>NC_141695.1:884509789-884964789 GCF_964263255.1 Lissotriton vulgaris
GAGACTGGGATGAAGCCCATTGGAACAAGTTGAAATGTGCAAGTGACCGAAAACACTCTAGATTATTTTGGCACATAGTTAAATGGGGTCAAGAAAGGATTGAAGAGGCAAGTACTAACAATGTCCCCCAGGATGCCTGGGTTCAATTCTTTAGTGAACAGTATGCTTCCAGGGACCAGACTGCAAATAGTAGGTGCCTGACCATTTTATTGGCAGAAGACAATATTATCACGCAGAGTGAAATACTGTCTGCCCTTAAAACTGTTCAAAGTGGCCGTGCTCCTGGCATTGACGGAGTTCCAGCGGACGTTTTTCTAAACGACACTGGAAGGTGGTGCAAATACATTTACCTGCTAATAAACAATATTGCCAGAGGTGCAGATATCCCGGTAACATGGAGGGGTGCTGTTATTATTCCGGTATATAAAAAGGGAGATCGCGCCCAGCCTTGTAACTACCGCCCAATCAGTTTAATAGATACTATTAAAAAAATTGTGGGGCGTGTGATTGTCAACAGGTTGCTCGATTGGGCGGAGGACCACAACATTTTATCTCCCTTCCAGGCTGGATTTCGCAGGGCAACCAGGACTGTGGATCAAGTCTTTCATTTTCAAGTGATCCAGTGGAGGACCGTGGTGCTAGGCGGAGGCAGCCTTTACGCGGCATTTGTTGATCTGCGGGCTGCCTTCGACCTGGTACCAAGGGCAAAACTGTGGGAAGTGCTTGCGACTTTAGGGGTCCCAGGGGACTTGTTGTCTTTGATCATGCAATTGCACGAAGGTAACTATGCCAAAATCCGATGGGGTGGATACGGTAATGACACAGCCGAATTTCCTGTTGAGCGCGGGGTACGGCAAGGGTGCTCAATGGCCCCAACTCTACTCACCCTTTTTATCAATGGTATTGTTTCCCGCATGCAATCTAAGGTAGTGGATGCTCCCTTTCTTGCAGGTGTAAAAGTTCCTATTTTAATGTTCGCCGATGATACGTTAATTTTATCTAAAACCCCAAGTGGTCTGCAAAAAGCTTTGGCAATATTTGACGAGTTCTGCGTAGATCACGGCCTGGAGGTGAATGCTTCCAAAACAAAACTCATGGTTTTTAATCCGCATAGAAATTTTAAACCCAAAATTTTCATGAGTGGACGCATTCTTGAGGTCGTAAAATCATTTACCTACCTGGGGATCCTCATCTCAAATGATAATAGGTGGCACCAACAACTTAACATTGCTACATTAAGGCACAAGCAACTAGCTGGCACTATTATAAAGGAACATCGGACATCGCTGACTAAACCGATTAAACCACCTTTGATAATATACGAGGCTAAAGCAATTGGGTCAGCTTTGTATGGTGCTGAGCTATGGGGGCATGAAAATCTGCAGGAACTACAAATTTCAGAGAATAAATTTTTAAGGACACTCACAGGTACCCCTCAGAGCAGTCCGTTATTGCCCCTGCGTTATGAGCTTGGCAGGAGAGAAATTTCGGAAATGGCCAAACTACGGCCGATTCTATACTGGCGTAGGCTCTGGACCACGCCAGAGCTCTCCCACTACGCGGATGGGTTCATTGACGTTATTAAAGCTGACCGCTTTAATAAAATCAAATGGTTCAAAGCACTAAAGATTGCATTGTTCGAACTAGGACTAAATGCTCTATGGTCCGATCCAGCTGGGGCATCATTTCCCTCCAAGTCTATCCTAAAAAACATTTTCTGGGAACAGGTTGCTCAAAGGAGTTTGCTTAGTACCAACAGTGGGTCCATGACCACTAGTTTTCTTGAAGTTAAAATGTACCCTATTTATGAAATGTATTGGGACTGTATATTGAAGCCCATGGACAGGAAACTGCTTTTTCAACTAAGGGTTGGTTCCCTCCCTCTCCGTAATTTAACATCTAAGTGGAAATCAGGAGGTGTAGCTACATGCCCGGTTTGTGGGGAAGGAAATGAAACCCTTGGTCACTTTTTGTTTTCCTGCCCAGTATATTCTGCCCCAAGGCGAGCCTGGTTGGCACCTATGTGCAGGAACTTAGGTACAAAAAGTAGCATGGTAGCGCTCCGTATTGTTAGATCTACTTCTGTGACTTGGATCACAATTGCCACCGCAAAGTACTTGGGGTGGGCGTGGGTAATAAGGCAGAGATTGCTAGTAGGGTAACTACTCTCTGCCTAGTTGTCCAGAGGTTGCTAGGCTAATGTCTATTCTCTGTAACTGTTTATTTAGTTGTTCAGAGACTGCTGGGCTACTGTCTATTCTCTGTAACTGTTTATTTTGTCGTTCAGAGACTGCTAGACTATCGTCTATTCTCAGTAACGGTTTATCTAATGTATCATTCGGAATGAAATTTTAATGATTTTAGCTCAATGTTACCGTAATCATTTTTGTATTTTTAAATAGTAATGAACTTTACACCTGTGATTATGATGTGCAATAACTTTTTATATGTGATACGTGCTTATGTCTAAATGACTTTTGTAATTTAATTGACTTTTTAGTATATGTTTGTTTGTCTGCTTTTATGAGTAATACTCGAATAAAGCACTTTTGAATTGAATTGCATGTGCTCGTGCACGCGCTTTTTACCAATTGCTCCCCGAGCCGCCTGCCTCCGAGAGCTTCACTTCAAAGGAATCCGCTCCCCCGCCCACTGCTTCACACTTTTCACGGCCGCCAGGCCGTGTCTCGCATTTCTCCTCCCCCCCCCTCCCCACAGCAATGCCAAGAGCATGTTTTAAACTTGTTTCTCTTGTTACACATGAGAACCAGCAACAATATCAACCGGAGCTTTAAGTGGTAGCTTCTCTATCTATATACAAGCCATCGTTACTGCTTTTTCAGTTTCTGCAACGTACAGCCATTTATAAGTCAATAGTGCTGACTTGTTGTAGGTACGATGTTATGTGTAGCATATATCTGGATGCAATGACAGAAACTGCATTATACATGTCGGCCTGCTCACCATGCTAGGCACAGTCCCGAGCTTAGGGCCAAATTGGGTATTTGAGGCGCTACCATTATCAGTACGTCCCCGCAGCCTCCAATCCCTTAAAAAGCTTCTAGAATGGGGGCGAGCACGACAAAAAAAAAAATATTGGGGCTCGTAACACCTCAAAGCTTCCCTTTCTATATACAAGCCATAGTTACTGCATTTTCAGCTTCTGCAACGTACAGCCATTTATAAGTCAATAGTGCTGACTTGTTGTAGGTACGATGTTACGTGTAGCATATATCTGGATGCAATGACAGAAACAGCATTATACATGTCGGCCTGCTCACCATGCTAGGCACAGTCCCGAGCTTAGGGCCAAATTGGGTA
The DNA here is from genome assembly GCF_964263255.1 of Lissotriton vulgaris. Classification (NCBI taxonomy): domain Eukaryota; kingdom Metazoa; phylum Chordata; class Amphibia; order Caudata; family Salamandridae; genus Lissotriton; species Lissotriton vulgaris. The sequence continues at coordinate 884,513,111 of NC_141695.1, forward strand.
TTTGAGGCGCTACCATTATCAGTAAGTCCCCGCCGCCTCCAATCCCTTAATAAGGTTCTAGAATGCGGGTGAGCATGACAAAAAAAAAATATCGAGGCTCGTAACACCTCAAAGCTTCTCTATCTATATACAAGCCATCGTTACTGCTTTTTCAGCTTCGGCAACGTACAGCCATTTATAAGTCAATAGTGCTGACTTGTTGTAGGTACGATGTTACGTGTCGCATATATCTGGATGCAATGACAGAAACGGCATTATACATGTCGGCCTGCTCACCATGCTAGGCACAGTCCCGAGCTTAGGGCCAAATTGGGTATTTGAGGCGCTACCATTATCAGTACGTCCCCGCCGCCTCCAATCCCTTAACAAGCTTCTAGAATGCGGGTGAGCACGACAAAAAAAATATATCGTGGCTCGTAACTCCTCAAAGCTTCTCTATCTATATGCAAGCCATTGTTACTGTTTTTTCAGCTTCTGCAACGTACAGCCATTTATAAGTCAATAGTGCTGACTTGTTGTAGGTACGATGTTACGTGTAGCATATATCTGGATGCAATGACAGAAACGGCATTATACATGTCAGCCTGCTCACCATGCTAGGCACAGTCCCGAGCTTAGGGCCAAATTGGGTATTTGAGGCGCTACCATTATCAGTACGTCCCCGCAGCCTCCAATCCCTTAAAAAGCTTCTAGAATGGGGGCGAGCACGACAAAAAAAAAATATTGGGGCTCGTAACACCTCAAAGCTTCCCTTTCTATATACAAGCCATAGTTACTGCTTTTTCAGCTTCTGCAACGTACAGCCATTTATAAGTCAATAGTGCTGACTTGTTGTAGGTACGATGTTACGTGTAGCATATATCTGGATGCAATGACAGAAACAGCATTATACATGTCGGCCTGCTCACCATGCTAGGCACAGTCCCGAGCTTAGGGCCAAATTGGGTATTTGAGGCGCTACCATTATCAGTAAGTCCCCGCCGCCTCCAATCCCTTAATAAGGTTCTAGAATGCGGGTGAGCATGACAAAAAAAAAATATCGAGGCTCGTAACACCTCAAAGCTTCTCTATCTATATACAAGCCATCGTTACTGCTTTTTCAGCTTCGGCAACGTACAGCCATTTATAAGTCAATAGTGCTGACTTGTTGTAGGTACGATGTTACGTGTCGCATATATCTGGATGCAATGACAGAAACGGCATTATACATGTCGGCCTGCTCACCATGCTAGGCACAGTCCCGAGCTTAGGGCCAAATTGGGTATTTGAGGCGCTACCATTATCAGTACGTCCCCGCCGCCTCCAATCCCTTAACAAGCTTCTAGAATGCGGGTGAGCACGACAAAAAAAATATATCGTGGCTCGTAACTCCTCAAAGCTTCTCTATCTATATGCAAGCCATTGTTACTGTTTTTTCAGCTTCTGCAACGTACAGCCATTTATAAGTCAATAGTGCTGACTTGTAGGTACGATGTTACGTGTAGCATATATCTGGATGCAATGACAGAAACGGCATTATACATGTCAGCCTGCTCACCATGCTAGGCACAGTCCCGAGCTTAGGGCCAAATTGGGTATTTGAGGCGCTACCATTATCAGTACGTCCCCGCCGCCTCCAATCTCTTAACAAGCTTGTAGAATGCGGGCGAGCACGACAAAAAAAACAAGCATTTGCAATGCAATAGGTCTCGCATTTGCGAGAGTTTGAGCTATTGGCATTGTAAATGACAATGCCTTTTATTTATACGTTTGAAAACCTGCAAGCTGTGCCTAAACAAGCACTTTGTACTTGTAGTCCTTGCTTATGAGAAGCAAGGCTGGTAGTCTCCTTTACTGCAAGCCTTGCTTCTCGTAAGCAAGTAGTATACGTACAAAGTGTGTGTTTATGCACCACTTGTACGTTTTCAAAACAAATTAATAAAAGGCAGTGTCATTTACAATGCCAATAGCTCCAACTCTCGCAAATGCGAGACATATTGCATTGCAAATGCTTGTTTTTAGAGCTATTGTAAGGAGCTACCAGCTAAGGTGTGAAGAGTGTGCTTTTCAAATACAGTAAAAAAAATTGTCAAACTATACACAATCTGTGTATTACTAAATATTTTGAATTTTTTTTTTTAATCCTAAATCAGTTTGTGTATTTTGCAGCAGTCTATTTTATATTGTGAGTAATGTAAGTTCAAAATGACGACTTGCATGTTACCAGTTCTTTCTGTCACAGGCAACACTGGGACGTTGTAGCACTAAACCTACTCAAGTCACTATTCTCCACGAACTAGGCTTTAATTTGGTGACTCTTGTGCAGTGCATTAACTCCTTTGCTGCGGTGGCTATTCTGCCGCAGAGCTAGTGGGGAGAGGGAGCTGCGCGGCGCTCCCATACTGGTGACGGAACCGCTCCGTCACGAGCCTCGGGCGCGCTGTGCTTGTGACGGAGCGGTTCCGTCACGGCCCCACCCGCTCAATAGAACGCGCCGCGCAGGCGCGAAATCAGCGCCGCGCAGGCGGGCCGAGCGGGCTGTGATGGAACCGCTCCGTCACCAGCACAGCGCGACCGAGGCTGGTGACGGAGCGGTTCCGTCTCCAGCGCCGAAGGGGTTAACTAACAATGTCTGATGGTGCAATTCCTAGTGACTAATAGGACTTTCATTTAATTTTCATTAAAGCTGTGTGTTATATATGTAGTTACCTAAAGATGAAGGACCGCAGAAAATTACTGCATATTTAGTTTTTTTAGCTACTCCTTTGACCCCTACCTTCATAGATTTTCTTTAAGAATGCATGGCCCTTGCCTGCTGCATTTTTGTATACATATATTTGAAGTAGTCTAACTCGTGGTAAATTTTGGAGCAACCCTTTCAGCTCATTTGTCAGAAGTGTTGCTTCTTACATATTGAGATATCGAAAGTCCACTTGAGGAAGAGAAAATCCTTCATTTCTCCTACGTCAGATCCTGCCCTTGGACTCAAAGAGCTGCCATCTTCCCTCTCCAGAGTCCACGTCCATTACAGCAGGTTCACACAGAGTTCTTAGTAAAATATGTGGCTGTTTTGTACACCATAGAGCAGAACTCTTGTGAGGCTTCGCATTGAAAGGTGCCTAATTTAAGATCTGGGTGAGTAAAATAAAACCTGCGAAAAGTGACATTGCTTGCTTTTAACTCGTCACTAGTTCCCTTTTGAACAGTCACTCTGCGTTGATCAGCCGATTCGAAGGGGACACGCTGCCACATTGTTTAGGCTCAGAGTGGAAAGAGCGCCCTTTACTTTTATATCTTCCTCGTTAGTGATGCGCTCACTGTCTTCCTTTAAAAAAAATATAATCATTTATTACAGAAGGACCATAAAGGTTTAGTAAAAAAGTGGCACCAGCCCTGTCGAAGGACTTTAATGAATGCCTGGGAGCAATAGGGCAGTACATTCTGGATGATTTTCCACAAACTTTGTCTTTAATATGTAATGGATAACGTGCTGCATGGCTAAACACCTAGTAGGTCCCATGGGCGAGACCTATTGGCTATACCAATGCTTGTTAACTATTTTATTGATCCTACTTGCTGTGTGTACGTGTAAAAATTTAAATCACAAGATTGAGCACAACAACCTAGATTGAAATCCTCTCTGTGCTTGGCGGCCTTTGAAACAGTCATGCATACCCTATAAAGCATAACTGGAACAGATGAGGACCGCTGTTCACAATGCACAATAGTCCAGTGATGCAGGGTTGTGTGTGCGCTCCTATGCAATGACTAACTCTGCTGGCTCGTTGGAGTAATGCCTGCACACCAGGGGGTCTGCATTTGACACATGGTGCTGGTTAAAAAAACAGCAGGCTCACACTGATGTTTCTCCTTCCAAAGTCGACAAAATGAGTACCTTTGTGTTTGGTAACAATAAACGTCATCTGTCATCGAGTGCCGAGATGCCCCCAAATGCGGCTGCGCGCTTTACAAATGCACATGTTGTATTTATTAGGAGAAAGAAACTTGCCTCAGGCTCAAAGTGGAATGCAGCTATGCTGTCTTAGAAGACATAAGATATCGATCTGCCTCCCAGGACCAAGGTGCTTCAGCTGGGAAGTGTGTGGACGATGCACAAGGCTTTTTGATCAACCTACTCATATGAAACCACTGGAATCCATGTGGTACACATAGGTGGAGGGGACCTCTCTTGGCATTCTTTAGAATGCGGAGTCATGGCTTAGGCAGCCCTGTTGCTGCTTCCCAGGCAATAAGTGCTGCTAAACGAGTCTCTCTCTTGTACTTTGATGTGGAAGGTGAATTATGCCGGGTTTGTCGCTCTTCTATACAGGTTAGGCAGAATTCGCGCATCACTGTAGCCTGGGTTGGGTGAAATATATGGGTTGGTGCTGTGCGTTGATCTGGTTAAAGAGTTCTCACAGCTCTTCTACGGTTTTATCTTTTTTTCCAGTAGTTCGGCATTGGTTGTCTTTCCATTGGTTTCTTCTGTTGTCTTGTCCATTTTTTCTAAGGGATTTTCTAGAAGGCAGTGCCCCTCTGAGCTGTGATGGATGCCGTAGCCAAAGTAAATAAGGAAACCTGGAAAAAAAATAGTATTTTATAATGGCATTTTTAATGTGTCTTTAGACATGCAATGATGTGGTTATACATTTTTGCATTAAACTCACCAATGACCATCCAGACAGCATAGCGGACCCATGTGTCAGCGCTGAGCTGTACCATCAAATAGATGTTGACGAGAATGCTCAAGATTGGCAACACGGGCAGGCAGGGTACCTGTGGTGGCAAGATATAAAGAACATTCTTGTATTAATAATCATTCTTCAGCAGGTTGCTTAAGAATTCACAAAATCTCATGAGAGTTCAGAGACGCTTGCAAGAAACTACAACGAGGTTGATGTCACATCCTCAACAGCCTACCACTGCAAGACTTCAGAGCTGGTGTGTTGTCTCGGAGATTCATATGCTCACCATCATTCAATACTGTGTTCTGACTAGCACAGAAGAAATTGCGAGAAAATCTCTTCTTTTCATCCACAGTTCTATCTACCTTGTTTCTTATATGGCTAGTTAGCAGATCTTCTGACCGTCTTGGCCCATATGGTTTGCTTGCGTTTGTAAAACATCTTCTATGATGATCTCTGGTAGCTGCCTACTAGGGCTATATGTATTCATTAACCAGGAGTTTTCAATGTCAGGTTCCTCACTGAAGGCCTTGTAGCTACCTTGGAGTTGCACTATGGTTCTATTATGCTTATTAATGAGCACACCTGGCTATCATTGCAGTCCCTAACCTCATGATCCACTTACCCACGGGAGTATCATTAGGACCTGATCAACCAATTGACACTAAATTATATTCACCCTGCTGGGTGACATGAAAATTGATAATCTAAACGGAGTGGGTTTTTATTTGTTGGACCTTAAAGGTTTTCAGTACTGCAATTTGTTTTGAGTAGCTATGTGGTGGGAGCTTCACTGCACGCCCCAGGAGCAGCACAGACTGTACAGGGAAACATTTGCTACCCTGCTGGAGTTTCAACCTACCCCTTGCTGGTCTTAAAATGCTTTGATTTCAGAAAAAAAGTCACATACACAGGCCTACTTCATAGAATAAACTTGAGAATTACAGAGAATGGAAAACCAGGTGGCCAAGAGTTTCTTAATCACTCCACCTGCCACCCACCTCCAGCCACTGACCAAGCCCTTAAATTATGGCGCATTGGCAGGGCAAAGGAACAGCTCACTGGTATGTGTGCCACTGAAGACTATTTCAGGCAGCTATCCGTGCAAGCACCAGAGGAAAGATTATCACTTTCATCAACCATCAATGGCGACGTCCACAATTCTGCATCAAATTTAAGACTCCTCTTCAAGGGAATTGATACCAATAAACCAAACTACCTAGCGAAGAAACTCTCCCCATTGGCTGACTCCAGACCACGTGGATTATCACCCCTGCCAGACAATAGATCCAGAAAATAAAAATGTAAAAATCCAGAGACATTTTCTGCTATGTCCAGAGGATCTGGAACAAGCTCTCCTGACTCTGAGCTTCTTTTAACCTGAATCTCCCTAGATGACTCTGGCCTCCATCTTTTTGCTATCTGTACCCTAGTGGGCTTTGAGCTGTGGATGACAGTCGTTCCTCTTTGACCTAAGTAAGTGACCCCGCCTCCCTTCTGTTACAGCCCCGCTCAGCCAGTCACTGTATTTATTAAAAAAAAGTGCTGGCCTTTTATCCCTCATAAAGCTATTTACATTGCAAACCCCCAGAATATGCTCTTTCCACCCATCCTTTTTGAAAGTCCAACTTTTAATCCTGAAATGACTTGCTGAACCTTAGAGTTTTCTGGAGATCGTGCTTTCGCAGTCTTTTCAGTCTCTCTATGGAACCACTCTGGGATCTAGAGCTGGGATTTTGGACATTTTTCTAGCCTAGGATACCTAACCTTACAGCATCTCAACCTACCTACCACTATAATCTCGAAAAATGGTTGGAGGTAGCCCAATGCTCCTGCCTCAGACAACTGTTCAACCTTCCTTCTAGTACTATTTGTCCAGAAGCTAGGTTGGAATGTGGCCTAGTCATACAGGAGATGACTAGAGGGTTATTTTACTAATCTACGGCAGAATATGCATTACCCTCCGGTGTGCTCATTAAGCACATTATTATAGGTTCAACTCGTAGATATGGCTGCCACGTGCCCCCCAAGCTCACCCGTTCTTGGTGGCTTTGGCTTGCAGTGCAACCGTGAGAGACGGGTAGTGTTACCAAGTTGTTTAACATGTACATAGAAAGGTTATTGGTTCCACCCCGAGGACTATTATGCTCTCACTTACTCCTTAGGCTATTTGGTGTTTCATTTGTTTACCATATTCATTTTCTACCTTCCCCGGGATTGGCAAGCCCTTAGAACAGGCTTTAATGTGATGAAACACATGTGTGCGTGCAAACAGCTGAGCGTCTGTGCCATCGATTTATATGCATATGTAGTCTTTTTTTTCTAATCAGCACTGCTGTTTCATGTTGTAATGTTCTTCAGCGTTTTGCTATTTGAATATTTTTATTACAAGTAAATAAAAACATTTAAACATTCATGGAGCGTGGTGCACAGACATAAGGGTTCCATCATTTCCTGAGACTGCACCCTCCGGTATCAGAGAATGGCCACTTTTTATCAATAACTTTACTATGTGTTGTACAAAAGAGACAAAAACAGCTGCAGCCTCTTCTGTAATACAGCATTGCTCTGGGACATTCGTAAACGAGCACAAAGAGCAGTTGCACTCCCGGGACACCTTTGGTAATCTGGCGGCAGCGTGTTGGCTTTAAAGTCCAGGCAAACGGTAACTCTTACCGAGGGCTTTCAGTGCGCCGGGTCCTGCGCAGCTCGGCACCGACAGTTCTTGAAAGAAGGTGCCGAGACGGGTCCCTATCAGGCTCCTCATTTTCACCCTCACTTTCTGAATGGAAACAAAAATCTTAACTGCAGCAGTTCACTGTTTTTAATGTAACCGTCGCCCCCCCTCCCCCCCAGTTCCATATTGCAAAACTTGAAGTGTATTATATGAGCACCAACAAGGACATCTCAATTTATTTTTTGATAGGCAGGGACGGTTAAGTGAAACACAGGATGTGGAGGACGCTGTGACTCAAACCAACTTCCTCAGCTCCAAATGTGGCAGCTCCAGCCATTACGCCACAACCTCTCGCACAAGAACTTTATCTTATGCAACTAACAACCTTTGACAAAGCCAATAATCCTGGTTATGGAAGGTATAATGTTACTCGATGTATTATGTATGTGGAGCTAAGAACAAAAGCAGCAAAATACCAGTTGGGCGGCACATTATGCAGAGCACAGATTTTTAGCATAAATGTTTTAAACCACGCCATTAATTAATATCGGCTTTGCCCCTATGAGACACCCCCTTCCCCCCAAGTTTTTCCATCCCCCTTAAAGCCCTGCTCTTAGTCTTACGCCCTATTTCGAATACAGCTATGGGGGCCGGGGAAGGTTGTTTCCAGACAGCACATTTCCAAATGTGCTACATTCAGCCTTTTGTTTTATTAAGTGACCGAGTTGGCAATAGGCACAACCGAGAACTCCACATTAGGCAATGCCAGTGCCCTGGGCGTAGCTTACCGCTGGTTCTGTTAATACATCTGCGGGAACTGCACACCACGATTGTCTCTGAAAACAACGCCATATATATTGAGGTACTAGAAGCCGACCTTCTCTCACTGTGGAAGGACACCTATCCTTAAGATTGCCTCCTTTGCTCCCATGTGCTTCTTGGTTGTGACCCTTAACCTGCTAAAGATTCCACCTGGCTGCAACCCTCTGTTTAGACGAGGACTACATGTAGGTGGCCCCCACCTCACTTGTTGGCGCCCTTATTACTTGGACACGAGAATCTCTGCCAGACTGTTTACAAGCTCAGTTTTGTCATCTGCCATTCAGATAACACTTTAAGATGAACAAACTTCAGTCTTCCTTTTTAGGTCAGGCCTAGCGTAGCGCACATGCGCTGCTCTGCGAAGCTTCTTGTAATTACTCTGTGTGGGTCTGACTCCTCCCACGCATTGGGTTGGCTTTTGCGTGCGTCTTTTTGGAATCAAAGCCTGCAAATGGCTAAAGATGTCCATGTCCCAACTCTTCTGAAAGGTTCACTCCCACAGCGTTTTGCTGCGGGAGAGAGCAGCGGCGCGCAGGGCAGAAGCTGCAGTGCCTCCTTGTCTCTCCTGAACCACTCCCCCTTGTCTGTGTGTGCCCGCCCCCACCACTCCTCTTGAGCTGCTTGTTTTTATTTAATGAATGTGTTCAGGCACCGCGCTGCCTCGCACGGCTCCTGGTGTCATGTATTTATTTTATTTTTTTACTAATGTGTATTGGCGCCTAGTTTCATAACCCAATCGTTGTGCTTACGTGGATCTTCTCACGCCGTGACAACATGCCTGCTGCCATGTAGCATTTAGGTTTTCTTTTACATAATCAGACGCTACTTGTTCTTTTTTTTTTACAAGCGCCTTGTTCCGCGCTTTCAGGTAATGGCGGCTGCACAACTTTCTTTGGAGCCGGGTCGTCGAAAGAAAGGTGGGTGGGTGGGCGCTATTAAAATGAAAGAGCAGAAGGAGGTGCTTGTAAAAATAAATATATACATGTTTTTAATTTCCACCTGGTCTGCACATGTGCAACAAACTCTGACCCCTCAAAGAGTTCCTGCTCTCTGCTGGAGCATGATCCGTCCAGCGCCTTGTAGCGCCTGTGGAATGTGAGTCTTCCTCAGAATATGTATATTCACTTTAGCATAAGGCTCATACATTTATGCAGGTATGTAAATGCATCCCACACAGAGGAAGGCACTTCAGCTCTAGGAAAGCTGGCACAGGTGCACGGAGGCCGGTAGAGCCAAAGAAGAGTCAGTTGCATGTCTGTGCCTCTGCGAGAACAGAAGGGCTGAGGAATCCAGAAGCATGTCCGGACCTTGGCTGGTCGGTCAGTCAGTTACATGTTGTGGCAGGTTGGTGGCTCTTTGAAGCCGGCAGGGCTGGGACATCCAGTGCCAATACAGCACTTGGTCGGAGAGTCAGTCCCATGTTGTGTCATGTCAGGCCTCTGTAAGGCTCGCATGCCTCGTATGTCCAGGACGGTGAATACGCTGCTATGCCTGTACATACCTGGAAAGGGGGCTATGAAGATCTGGGAGGGCTGAGACAAAGTCAATCTGTGACAGATCGATATGGCTGGAGTAGATTCATTAACCTGACCTGCCTCCTGGCTGATAACACCTGGAAGGGCTGGAAGACAGTGATATGTTAAGTTGCTGGTCTGTGATAGGTCAATAGGGCTGGGTAAGAATCAGGCACTTGACCTGCCTCCTGTCTGATCAGATCTGTGAGAGTGAGGGTCACCGGTGTAGTATACAGTATGGGTGAGAGAACTTTGCACATTAATGGAAATGAATATCTGCCTGCTGGACCCACCCCCTGATTTTAGAGACAATAATATGGCCTTTAGCAGTGTGCCCTCCCTCACCTCCAGGAAGTGTCAGGTCAGTATGCATTACTCTGTCCCTGCTCTGACCGTTCACAGTGTGACCTCCTTCTGTACAAGATCGCGTGGAATGTTGCTGTAGAGAGGAACGCTTTGAGGCTTATTTTCATATTCCACTGCTGAAGGTTGACAAGTCTCCTACAGTAATGGTATTTTCTTTTTTTTTTTTTATATATTTCCTTGTTTTATATCGCGCCTGTAGTCGGCTTACACCAGCCTCATGGTGCTATAGAGCTGGGCACGGTGGAGGCTGAAACCCACTTTCCTGGTTGAATAGGCCGGGAGGTTCCGATGTTGCATTAAGTGATCTGTGGTATGTGCTGGGATCTGGACAGGTTCACTGGCAAAGGTCACTGTTAAACTACAGGGGCAGGTAGGTTGCAAAGGGTTTCCGAAGCTGGGGCCCAGGCGTCTGGTTACTCAGCGCTCCTGTTGTTCCAGCGCACTGTGTGCACAGTGCAGTGCACTTCCAGCGTGATCCTAGACCGCGTGTAGTTTCTGCATGTGCCCTCTTGTACCAGCATGCTGTGTGCACGGTACAGTGCAATTCCAGTGTGCATCTTTCTGCACATGTCATGCAGTGTGCATGTGTAGTATTTGCAGGAATCCTCATGTTCCAGTATGCTGTGTGCACGGTGCAGTGCACTTCCAGTGTGCCTCTTTCTGCACATGTCATGCAGTGTGCATGTGTAGTGTTTGCTGGAATCCTGATGTTCCAGCACACAGTGTGCACAGTGCAGGGTAGTTTCTGAATCTGCCCATGGCTGCTCCAGTTACCAGTGTACTACCCTTCTCGTTACCCTCAAATAACTCTGTATAGCGCCTTATGGATAATAGTTGTAGGGTTACTTACACCCTGTTGTTGGCATCTTTAGTTGTGTGTGTTTTTGGTTAGTTTTTCTCTATTTTAGTACTGAAAAATAGAACATTGTTTACCTATTCTGGAGCTTCTTTGCTAAAAGTGACATTAGGTTTTAGTTCTGCAATGCTTCTTAGGATGAGTGAATGTGTTTTGCACACTGCATCTCTGGATAAAACGCACAAGTCTTAAAGTACAGATGTACTAATAATATATGTGCCACTTGTGTGCCTTTTATTGTTCAGTCAAGTTCTTCATTATCGGGGACGGAAGCACTTCCAGATACGTGAGTTCAGACTACCAGTTATACAAAATAACACTTTAAATAAGTACTTCTGAATGCCGTGTTATAATGTGTCTATTAGTGTCAAAGCTTACACGATAAAGAACAGTAAATGTTCTGACACCCAGGGTAATGTGCTGCATGGCTAAATACTTATAAGGTCCCAAAGGCGAGACCTATTGGCTATGCCAATGCTTGATTGTCCTGTCTTTGAATTGACTACCAACCAAGAGGAAGTTTCGTTTTTGTTGAGATCCCGTATAAATGTGCATCTCATTGCCTAGAAGAGAGAAACCGCGCTGTGTCAATGCCCCCACACGTGCACACCGCTGCACTTAGGAAAGCTGATGCAGACCTGTCATACATGTTCACATCTGGTCCAACATCTCCCCAAAGGAGGTATCTTTTAGGTGTGACTTCCATACATAAATCAAATTGGCTAGAGTTTCTATCATCCATTATAGGTGCTCACTAACCACTGCCACTTGCTCCGACCAACATAGTGCATCACACGCTCCATGGCAATCACTCCTATGTTCCCAGGTACTGCAATTGACCTAATCCATAAATGTGACTCAAGTTTGTAAAGAAGTTAAACAGAATTCCTGTGATGCTAGTTATCCACGGTTGAAACACTGTGACCAACACTCACCAATTGTGATGGAACATGCTTGGGTTTTACACTGACCATGAAAGATGCTTTGCTCTGATTCTGTGGCTGCCTCCAGATGATGAGTGTTGACCCCAGGATACCCAGGAGCAGCAGGATAATGATGGTGATGCACCAGGCTCCAGCAGAGATCAAGCAATCCAGTCCCACTGTGGCCACCACACTTGTGACGCATACCAGGATAGCTAGGAATGAAACGACGGGCAGACAATGAGGGGAGTGCCTTTACGCTGAGTGAAAGTAACTGGCAACAAGCATTTACAATGCAATGGTCTCAGCATTATTAAAGGTAGAGCTATTGGCATTGCTCATGACTTTTGTTTTTGTTTTTTAGATCATAAATAAATGGCATTGTCATTTACATTGCCAATAGCTTAATCGTTATTGCTTAATAGCTCGCAAATGCATGACCTATTGCACTTACACCCACACAGAGCCACACCACATACAGAGCCACCCACACAGAGCCACAGACACACACACAGAGCCACAGACACACACACATACAGAGCCACAGCCAAACACACAGCCCCACACACACACAGCCCCACACACACACAAAGCCCCACACACAGAGCCCCCCCCCACACACAGAGCCCCCCCACACACACAGAGCCCCCCCCCACACACACAGATCCCCCCACACACACACAGATCCCCCCCCCACACACACAGATCCCCCCCCACACACACAGGGACCCCACACACACACACACAGAGCCCCCCCCCACACACAGCCACACACACACATACACAGCCACACACACATACACAGCCACACACACACCCAGAGCCACACACACCCCCAGAGCCACATACACACACAGGAGAGCCAGCACGGCCAGGGGGCAGGGAAGCAAGTACATAGGTAAAGGAAAGAGAGAAGACCCCACTAGTTCCAGGGAACAGGGTGCTGTAGACAATCAAAGTCAAAGAAATATCCCTGGACTCCCTCCTAGGTATATACATTCACTCTACTCTAACGTGATCACACTTCATTCACTCAGCGTGTCCCATGGGGTACTCATTAGATATAGTTTGGGAACTATATACCTAGGAGGGAGTCCAGGGATATTTCTTTGACTTTGATTGGCAGGGAAGCAAGCACAGCCAGGGGGCAGGGAAGCAAGCACAGCCAGGGGGCAGGGAAGCAAGCACAGCCAGGGGGCAGGGAAGCAAGCACAGCCAGCCATAATATTTTGAAATAGCTGGAGTGCAGAAGTTCCTTTATTTGCAGTCACGGGTATTCCGCAGTCCATGAGTCAACGTCGACAAAATGAAACACGCCAGAGTGTTACATAAACTGAAGGATCGAAGGTTGGGAGACCAGATGTCGTTTCTAAGAGGGATTTCAGGGCAGGACACGCCTGAATCATCCCCATGTCTACTGAGACTCCATAGTGATGGAAAAAAAACAATCCTATCTCCAAGAGCAACACTTGATTCACAAATACATCCGTAGATCTGCTCAGCACTTGCCTATAAATGTCCCAACTATGGATTTAAAACAAACGGGGCACCACGGACTCCTAAGGTGACAGACGGTCCCTGAAAATGTTATCACAGACACCATTTGCTTCCCCTCGACTTCCGCATGCTGCAGTCGCGACCGTGCGCATGACAAGCCTCGGATCCATTATTTCTTTTATCTCTAATAATAAACACACGGAATGGATAAGGATAGCAAGCGTGGAAAATAAACTCCTCCCCGGAAAACGAATACTGAAGACGGAGAGACTGACATGCAGGGAGAAGAAACTAAACATCATCTTTTTTTCCTACCTGCAAAAGTTGCCGTTTGCTGCAGAGATAAAGAACTCCCCCACCCCCTCCCCCAAATGTATATGTCAGCTTTCAGAGAGGGCTATAGGCAAATCTGTTTACAGTCTGGAGCACAATATTCCTAATCTCTGGATTTATTCCAAAAAGAGAAAAATCATGTTTTTCTGCGCTTTGGCTCAGGTGAACATGTTTACGTGCAGGGGGAAGTTCAGGCTCACATCTCACATGCATACTGTCAGCAGCAGGAAAAGCCTCCTTTTCTCCGACACTCAACATTTGGAATACAGAAGCTGACTTGTATATTAAACAACTTACCTTTCACAAAACTGAACAAAACCTCAACGCGATATCTACCGATGGCAATTCAAAACGCCTTGTTGTAAGATCCCTTGCAGCGCGGGCTGAAGTTTCTAAATGCACAGGAGTGCATTCCAAATGTATGTAGAAAATCTGCATTAGGGGCGAGAGCGGGACGAAGGAGAGCTGCGGGCGGAGGGAATGGGGGGCGAGAGCGGGACGAAGGAGAGCTGCGGGCGGAGGGAAGGGGGGCGAGAGCGGGAAGGAGGAGAGCTGCGGGCAGAGGGAAGGGGGGGACGCCAGAGGAGCCGAGCAGCTCCGTAAACCCTCACCATGTTTCTCCGAGGCAAAGCAGAAATGCCTCGGAGAAAACACGGTCATTTTCGCATTCGGGGCGTGTTTTTAGGTTTGAGTGACGGATGACGTCACAGATAGAAACAACCTAGTTGTGTGCACGTGCACTCTAGCCTTCCTGCAGAGTCCGGTGTAAATAAACATCAGTGTGTGTTTCTCTAACCCGCGCACACTGGGATGTGACCACTGTGACAAAGAATGCCCCGCTGCCCCTTGGTGGTAGATTTGCACCATAGATACCCCCAGTAATAAGGTGTCTGTAAACCCCGACGGCCTAAACACGGGCGGTAGTCATGTTTGCAGAGCCACGCCGACGCAAGAAATCAGTATGGGGATGCCCTTCGACTATGGCATACCCCGACCCAGGGGCACTGCCACGCATATCAGTACCAGATACAAAATGTAGAAGGCATGGCCAGCCTTTAAATGGATGCCTCGGATCGGGCGCGCCCAGATGTGCGGTGCCATGGCGACACACCCAACCTTGGGGTGCCACTCAGCCAGGCAGGTGCTGACTTCTCCCGAGCGAGCGCACGCAGTCTGCGAGTGTAGGTGGGCACCCCTCCCCCACGCCCCATCCAGAAGCATCACATCAGCATGCTCTTTTGGCCTCTTCCAAGAGCGAGGAAGGATGCGCAGAGTGACACCAGCCGCCCTACCATCCCCCTGCACAGCCTATGGACATGTGTACGGACATAAACAGGATATACATAATAAGCATATAACACATAAAATACTAATATATACATACACAAACGAATGCAACCTTAGTGCTGTGGACCTCGGGTTGTATAATGGAATATTTAAGCTGAACATAAGCTCCCAAACTGAAGAGACGTGCACACAGCGACCCTTCCCTGCGCCCCTGTGAAATCACGGCTAAGAAGACGAGCCAGCGATGCACCACGCCCCCTCCCTTTGGCCCGCTCCGGTTTTATATATCAGTCCCCCTCTAGCACCCACAACATGGCGCCCTCTACAAGGGCGCATAAATGTTGCCAGTCCAACATTGCGCGTGTCACGGATGCAGCCTCATTCCACCCACCATGAAGGACATGTCAGGGATGTGTACCTGGTGCCGGGCTCGCTCCCAGCCAGCCGCCGCCTCCTTCCGTGCCTCCTTCGCTACTACAGCTGCCGGGAAGCCCAGCCGTAGCATTGGAGCACACGTCACTGGGCCCGCCTCCTGCCGCCGATGTAACCAATGGGGGACGCCGAGGGGTCGGCAGACCCCACCTGCAGGAAAATGATGCCCAATCCCAGCACAGAGAGCGGCACGATAGAGGTGGTGACCTTTCCACCGCTTGGATATGCTCAGAGTACCCGGGGTCGCCTCTTGCCCACATACATATCTGGCACATCATACACCCCGGGTAGGATATACAAGTGCCTTAAACATCACCTCCTGCACAAACATATACCTGTCTAAGAATAAGTCGCCGGTTACGACATTCCAGCGCATCAAATGTCAACCCAGTCCTATTTAGGGTCATGCCAGCATCAAACGCGTCTACCATGATCCATGATCAGAGAGACAGATTTCAATTGGCCATTAAGGAGCCTTGTAGTTTGGCAGAGGCAAGTAAAACATATAACGTTATTTGGCTCAGTCTAGGTTTTAATAATCCCTCAAGAAAAATAAACACATATAAACATTAAGAGGAGCATTTGGGGCTTTGTGTAGTTTTTCCAACTTATGCACTGCAGTGCATAGAATAAAAACGAGAGGGAGGGTCCGGGGGCAGGACTTAAAAAAAGAGACAGAAACGCCCACGGATCGCAACAAGCCGGGGGAAAAAAGAGTAATTGGCACACATCTCTTCCAATGGCTAGCCTCCATTTACGAAGCTAGCCAATGGAAGAGAGAGGCGGGTTAAAGCCCCACACTGTTGAAGTCATGAAATCTTCGGCTCCTCGACCTAAAAAGCTGTTTAGACCTGGTTTCATAAGGGAGCAGTGATGGCATCAGTCTGTCTACAGAAAAGCTTTCCAAGCCTGAGAAATGGATTGGGTGGGATGAAGATGTTTTGGGACCCAATTTTTTTTTAATTGTTCAGGTTTCTGGTTCACTAACCACAACTTGTTTCTTTGCTGTTCCTAATTGGCCCCTATCTAAAGAAAGGTGCAATGGAAGAGGACATGGAAGGTTTAAGGGGATTGGGGTGCTGTCTCCACCTCGCCACTTGATGCCACCCATAGCTCTCTTCAGATAAGCTCTCTTCTGGCATACTGAACTACATCTCGATCTGTTCTCCTAGCACGTTCAGAATTGTGTCAAAACATGTCTACACCTAACAAAACAAGTTATCATTCTGATGGAACCATGTTCATAAAGAGAAAATTGTTTTACAACTATACAGGGTATTAGAGATTTGGTCTGCTTCAGTGATGGGTTAGTAGACTAACTCAGTCTGAAATGGTTCTATACATCGAGAAACCCCTATAAGTGACATTTTCGTTTGTGCCTTGACTACTTCAGAGACATAATAACAGTGTTAATTTTCCGTGTTACAGATACTTTGCTAACTTACCTATGAGGGTGACAAAGTAGGTCACCAAAGTGGATGTGTGCATCGTTGGAACCAGGGCTGGATGGAGGAACGAGTCCAGACGTATTCTCTTGTCTGAGACCGCTATGCTGGGGCTGTTTTCTGCATCTGGCTGGTACCTACAGAAAAAAAGGTTCCTGAGTTGAGGCAGGCAATCTACACTCGTTGGGTGGCAAGGCCACAGCAGGTCCAGGAACATGGCATAGACCTTCGGTGATATACTCTGCCTCTTCTTAGAGCCAAGAGGTGACTGTGGGTGGGCCGAGGCTTCAGGGAAAATGTCTGGAAACAGATCACATAATTTTATAAAAGAGTCCCTGGAGGAGCGGCAGGAGTGGGCAAGTGTCGTTCCCATCAAATATCATATCACACAGAACCGATTCCCATGTTGCTGCATCTTGTTTGACCAACGGTACGTAATGTTTATTCTGGAGTTAGTTGAAAGTTAGTTTTTTCCACGGTACACACAGCAGATTTGCTACAATATGTTAGGAATTATTCCTTTGCTACACACACTCCATTTTGTAGATTCCTTCAAGGCAATTGATGGGTTTGAGAAGCGGAATACCTGCCTCTCTTTAAGGTCACCGCGTCATCATTCCATTGATGATCTGCATTATACACTCTTGCGTAGATTAATTGAAACAGCAGCTTCCCACAAACCCCGGATACCCCATGTAACTATCCCCCATTCATCCTTATGGGGATTCCCCGTCTAGCTTACCTGAGCAGGAGAATGCAGGCAGCTACCAAGGTGTAAGCTAGGAGTGTGCCGATGGACATCATGTCAACAAGGGCCTTGAGGTCAAACAGAAAGGCCATCAGTGCTGCAGAGGAGATAAAATGATTCTTTTCAGATGACCTCTTCTTGCTTTTCTATAATAACATTGTTGCATAATTAATCTTTGAAGTAGATGTAAAATCCACTGGTTGAAAAACCTGGAGATGTGATTCTGTCTTAGGAGCTGAAGATAAGATTCCCGCATGCTTAGGGTGTTGTTGTGACTTTGTTGGATGCTTGTTATGTTTTTAGTTTTTATTTGAAACAAACTACTCTGTTGGGCGGAAAGCAGATGGAGTGAGAGGAAGAGAAAGAGTGGCCATGTGCGGTTGTGAAGGGGCAGAACAGGCATTGCTGGGCATGGATGATTGTGTCCTGCAGGCCAGGAGAACCGCACGTTGGTTGGAATTGGGCCGGCACGTTATCACGTTTCTCACTGAGTAGGTCTGAATTGTGGTTCTTTCATCATATTTACAATGTTCAGTTGTAATTTGCTGCCAAGTACACCTAGTGCTTCTGAATTGGATACTTGGGTTGTTAGTCATAATATCGATTGGAAGGATGAAAGTTAAGGAAGCCTCGGTTGGAATGCCCAAGCTGCATACATTCTGTTAATGGAAGAGCACAACTCCATGGTTGCCGGGGGTCAAAAGGGATGGTGAAACGTTTTTCTGGGCTCTTGGATGTGATCTGGGGTTTTGCAGTATTTTGGCAGACCCATCAGTGGCACATCCAACATCACCCCCAAAATACAGTTAGTGGTTTGAACTTTTGTCTCCTTTACCAGTTTTTGGTAGATCTGGTGGTCACTGCACACACTTCATAGGCAGCCAACACTTGTCTAAGATTCTCGCAGGTTCAGTGAGGGAGGAATGACTCATGATTGGAGACATGGCTGAGTATGGTGGCACTCCTCAATAGATCACTCCACATGCTAAGGAGGTCCGTTTGGCCTGGCGAGTGCAAATAGCAAGAAAAGATGCCATCTGCTGTATCCATTTCCAAGTGATGTGGGAGAATATTATGGTTGATGCTCTCAAAGACTGAAGAGGTCGATTAGGATCAGGGCTCCTTTATGACCTTAAGGACCTTAATGATGGGCAGTTCTTTTCTGATCTTTCAAGTCATTGATTAGATTATTGAGCTCAACTAGGGAAGTCAGTAGAGTAGTAACTACCATGCAGATATTTTTACAGGGGAGGGTTCTGGATAAAAGTGCCTCCATCTCCAGTGTTCCTCTTACTACAGGGATGTGTGATGTAAAGTATTTTAAGCAGAAGGTAGTGTATAATTGTTTGTAATGTAGGGTTACAGAGTATAGTAGGTTCATGAATGGTGTTTTGGTCAACCTAGAGTTGGTGTCTAGGCACTGGTCGGTTTAGGTTTGGTTGACACAGTGTGAATTACAACAGGTCTTTCCTGGATTTGCATAACAGATGCATAATTAGACATAACTGCTAACTGAAGTTTTTGTAAATTGGTTTGATATTGATGATCTTGATCTTGATCTTGAAGAGTGGACGTGTGTTACTGCCTGGTGGCTAAGACCTCTTCAAAGGATTGTGTTTTGGACCAAGTGTGGTTGGTTAAATGTGTGTTTTTGTTTCGAGAGAGCATCTTATTTTCACCAGAAAGATGTTGGATTTGAGGCAGAGCATGATAGTGGACGGTTGTGCACATGGCTATTTTCCTGATGGGCAAGAATTTTTACAATGTATCAACAAATTGCCTTTCGTTGGGTAGTAGCGCCTGATTGGGTTCTCAGATTTTATTTTTAATGTTCTTGAGTTCATAAGTAACTCATTAGTTGTCATAGCTTTGCCAACTTTACTCTTGGTATCTCTTTGTGTATGTTCTTAATTTTAGTCTTTTATTACTAATAAAAGACAAACATAAACAAATAAACATTGATTATTAGGCGAGTAAATTCATTTGCTTAGTGCCAGTGGATATTATTGGGCATTGGAGTCTCAAGAAGGGTAGGGGGATAATAGGATTTAGGGTGGGCACGCTGTTCGACAACAGTGCTTGCTTTATATAGCCCCAAGTCCTTACCAGCTAACAAAGTACTGAATCTTTCATATGAAATAGTTCTCAATAGACACATTAGTCTGTAGCCTAGTGATGTAATTCTTGTAGAATCCTGCATTTAGACTCCTCCATGCAAGTTCATGGTGTTTATAGAGCCACCCACCACGGAACCTGCTGTGGAATGTAGAATAGTCTTGCTCAAAGCAGGGCACACATTCTGGGACTTTTGTTGCCTTCAGGTGTGAGCCCTCTTTCACAATGGGAAACAGTCTCACAGTTGGCACTTGTCCTAACCGAACTGATCACCTCCCTTCTGGCCCCTTTGGAAACTAGACTAAAAGGCATTGAAGACCAATTGAAGGCCTTCAATCTAGAACTAAAAGGCAAACCAAAATCCATCGCTAAAAAGACAAACGGTGGGCTAGCACCGGTTGGTGATACACCATCACTGTCTAACACACAAATAGTAGGGAAAAACTCTGCCCCAAATGTACGTTCTTCCAAAACACCCTCATCCGAGGTTACTAAAAATAGCTGTAACACACCGCCCCCCACTGTGACTAGCTCTCTTCAAAACCTGAATGGACCCATCATTGTTGCTCCCAATCCTCCCACCACCACTGATCCCAAACCGCCTCCAGCCCATCCAGCAAGCATTAAAACACGCCGGAATATTAACCTGCCCCCGTTCCAGAGCTCCACCCTTCATCATCAGAACCATTTTGGGCTCTTAAAAACACAGTATGTTATTGGCTAGATAGAAACTATCCACTTCCACCAAACATTCGTAGTAATATGCTTATGCTGGAGAGAGCACCTTGGGTGGGTGAGAAGCCAAAAAACCTTCAGGGTGATTGTATTGTTGTGACATTTGAGGATCCATGCACAGCGGAGTATATCTGTGCCGGATCCCCATGTGACAACAGCTCCTCTATTCTAGTCAAACCCCTCTCCTATTTTTACATGCTATCAGATCTTCGCAGTAATAGATGGAATTGGTTAAGGGCTCCAAACAACCCAAGAAGGGGGATGAGAGAAGAGTTTTTCCATGATCACAAAGTTAACCATTGGGATGGGGCGAAGATAGAGGGTGGAGTACAGTGCGAAGGAGAGTAGGCAGGCACCCATTTGGGGTTACTCAGTTTCAGGGGGATTGGATGGGTCATCAGTATTACCCCCCCTTTACCTTGTTTCAATCGCTTTAGTACTCTAGAGGCAGTTGATAGACATCCAACCTATATTTCCGGATATAAGGTTTCTAAAGAGGAGGTTGGGTTATTACAGACAATCCCCACATGTGGAGAAAATAATGAGGAGTTTGTGGACAATGTGGTTACTAGAACGATAGAATTGGTCTGCACTCCCTCGTCGTCAACCTTTGTAACAGCCACAGTTTCTTCTTCCATTAATATTATTTCTTGGAATATTGCTAGATTAAGGAAAAATCTTGAAAATCCAGAATGGAATGATTTTGTGGATACTTTCCATATTTGTATGTTTCAGGAAACGTGGTGCCTGACTCTTCAATATAAAAATGGGTACTCCTCATACTTTGTCCCAGCAGTTTCCATAGGAAAAGGCCGCCCCTCTGGCGGCCTGCTCATCTGGGTAAAGGTGAATTTGAATTATACTGTTACCATACATAATACACAGTCAAATGATATCCTGCATATTTCCTTGAAAAGCCCAAATGGGAGTACTGTTCATTTGTTTTGGTATATGTAAGAGGGTCCCCGGGCGGTTCAACCTCTCAAACGATTGAGCTACTAGATGCTAAATTGACTGAGCTGCCACCTAAATCTAAAATTCTGCTTGGGGGTGATTTCAATTGTACGTTCGAACCCTTAGATGATGAGGACGTTTTGGGTTTAAATTCTGAAGATTGGAGACAGGCCATTCCACCTTTAACGCTGCCCCCTATTAAGAAGTGGACCGCCAGAGCATTACAGCTGAATGCATTAGCCCTGGACCACAATTTACGGGCACTAAACGGTCGGACTACCTCTGATCGTGAAGGGGTAATGACCTATAATAGGATAAGTTGCCCATCACGTATTGATTATATTTTTTTAGATGTTCACTCTTGGGCTAGTTTAAAAGATATGGAAGTCAAGCAGTCCTCCGATAGTGATCATAATCCACTATGTATGGAAATCAACTGGGGACATGGGCACAGCAACAAGGGGGGTCCTGTGATGGTCACAAAGGATGTCCTCCCTTCAAATTGTAATCGGAAATTGAGGTGGGACGTGGTAAAACTCGAAGAGGGAAAAATAGACAATATTAGGGAATTAGTTAAAGCAGAAACCTCCAGCCTTGCAGCGGTGGAAAGGGGAGAGATTCTCTCTATGGGGCAAAAACTATTGGGTCAGTATAAAACCTTTACTGATAAAATAGGAGCAAATTTCCTTAAAACCCCCAAAAGGAACATCGCAGGGGCTAATAGATTGCCAAAAGAGAATCCGTGGTTCACAGCTGAGTGTAGAGCCAAGAGAAAAGCCATTGGCCTAGCAATAAAATTAAAGGATCCAGCGGCAGTAAAATTAGCTAGAAAAGAATATCGTGGCTCCATTGCCTTAGCAAAGAAAAATTGGGAGGAAGAGCATTGGCAGCAGCTTAAAATTGCTGCCAAGGGAAAAAACTCCATTACATTTTGGAAACTGATCAACATGCGAAACCGGAGGGGTGTTGATCCTATTTTAAATCATATAACTGATCAGCAATGGTATGCGCATTTTTTAAAATTATATTGTAATGCTGATGTTTTAACTTCCATCCCTCCACTAATAGAGAGTAGTAAAATTATTTCTGGCCAGGAATTGATCGATGATGGAATGATATTCTCCCAGCAATCATAAAGATACTGCCAGGCAAAGCGGCCGGTCCGGACGGCTTGCCCGGAGATCTTTCATTACGTGACCCCTTAATCTGGGCAAAGTATATAGCTAGTTTAATGACTCTTATTCAGCTAGGCCACCCCGTTCCGGAATCATGGAAAGGGGCAGAGGTGATTACAATCTTCAAGACAGGAGACAGAGAGGACCCTGCCAACTACAGACCAATTAGTTTGATCGACACCATCCAAAAGGTAGTTGGCAGGGTCATTATAAACAGAGTGGAGAATTGGCTAATGGACAACGACATTCTTACCCATTTCCAGGCTGGTTTTAGGCGGAATGTTGGTGCTATGGATCAAGTCTTCCGGTTTTGTGCCATTTATTGGAAGTCAGTATCGATCATTAAGGGCTGTTTGTATCTGGCTTTCATAGATTTGAAAACGGCATTTGATGTCATCCCTCGTGCCAAGCTTTGTGAGATTTTGCAAGCCATGGGGTTCCCTTGTCTCCTACTTCAATTTGTTATTAAATTACATGAGGACGATTATGCAAGAATACGTTGGGGTGGACAGGGTCAACTGACATAGAGGGTACCAGTCAGCAGGGGGGTACGGCAAAGATGTGTGATGGGGCCGACACTGTTCTCCCTCTTTATAAATGGGGTGGTGGACCATTTGAGGGAGGACCCGGCAGATGCCCCCGTCCTTGCCGGGGAGAAAACTCCAACACTCCTTTTTGCTGACGATACCCTCTTGATGTCCAAAACCCCCAAGGGTCTTCAAAAGTTGCTTGACCGTTTTACCCTATTTTGTGATGACCGTGGGTTAACGGTCAACACTTTGAAGACAAAGCTAATGGTCCTAACCTCCAGCAGAAAGATCAGGAAGGTTCATGTTACTTTACGTGGATCCCCCCTTGAGGTTGTGTATGAGTTTGACTACCTCGGGGTGAGATTGTCCAATCGTATGACCTGGGATTCCCACATTTCCAAAATGGTATTAAATTTAAAAAGGGTGTCTGGTGCAATAATAAAGAACCAGCGTCTGTCTCTAAGTAGACCGGTAGCTCCAGCCTTAATAGTTTATGAGGGGAAGGCTTTATCTTCGGCAGTTTATGGCGCCGAATTATGGGGTGCAGAAAATACTAGGCCACTGGTAACTGCTGAAAATAAGTTTATCAGAGATTTAGTCTCACTTCCTGTTTCTACCCCCCTGATACCCCTATTTTTCGATATGGGCAAAAAATCAATCTCGGATAAAGTTCGACTAAGGCCGCTGTTATTTTGGGTGCGCCTTAGAAGAACCAAGGAACTAGCTGGGTACGCTCGAGTGCTGGATGAGCTAATAACTCTAAATGTCTCTAGTCAAATAAAATGGCTTAACAACCTCTAGAATTTAGTAGTGTCAATAGGTCTGGGGGAGTTGTGGGCGACACAAGACCCTCCCCCAAAACAAACTGTAAAGAAATTATATTGGGACTGGGTTGAGGCCAAGATTAATAACAGCTCAAACTTGGGTACTTTAACGATGAATTTCCTTGCTCACAAACCATCCATGAAGATGGAACCGTTTTTGGATTTTATCCAAGTAGCCAGTCACAGATCTCTATTCCTGAAATTAAGGTATGGCACCCTGCCCCTTAAAAGTTTTTTGGAACGATGGAAATCCAAGGGGGGGATTGAATTAAAATGCCCAGGTTGTCAATGTCCTGAGGAAACTCTTCCCCATTTTTTATTTGCCTGCTCAGCTTACAAATCTATTAGGGCTAAATGGCTAAAACCTGTATGTAGGGAGTTGGGTGTAAAAGATCATAGGTCAGCCCTACGTATTATTACAACTAATACGGTCTCTATGTGCATTGTTTGTGGGGTGGCCAAATACCTGGAGGGTGCTTGGTTAATACGCTCTAGACTGTTGGGCGATGTATAAATTCGGGAAGGGGGAAGACATTGTTTTAAACATTGCTTTTACTTTCTTGTTCCATGAGATGTAACTGTAGTACTTTGGATTAATTGTGTTTTATATATTTGTACGTTTGTACTTTTATGATGAATTTCCATCGAATAAAGTTTTAGAATACCTAAGGGGAAACACAAAAATGTTCTTAAACATTTGAACCAGCAGAGTAAGAGTAGTGCACATTCAGCATGAAAGGTCAAGAATCTTAAAGTAAAGGGATTTATGACCAAAACCCACTATCCTTTAAGCAGCCACTAGTGGGGGTGCTCCCGTCATTCTACCAACCTGCCCGCCACAGTCTGAATCCACAGGAAAACATAGCTGCAAACCAGCAGAGCTGCAGCCACCGGGAAAAATGTGGGGTGAAATGCAGTGGCATATCGTTAAATGATGCCCCAAGACGTGGGCCAGGGGGGCAAAGCCAGACCTAATAGGGACCCGCAGGAAACCCCCACAGCAGAGGGAACACTGGAACTACTGCGGGTAAAAGCCCCACGAAAAAAGATGCCCCAAGATTGGGTACACCTTTTGAAATCATGAACCACCCAATAGAGGAAGGAGGGCGTGGAGGCCAAGGAGGTCAAAAGAGGGCTGAGGCAGGTGACAGCATACAATGACAGTCAGAATAGATGAGGAGTTTAGACATTGTCCTTGGGATGCCACAGGTCAGGGACATGGGGAGCAGTGAGGTTTTGTAATTCTCGAGCCTGACTCCATTTTGTTCTGTGCCACCATTTTGTGTTGCTCTCACGTAGGCCTGTGAAGGTAGCCTGGCGAACTAAGTGGCCTGGCCTTCTTAGTTCATGTATACATTAACTAGGTTTCTTTTTGACTCTGAAATGAACTGTAAGAAACTGACCTCTTCACCTGAAACTGACCTCGCAAAGCCAATTTCCTGGATCGATCTTTGTCTGAGATTGCCAATCAATGTTCAGGACATCGTTAACTTTTAGTTTCCTTGCACATGCCTTATCTTGTTCAGCATCTGTTACTGTTTCTTTTTTATGTTTCTTCATTACATGGGTTATGCTCTCAAATATAGATTTGTCAGGCTTGTGGAGATTGAATTTGGGACATTCCTAATAATTAACTTTTGGGTTGGGATACTGTAAATTGAGTTTTTGTTATGTGATACTTTGTTTGAAAATGTACCTTAATGGCTAGAATTTTGTGCAGTGGGTGTACATTTATAATGTGAATATTGGGTATAAAAGGAGACGTCTTGCCTTAGTAAAATGAGCAGTCTTCTGAGAATTTACACTGTGATGTATTTCTAGGATCACTGTTACTAGCTGCAGCTAATAAACTTGGTCTCTGATGCCATCGAGAAGTATTCCGTGTCTCTGTATACCAAGACAGGTGAACTCGAAGATCTTAGGCGTGCCCCTGACGCCGCTGGGTTAAACCCCGGTTCTTCAACTGGCACCCAACGTGGGGCGACTTCAGCGGTACTGGTCCAAGCCCGAAGATTGTGAGGAGCCCCGTGAGGAAATTCTGGAGGACGGCCGCCACTTTATCGAACCCTGCATGGCGATGTGGACCGAAGGTTTTTTCTGCGAGGCTTCCCCTTTCCGACGGCTGCGAAGGACTGCTGCCCTGACTGTCGCCCTGTCTTGGACCCTCTAGTGATGATTTGTAAGGCAAGA
The DNA here is from genome assembly GCF_964263255.1 of Lissotriton vulgaris. NCBI lineage: Eukaryota > Metazoa > Chordata > Amphibia > Caudata > Salamandridae > Lissotriton > Lissotriton vulgaris. Next base: position 884,539,198 of record NC_141695.1, read on the forward strand.
CGTTAGACGGTCTTCTGGTGGCGTGACAGACATTTTGGTTAAGTATAAGTGGGTCGCTCCCACAACTTTGTTTTGTTTCTTGGTTTTGATTCGGCCATTGCAATAGTCGAAGCCGAGGGGTTCGTATATTTGCGAGTGTATCATTTTTGATAACCCCTTGAAGTTTGAAGCAAGACTAGTGAGCTAAAAGATGCCTGGTTTTAGCAAATTTAGGAAATGGTTTTGTTGTAGTTGTAATAGGGATTCCCGATTGGAGGACTCGTGTCCGATACCTCCGGTTGGAACTCCAACTTATGAGCTCTATTCAAAGCATGGTGTAGGTCCCATTACCTTTAATGAAGTATGGGTCCGTTATACAAGGAAAGATGGTGTTTTACGATGGCCCCAACATGGTAGTTTTGAATCAGAAGTTTTAGATAACCTAGAAGTTGTGCTATTTAAGAAGAAAGCCCGGCCGGCGATGTTTGACTCTTTCCGCCTTTGGCGTAAGGAAGCCAAACAGCGAGAAATTAAGCAAGCTAAGAGAGATAGGAAGGAAAGGAATATATCGGTAATGCAAGCTGCTAGGCAGTTTAAGGAAGATGAATAAGATCGTGCTATTGAAGTGTCAGATAGAGAACATTGCATGGCCATTGACAAATGTTACCCGGCTTTGCCACCCCCCCTTTCAAATGCGACTGAAGACCCTGAAAAGGATCCTTTGATGTCACATTTACTGAGATTACCACCCCCTTATCTGCAGGGTGCTACTGCACCTCCGTTACCTCCAGTTGTTGCACCCCTTGTTGTCGTTCAACCCCCTGTTGTTCAGCCACCCGTTGCTTCACAGGTGGTTCTTCCTCCCCCAGCGCAGCCCCCTCCAGGGCCGCCAGCCTTGCCTCAAACTCCTTTGCCTTACACTCCTTTATCTTCGACTTCTCTTATTTCTGTCCCTACGTCTCTGTCGCCTCAAAACACTTTGTCTCCTGTCCTCAAGTCAACTTCTTCTCCTTCTGCTCGGCAACAAATGACTGAGACTGTCACTAGTCTTTTGTCTCCTTTCTTTGGGTCACTGAATATGACAACACACAACGGATGCTAAGGGTCTCTGGAAAGACTATGAAAATACTAACCACTTAGTTATAGTGTGTAGAAAAAGTTATTCAAAGGAGAGAAACATGAGTAAAGAGTACCCATCAGCCCACCCGTTGGCGGAACTTCATCATCTGGGTTATAGTTAGAAACTGGTATCCACTAGACACCTCTTCAGGTCTCTTCCGAGGAGTACTAGTATTGGATCCGCCAGTGAGATGGACAGCCAGCAGGTAGTATTGATAGGTTGAAGGGAAAAGATAGTTGCAGTGCTCAAATAAGTGTGAAAAGTGAATGTGATAATGTTAAAAATGCCTGTTATGATGCCAAGGAACTACTTTATTGGGAGTGATCAACATAACGGCATGATTAAAAGCAGAGTGAAGATAGTATGGAAAATTATTACTATCAATTATAGATATTAGTTGGTCAACATCTTTCAGCCTCACAGGGCTTTCATCAGGACCTATAATGTACACTACTGCAACAAAGAAAAAAAAGTGGTAGTGATGTAGACCTACCAGTAAATTGTTACTCTATGGTGTTCTCATATCATTGTGACAAGAACTCTCGTAAGGGAAAAGAAAAAGAAAAATACACACAAAACAAAGCAGACGTAAACATTTTAGGAGACATCAATGCATGTGTAAATCAATATACCACACTTTGGCAGAAATAACTCACCCATAATTGTTATGGAGACGGCCTCACCTCGCCTGGCGCTCGCTCAGGTCAAAGAGGCCCCGCTCTAAACATGGGGAGAAAAAGAATAAATTGTATGTATAAATCTAGCCATAACGTGCGTAGTGAGATTCCTTTGGTCATAATATTTGGATCTTAAAAACCAAATGGATTCAATAGGTCATGACTTTAGGCAAAATTGCAAGGGAAAACACGTGGATGGAGTCAAGGACAGAGCGCCTCTAGAATAAAGTTTAGCGCTTAGATTTAGTGAGAAAATTCTTATATAACTCTCTTCACGAATGTGGGTATCTATAGCTAAACTCGTGTAAAAGAGAGGAACACATATGCAGCCATCCTAAGCATGTGTCTAAGAATGCATGTCCCGTGAGGTGGAAGTTAAATGTAATCGGTATTAGCACTCTTTAGAGATGACAAAAAGTGATTCCATAGCTGTTAATGCAGGAAATCCAGAGTGGCACGGCTCAACGGAAGGCAATCCTAAGCCGAGAAATATGGCGGCAAAGAGGGTGGAAGAGCCCGGATTGTGTTCACCAACCTGTCCGTCGTTGCCTCGGTCTATCATCTGAGCCGAGGGGAAGGTGGCGATCGTATCTGCTTGATCGGAACAAAAACGCCATATGCGGACCAGAAAGGAGCCGCTATTTTGAGCATCACCGGATATACTTAGTGATGATTGGTTCAATGTAAGAGCCCACAGTACCGGAAACACAAGGGCAGACATTTCAATCACGTCTATTCAGAGTGGAACGGTGGCAGACCGGAGTGAAAACCCATAACAACACCTGGCCCTGTATACTTCATATTGATTGGTCCATAATGGAGACCGGAAACCAGAAGAGAAACTATGGCAACCGATCTGTATATGCTTACGAACATACAGGTTTGTAGAGATGAGGCGGCGAAGCCTAGAGCAACGGTCGGCCATATCTCGATGGTAAGAAATAGAAATTTTGAGCTTCTAAGCTTTGAGTGAACCCAAGGTCCAGCGTAATAATTATCACGCGGTCCATGAAAAGAAGGACGGCCCGGGATCTCGTCATGCTTAAAGGTTAGGTCCAACAATAAGGCTGGCCATGAAAAAACTCGTCCTAAGGTTTAAAAAGGGTAGACGTTTTTTTAAAACAGAATTACTAACCACATACAGATCTGTTCAGATTGGTCAGAATCTGTAGAGTATTAGAAAGTTAGTTTTCAAGAAGTGATGAAATAGTTCCACCAGGCTATGGCATCCCTGTTTGGAATATCAGTCTGCCTTACGTGGGGGCATTCGTTGTTGAAAGTAGGGGGATGTATAGGGCATATAAAGAGCATATAAAGATCCGCCCTAACACTAAGAGTCCAGAAAGTAAATTTAAACTCTGTGTGGGCCCCGATTTTTTAAGGTGTATGTTGTTATTGGTGTATGTTGTTATTCATCGATCAACACCTAGATGTCTAGTATGAGACTGAATCGTATGTGTTGAGTGACATCAGAGCTGGATCCATGATATTTCATCATTCAACCCCTCGGTGTCGCACGTAAGCTTAAAAATCAATTTCTGTTCTTTAACGAACAGGAAATGAGAGATGTCACGGACATGTAAGCGTCAGCAGAGTGTTTCATCGTGAGGAAGTGGTTAGTCATGCGGGTGCCTGTTTGTTGCGCCTGATAGTGCTTTTATGTTCTTGTATTCTTAGTTTGACCTTCCTGGTCGTCATGTCTATATAGCGAAGGGCACATGGGCAGGTGATTTGATAGATGACCCTTTCACTATTGCAATTCGTGTGCCGTTTCAACACCCATGGGCGTGGTGTGCCAATATTCACTGTTAGCGTTTTTTTTGGTTTGTGTGCATACAGAACAATTTCCACATGGGTGGTGGCCTTGCACAGGAGGAAGGTTCCACAATGTCACTGTGGATTCATTTGAGATAGAACGTGGTCTAGTGTGCACTAGTTCATCTCTCAGGTTCGAACTTCTCTTAAAGGAAAAAAGTCGCAGTGGAATGTTCTCTCCCGCTGTGTTCAATATTCGCCAGTTGTGCCGGATGATTTTTTGGACCGATGATGGGGCCGTACTGAAAGTGGTAACACAGGTAAGTCTCTCAAGAGACGGTTTTTCCACAGGAATTGTTAGCAAGGCTTCACGATGATTGTTAGAAGCCCTTTTACATGATTTTCTAATCAGCGCATTTGGGTATAGTCGTTGTTTCAACTTGGTGGATAGATCACCGGCTTGTTCTTGGAAGTCAGATTTCTCAGAGCAGTTTCTTCGGACCCTGAGAAATTGTCCGAAAGGCAAGTTCTCTCTGAGGGAGCGTGGGTGGTGACTGTCAAACCTAAGCAAAGAGTTCCTAGACATTGGCTTCCGGTATAGACTGCTAGTTAGGTGACCTTCCCTGGGAATGATCAGTAAATCCAGGAATGGGAGTTCTGTGTTGCTATATTCCACTGTGAATCTTAAATATTGGTTCTGATTGTTGAGCCAATTCTGGAATGCAAGTACAGACTGACTATCTCCACGCCACACTACAAGAACGTCATCAATGTACCTCTTCCACAACACCGTTTGGTGGTAGTACGGATTGTTGTGGTTGAGGACATGCTGAGTTTCAAAAAGATGGACGTATAAATTTGCCAAGCTCGGGGCAAATGTACTGCCCATAAAAGTCCCCGATATCTGAAGATAAATTGAGTCTTCGAATTGAAAAAAGTTCTCCGTCATTGCGAGCCTTGCCAATTCCATGATAAAATGGATAGGAGTAATACTTTCATGATTGCTAGTTTCTAGGAGCCCTTGCATGGCCTGCAAAGTTTCTTCTTGCGGTATGCAAGTATATAAAGATTCTCCATCGAAACTGACAAGGATGTCAGTCTCGGTGTTGAACTCAACTTCAGGTAAAAGACGAAAAATGTATTTTGTGTCTTGGAGGTAAGTGGGCATGGTCTTCACTAGAGGTCTTAGGAAAACGTCCACAAAGGATGAAAGAGGCTCAAGGAGTGATCCAATCCCAGAAATGATGGGTCGTCCTGGGGGTGGCCTGGCTGCTTTGTGGATTTTAGGCAGTGCATAAAAGTATGGAGTGACTGGATGTAATGTAACCAAGAACTTGGCTTCTTGAGATGTTATCCAGCCCTCCGCACTCGCCTCTTCCACCAGATTCTTAATTTCAGTCAGAAGCCTTGGGGTAGGATCAACAGACAGCAATGTGTAGGAGTTGGTGTCACCTAACTGTCTCAGACATTCGGCCCGATAGGTGGTGGTGTCCTGAATGACTATTGCACCACCTTTGTCGGCCGGCTTGATGATAATGTTTGTATCTTTAGATAAAGTTTCCAGTGCTAGTCTCTCTGCTCTAGACAGATTATGGAAAGTGTCTGTTTTGGACAGGCTTAGAGAGTTAATCTCATGTACCACCGCTTTTTCAAATGTGCCCACCTTAGATGGCACCTGTTGAAGAAGGGGAACAAAGGTTGACTTTGTCTTGAGGCCTGTATTAATTTCTGTGACAGGTTGTTCCTGTTCCCTTTTGCTGTCGGCAAAAAATAAATAAAGCCGAACCTTGCGAAATAATTTTTCAACTTCACTCCGAAGCTTGAAGGCATCGCCGTTATTAGTTGGTACAAACCCAAGACCTTTGTTTAGCACTTGGTGTTCAATGGAGGTCAGAGTGCGTGAACTCAAATTGACTACAAGGTCTTCGTTGCTTCCTGGGGTGATAGTTATTGGCCTCGCTTGCTGCGGGTTTTTGGAGGATCTTGTTCATCTGCCCATTGCACTTGGGGTTGACCCCTCCGTCTGCCCCTGTTCCAGCCACGGCCTTGTCCTAAAAAAGCTTGGCTATCGTAAAATTGGGGCTGTGGATGATAAAGTTCTCCCATGAGAGAATTTATCCCTACACTGGTGAAAACTATACACCCTCAGATACTAATAAACAAGGAAAAGGTTATGGGTCTAACTTCTCAACCACCTCCTCCGATCCTGACTCTAGTGATTCAGACACCTGTGGAACATCACAATGGAGAGGAAGAGGTTGATATAATCGTCCAAATCATAGGCGCACTGGACAAGGTAACATGTACCAACAAGGCCCCTGGTGGCCACCAGCCCCATGGGGATATCCACAATGTCCACCGCCCATGTCCCATTACCATCCACAACCCCAATTTTACGATAGCCAAGCTTTATTAAGACAAGGCCGTGGCTGGAACAGGGGCAGACGGAGGGGTCAACCCCAAGTGCAATGGGCAGACGAGCAAGATCCTTTGTGGACGTTTTCCTAAGACCTCTAGTGAAAACCATAAACCCACTTACCTCCAAGACACAAAAGACGTTCTTCGTCTTTTACCTGAAGTTGAGTTCAACACCGAGACTGACATCCTTGTCAGTTTCGATGTAGAATCTTTATATACTTGGATATGCAATAAGAATCTTTGCAGGCCGTGCGAGGGCTCCTAGAAACTAGCAATCATGAAAGTATTACTCCTATCCATTTTATCATGGAATTGGCAAGGCTCGCAATGACGGAGAACTTTTTTCAATTCGAAGACTCGATTTATCTTCAGATATCGTTGACTTCCATGGGCAGTACATTTGCCCCGAGCTTGGCAAATTTATACGTCCATCTTGCATGTCCTCAACCACAACAATCCGTACTACCACCAAACGGTGTTGTGGAAGAAGTACATTGATGACGTTCTTGTAGTGTGGCGTGGAGATAGTCAGTCTGTACTTGCATTCCAGAATTGGCTCAACAATCAGAACCAATATTTAAGATTCACAGTGAAATATAGCAACACAGAACTCCCATTCCTGGATTTACTGATCATTCCCAAGGAAGGTCACCTAACTAGCAGTCTATACCGGAAGCCAATGTCTAGAAACTCTTTGCTTAGGTTTGACAGTCACCAGCAACGCTCCCTCAGAGAGAACTTGCCTTTCGGACAATTTCTCAGGGTCTGAAGAAACTGCTCTGAGAAATCTGACTTCCAAGAACAAGCCGGTGATCTATCCACCAAGTTGAAACAACGACTATATCCAAGTGCGCTGATTAGAAAATCATGTAAAAGGGCTTCTAACAATCATGGTGAAGCCTTGCTAACAATTCCTGTGGAAAAACAGTCTCTTGAGAGACTTACCTGTGTTACCACTTTCAGTAAGGCCTCATCATCGGTCCAAAAAATCATCCTGCACAACTGGCGAATATTGAACACAGCGGGAGATAACATTCCACTGCGACTTTTTTCCTTTAAGAGAACTTCGAACCTGAGAGATGAACTAGTGCACACTAGACCACGGTCTATCTCGAATGAACCCACAGTGACATAGTGGAACCTTCCTGCTGTGCAAGGCCACAACCCATGTGGAAATTGTTCTGTATGCCCACAAACCAAAAAAACGCTAACAGTGAATATTGGCACACCACGCCCATGGGTGTTGAAACGGCACACGAATTGCAATAGTGAAAGGGTCATCTATCAAATCACCTGCCCATGTGCCCTTCGCTATATAGCCATGACGACCAGGAAGGTCAAACTAAGAATACAAGAACATAAAAGCACTATCAGGCGCAACAAACAGGCCACCCGCATGACTAACCACTTCCTCAGGATGAAACACTCTGCTGACGATATGGAATGGCTAGTACTTGAACAGCCGTTCATACCCTTACATGTCAGCGACATCTCGCATTTCCTGTTCGTTAAAGAACAGAAATGGATTTTTAAGCTTAAGTGCGACACCGAGGGGTTGAATGATGAAATATCATGGATCCAGCTCTGATGTCACTCAACACATACGATTCAGTCTCATATTAGACATCTAGGTGTTGATCGATGAATAACAACATACACCAATAACAACATACACCTTAAAAAATCGGGGCCCACACAGAGTTTAAATTTACTTTCTGGACTCTTAGTGTTAGGGCGGATCTTTATATGCTCTTTATATGCCCTATACATCCCCCTAACGAATGCCCCCACGTAAGGCAGACTGATATTCCAAACAGGGATGCCATAGCCTGGTGGAACTATTTCATCACTTCTTGAAAACTAACTTTCTAATACTCTACAGATTCTGACCAATCTGAACAGATCTGTGTGTTGTTAGTAATTCTGTTTTTAAAAAAACGTCTACCCTTTTTAAACCTTAGGACGATTTTTTCATGGCCAGCCTTATTGTTGGACTTAACCTTTAAGCATGACGAGATCCCGGGCCGTCCTTCTTTTCCTGGACCGCGTGATCATTATTACGCTGGACCTTAGGTTCACTCAAAGCTTAGAAGCTCAAAATTTCTATTTCTTACTATCGAGATATGGCCGACCGTTGGTCTAGGCTTCGCCGCCTCATCTCTACAAACCTGTATGTTCATAAGCATATACAGATCGGTTGAGATAGTTTCTCTTCCGGTTTCCGGTCTCCATTATGGACCAATCAATATGAAGTATAAAGGGCCAGGTGTTGTTATGGGTTTCCACTCCGGTCCGCCACCGTTCCACTCTGAATAGACTTGGTTGAGATGTCTGCCCTTGTGTTTCCGGTACTGTGGGCTCTTACATTGAACCAATCATCACTAAGTATATCCGGTGATGCTCAAAATAGCGGCTCCTTTCTGGTCCGCATATGGCATTTTTGTTCCGATCAAGCAGATATGATCGCCACCTTCCCCTCGGCTCAGATGATAGACCGAAGCAACGACGGACAGGTTGGTGAACACAATCCGGGCTCTTCCACCCTCTTTGCCGCCATATTTCTCGGCTTAGGATTGCCTCCCGTTGAGCTGTAACACTCTGGATTTCCTGCATTAACAGCTATGGAATCACTTTTTGTCATCTCTAAAGAGTGCTAATACCGATTACATTTAACCTCCACCTCACGGGACATGCATTCTTAGACACATGCTTAGGATGGCTGCATATGTGTTCCTCTTTTACACGAGTTTGGCTATAGATACCCACATTTGTGAAGAGAGTTATATAAGAATTTTCTCACTAAATCTGAGCGCTAAACTTTATTCTAGAGGCGCTCTGTTCTTGACTCCATCCACGTGTTTTCCCTCGCAATTTTGCCTAAAGTCATGACCTATTGAACCCATTTGGTTTTTAAGATCCAAATATTATGACTAAAGGAATCTCACTACGCACTTTATGGCTAGATTTATACATACAATTTATTTCTTTCTCCCCATGTTTAGAGCGGGCCTCTTTGACCTGAGTGAGCGCGAGGTGAGGCAGTCTCCATAACAATTATGGGTGAGTTATTTCTACCAAAGTGTGGTATATTGATTTACACATGCATTGATGTCTCCTAAAATGTTTACATCTGCTTTGTTTTGTGTGTATTTTTCTTTTTTTTTTCCCTTAGGAGAGTTCTTGTCGCAATGATATGAGACCACCATAGAGTAACAATTTACTGGTAGGTCTACATCACTACCACTGTTTTTTCTTTGTTGCAGTAGTGTACATTATAGGTCCTGACGAAAACCCTGTGAGGCTGAAACATGTTGACCAACTAATATCTATAATTGATAGTAATAATTTTCCACACTATCTTCACTCTGCTTTTAATCATGCCGTTATGTTGATCACTCCCAATAAAGTAGTTCCAACATAACAGGCATTTTTAACATTATCACATTCACTTTTCACACTTATTTGAGCACTGCAACTATCTTTTCCCTTCAACCTACCAATACTACATGCTGGCTGTTCATCTCACTGGCGGATCCAATACTAGTACTCCTCGAAAGAGACCTGAAGAGGTGTCTAGTGGATACCAGTTTCTAACTATAACCCAGATGATGAAGTTCCACCATCGGGTGGGCTGATGGGTACTCTTTACTCATGTTTCTCTCCTTTGAATAACTTTTTCTACACACTATAACTAAATGTTTACTATTTTCATAGTCTTTCCAGAGACCCTTAGCATCCTTTGTGTGTTGTTAAACTGTTAAGTTTGGGGGACAGGATGTAAGCTGGTCTTTAAATATATTTTCCCCTCAGACCCCCCTCATATATTTTGTTTTTTGTTCACTGAATATGACCCCTGTTTCTGAACGTAAGCAGAGACGTAGTCAGCGCACTGGTCACGAAGAGCGGGCAGTGTTAGATCTCCTTGCTCGTAGATGGGTTTCGAATACCTCCAAGTACAGTCCACAAGTGGTTATGGATATCTTCCTACAGTGGGAGGCACCAAAACAAAGGTATGTTTTTGAAGTCATGTGACCTTCCTTCGCCAGGAGTGGGAAGATAATAAGTTGGGTTCAATTTCACTGGAATTGCTTAATGTTCAGTCTGAATTTGCTAAAGGGACGATAGTGGGTTCCGATGTTGAGGAAGCAGTAGAGACACTACTCACTTTTAGGTCTAGACTTCCACCTCAGTCATTAATCGAACCAGACCCTTCTGTTAGGAGAAAAGTGAAGCAGTATCCTATGAGAGAGGTTCCCCTGTATGAAGAGAGGCAGTTGTGGCTGATGCCGCTCATGGTATTGCGGCTGCACCGGCTCATTTTCAGAGAGTGTAGGTGCATGTCCCTTCGAAGAGAGCTGAGGTCCTGGCTCTTAAGCAGACCTTGCCTGACCCCCGTAAAGATCCTGCTGGTTATTACAAGGATTTGTATCAGACAGTTGATGCGTGTGTTATGAATTTAGCTGACAAAGATATGTTGATGGGTAATGTAGTTCCTCAACCCTTGTGGGCGAAGATCCGTCACGAGGATCACGTGCCAGAGTTAGGAGATAAGTTGGTTAATATTACTGCTGCAGATGGTCAGCAGGTAGGAGGTGCCAAACCTGATTCCTTAGTTGCAGAACTACCTGGTAGGATTATTAATTTAATGAGAACTATGATGCCTCCTCTGCGGATGAATTGGGACAAGTTAGCAGCATGCAAACAAAAGAAAGACGAGAGTGTGTCTGATTTCTTCACTAGGTTTGAGGAAACATTCACTGATCATAGTGGTCAGGACATGAGTACAGAAAGTGGTCAGAGGTTGTTTGTAGATAAGTTTGTTTTTAATTTACTTCCTGAACTTTCTAATAAGTTAAAGGACTCTGAGAGTTCATGGGCTGTTTCTTCTTTGGCCCAGATATTGGCTACTGCACAATACTATGAGAATAGAGATAAAGATGAGAAGGATAAAGTAGAGAAGAAGACTAGAGAATTTAAAACGAAAGTTCTTCTGCAGCAGGCTTATCCGCTTCGCCCTAATCAGCGTCAGTTTCAGCAACCTTCCCAGTTTGAGCAACCCCCACAGTTTCAGAAACTGTTGCAGAAGTATGAGTCTTTTACTTTGCGACTCCCGCTAGGCCCTAATCAGTGTGCTTATTGTAAAGAAGAAGGTCACTTCAAGAATAGTTGCCCGATCTTGCTACAGAGTGCAAATGGTATGTCTGGTCTGAGAGGTCGTGATGGTTTCCAACAAGTACCTAGGGGTAGGGGACGTGGTAAGTTTCCCTAGAATGAACGTTCCTTTTCCCCTCAGAATTCTATTAATTATTTTGACCAACAGAATGTTCCGACCGTCCAGTCTGCTCAGTCCTACACTGATGATTATTATGTTGGAAGTGAGAGTGCTGGTTTTAATGATAGTTAGGACAGCCATGGACAAAGGGAGGGAGTAGTGTCAGTTCCAGTAGACCAGAGTGGACCTTATGTTGAAGTGATTACATCAGGTGTGGCAGAACCTTTTCTTTTGGATACTGGTGCAGCAAAGAGTTCTATCATGCACTCTAAACTCCCTGGCGCACCTTTGTCTGGCTTGACCAATGACTTAGTAGGATTTTCTGGTGCCCCAGTTCGTAACCCGGTTTCTTGTCCTTTGCCCCTTTCTATTGGTCCCTGTGAATTGTAGGCTTCCCTTATTCTAAAGACTGGCTGTGGCGAGAATCTGTTGGGTTTGGACTTGTTGAAAAGATTGCATGCGACATTACATTGTTCTCCTTCGGGAGTACATCTTACGGTGGGTAAGAAAGTGATTTCCCCGATGTATCTGTCTAAGGATCGCCTTCCACTGGAACTGCGTTCTATCCCTGATACACTTTGGGCTACAGGTCCCAATGATGTTGGTCTCTTGCAGATTCCACCCTACGTTGTTACCCTTAAGTCGAATGCTAAATTACCTCGCATTCCTCAGTACAAAATTTCCAGTGATGGCGAAAGAGCTCTTTTAGCGATTATCTATGATTTGGTTGAGAAAGGTGTGGTTGAAGAAACGAGAGGTAATGTGTGTAACAGTCCTGTTCTGCCTGTCCTTAAGCGTACTGACTCTTCTCAGCCACCTGCGTATCGGTTTGTGATCGACCTTCGAGAGGTCAATAAGATCGGTGTGCCACAGTTTCCGGTTGTCCCGGACATTACTGCTTTATTGACTATGATCCCTGCCTCAGCTGCTTGGTTTTCTGTTATTGATCAGAAGAACACTTTCTTCAGTATTCCGATTGCTGAGGAAAGTAGGGATATTTTTGGCTTCTCTTTAGGAGGCCGCAGCTTGCGGTTTAAGCGCGCTCCTCAAGGTTATTGTGAGAGTCCCTCCATTTATAGTCAGGCTTTGAAAACTCAGCTTGATACTCTTGCATTGCCTTCTGGTGCTACTCTTATCCAGTATGTTGATGGTCTGTTGGTTGCTGCTGATGATGAATAGATTTGTAAAGAAGTTACTCTTTCTTTGTTGCAACACCTGTCTGACCTTCATCATAAAGTGTCACCTTCGAAGTTGCAGTATTGCCGCCAAGAAGTGACCTACTTAGGTCATCTCTTGTCGAAGGAGGGAAGACGATTGACCGCAGAGCGTATTCAAGCGATTGCCCAAATGACTGTGCCATGCACACAGAGAGAGGTGCGTGCCTTCTTAGGTATCACCTCGTATTGTAGACAGTGGATTCTGAATTTTTCTTTGCTAGCAAAACCTCTGTTGGCACTTACTCTTAAGAACACACCACACCCTCTTCCTTGGTCTGACGAATGTCAGAAGAGTTTTTCTGAATTGCGTGATGCATTGTGTTCTGCTCCGGTGTTGGGTACCCCTGACTACAGTAAACCTTTTACACTTTATGTACACGAGAGAGAAGGTTGTGCGTTGTCAGTGTTGACGCAACAATTTGGAGACAAGCAGCGCCCATGTGCGTATTTTTCAGCTACTTTAGATCCGGTAGCTAGGGCGTTGTCTAAGAGCTACAGCGGCAGTGGCTGTTTCTATCCGACAGTCTGCTGGTTTGGTATTGGATAATACATTGATTGTGATGGTCCCACATGCAGTGGATACCCTATTGAATAGAACGAAGACTCAACATCTTACCAGTGTGCGTTTGTCAGGTTATGAGTTGACACTTTTGGCTAGCCATGTGCACATCAAGAGGTGCAACACATTGAATCCAGCTACATTGTTGCCGATTTTTGTAGAGACAGAGGCTCAGGAACTGCATGATTGTTTTCTCCGGACAGAGGAGGAAATGAAGGGTAGAGTTGATCTGAAAGATACTCCTCTTTTGAATCCTGATGGTACCCTATGGGTAGATGGTTCCTGCTTTAAGCTTCCGAATGGAGAGACGACTGCAGCATATGCTGTCACAACTTTGCACACGATTGTTGAAACAGCACGTATTGCACAGAATTCAGCGCAAGCAGCGGAGTTGATAGCATTGACTAGAGTGTGTTGTCAAAAGGAAAGAGAGTGAATGTTTATACTGATAGCCAATACGCATTTGGCGTGGCTCACAGTTTTGGTCGCTTGTGGAAAGAGAGAGGATTTCTTACTTCCCATGGTACGAAAATTCAGCATGGACAATTAGTGAATGAACTTCTTGAATCACTTACTTTGCCAACACAAATTGCGATAGTGAAGTGTAGTGCGCATAAGAAGGTTACGGATGATGTGGGTCGAGGGAATGCGTTTGCAGATGAAGTAGCGAGAGAAAAGGCGAAAGATGTGACGAGTCGGATGTATGTTGCAGGTCCTGCCAGATGGGTTGTGGAAGGAGGAATGTGTGAAGATACAACAGAAAGTGTGAAGATGATTTAGGCAGAAGCTACTGAGAAAGAATTGAGTATGTGGAGAGAGAGTACTGGAATCTTGGATTCAACAGGCTGTTGGGTTGAGTTGTCAGAGCACCAGCGATTGTTGTTGCCCGATGCATATGTGCTTCCGGTGGTTACTATGGCTCATGGGTTAGCTCACATTAGTTCAAAAGGGATTTGTAAGTTGTTGGCTCAGTTATGGCAAAATGGTGGAATTCCTGGGTGTGCTGGGAATTTGGTTATACACTGCATGATTTGCTTGATGCATAATCCTGGAAAGGGAACCCCAAATCCAGCGGGTCATTTTGCTCCTCCAACGAATCCGTTTGAGGTGCTGCAGATAGACTACATTCATATGGAAAGATGCAATAACTTGAAGTATGTCCTTGTGGTAGTTTGTGCCTTTTCCAGATGGATAGAGGCCTGCCCCCTAAAGGATAATACTGCCTTGTCTACAGCCAAGGTTTTGCTCAAAGAATTCTTTCTTTCCCAGATATGGCTTGCCAAGGATGGTATGGAGTGATAATGGAAGTGAATTTGTGGGTCAGATTATGAAGAAAGTATGTGCGGGTCTGGGTATCAAACAGAAATTTCACGCTGCGAATCACCCCCAGTCAGCAGGCCTGGTCGAGTGCTATAATGGCACTCTGAAGCTGAAGTTGGCCAAGGTGCAACGAGCTCTGGTCTTACACGGCCCGATGCCTTACCTTTGGCACTTTTGTCCACGAGAACGACAGTACATTCTTGCGTGGGACTTAGCCCATACGAGATTGTTTTTGGACGTCCGGCGAATGTCTGGGGTGCGCCGAGGCCTAAGAAGTACAGTGATATCGAGTACCCTATGTTGGTTGACTACTTACATGATTTGACTGCTAAATTGCGTGCTCTTGACCAACAGGTCCATGACACTTTGCCTTGAGTTTCTGTAGACGCAGGCCACACGATTCAACCTGGCGACTGGATTCTAACCAGGAATTTCCAGAGGTCAAAGAACTTGGAACCAAGATGGACCGGTCCACACCAAGTCCTGTTATCAACTCGGACTGCTATTAAGGAGTTTGGCAAGAAAAACTGGGTACATGGTACCCATTGCAAGAGGATACCTTTGCCCTTACCGTACGATAAGTGGGTCCGGGAAGGTGTTGCCGATTCCGAGAGTGAAAGGGTTCCGAGATTTGTACCTTTTAGCGATGCACATCTGGAATGGACTCAGTCAGAACGTGCGGATGATGAAGTCCTGCAAGAAGCTGTGCCGCCGTGTTTGAGACTTGATACTACGCACCCAGACACACTCTTTCAGGATCAAACTGTGCCTGGTAAAGAACGTTACAACTTAAGGTCTAAAAAGGACAAATAAAATCTGATTTTTTTTGTGAATTACACTCTTTCAGACAAGAGACTATTTTTCTTTTTTTGAACCACCATCCGGGTTCAGCTGCAGGGTCGCGGTATAAGACTTAAGGGGTGGCCCGCGTATTGACAAAAGGTCTGGGGTTCTAGAGATGTCTAGGATGCCTGGCCGCACACTTGAGTGAAGAAGGAAAATTGCCGTGAGCAGCATGTTAGAGGATGGAGTCTGTTGTAACTGAAAGAGATGTTGAGAGAATAGATCTTAAGACAAGATTTTGTACATTGATACATAGCAAATGTTTTATAATATTGTGCTTTTTGACGTTTTTAAGTATCACGTTAGCTTGTGTGGGTTGGACTGTCCATGCTACACAATAGACATCTGCACCCACCTCCCAACCTATGCTTTCTTTCACTACTGTTTCTTTGCACCAGTTTTATACGTTGCCTGAACATTAACAGACAAGGAGATCAGAATTTGTCAACAACTCGTTCATACAGTTGTTGCATCAGAATCAGTTAGTAGTACATACCACTAATTGTTGGGTTTGTGGTCTTAAGCCTCATACGACAGATAAAGGTATGCCATATTTGGTTTTGCCTTTTTCTTTTAATGGGTCTGTGTGGGCTTTTCAGACCATGTTTATCTATGCAAATGAGGTACGCCCCTTACGTTCATTTAAAGATAACTCGAGGAATAGTGCCTTGATCAGCGGAATAGTAGCTATGATCCGAGATATTGATGAATATAATGCTATCCGTAAGGATGAGGTGCAGGCTTACGTTGGTTGGAACGTGACTGGATATAGTACCAGCTTGACAGAGAAGGGGAGACGAAAAAGGTCTCCCCCTATTTGGTTTGTACCCTACTGAGGCCATTTTTGTTTGCACGGTAATGGTCGGAATCCGAAAGCTCAGGTAGGTAAGAGTGTGTGTGCTCAAACCTATGTCTATTCATCTCGGACTTCTCCACCGTTTGTGCCAGCAAAAGACACATCTTTTTTTTGTCATGACAGAGCCTACACATGGTTGCCACCTGATTTTTCAGGAACGTGTTATGTGGCGTTTCTGCTTCCCTCTACATACACTACTGCTTCAGACTATCATAGAATGAGATATGGTAGAGGTGTCTTCAATCAGGAAGATACTGCAGCACACAAAGTAGGAGATTTCTTCAAGGGCTTCCTGCCCTTTTGGGGTCCTATGATCAATAGTAGGCATATTCGACAGCTTGTCCGCGTTGTTGAAGCTACTATTAATGAGACAGCAGGTGCTCTTAGTAATGTACAACTAAACAACAAAATAACTGTGGGTCAACAAAGTTGTGTCTATTATACACAACTTTGTATACTTATACGCTAGGTTGTGGTGTTTTTTGACACCTACATAACAATGGGTACTACTCCCAATAAGTACTTTATCTTTTCTACAGTGCTTTATTTTGCCTAACTGTGTCTTGGTTAATATAGATTGACAGGTATATCTCGTTTAGTCTAGCTGTTGCGCCCATATGTAAGGCTCTTGCAGCGGTCCATTAGCTTTACATCTCATTTCCTCTACATTTTTTAGAGCGGTGCACTATCTTCCTGAGCTGTGGCCAGGTGAGGAGAGGCACGTTCCTCTTACCCTATAGGTGAGCAAGAGGATAAAGTTTTGATTAGTAACAGGCAACTGACTTATTAGTGATGCCACATCATGAGTCGTGAAAGCACTTTGACTTATGCTAATCATGTGAATGTCATTTTTATCTTTGTATGTGTCTATCTTTGTGTTGTCTGTGTCTTGATGACGCCTACCCTGGACTTCCCACAATTTCCCAGGAGGATTACCAGGTTTGATCAGGTGACATCTCTATCGAATACCTTTTTATCGCACATTGAGCAGTAGCAAACACTATAGGTCCTGATGAAGCGGATGATACTTTTTTGATCTAAAAACCGCAGAAACATGTCGAACACCATTACAGACCAGTGACTATTAGGGTTACTCACTGGTTGTTTTGCACTAATCTACTACTATTTTTTAACCTTGGAAGTAAACGGCACCAGAATAAAGCTCTTTAGCGTTTACTATCCAATTTTAATATAGAGCACCTCTTTCTCTTTTTTTCACTCACTCTTTCTTGAACTGCTCCTCAGTTATCAAAAAAATCCACTTCACCGCGCATCTCCCTTTCCTTGTTGAAGTGGCAACAACTCAGCTTCCTTGTTATGGGAAAGGTTTCAAATGATGACAGGTCGGAAAAGAATGATCAACTGATGGACATCTTCCCATCTAGTGCGATACTCTGTTGTGTGCTGCTTTAACAACTTGCTTAACACTCACGCAGCCACTAAGACACACTCTATGCTAGACACAACTTTGTTGACCCACAGTTATTTTGTTGTTTAGTTGTACTTGTGTTAAGGAGACTATAACTGTGTGGTCTTTAAATATTCCCTGGGATCCTCTACTCACTAGTTTGTTGTTTTTGCTTTAGAGCAGCCTTGGCTGCGGGTCCGATCTATAGTGAGTTCCATTGGGACTTCACCTTCATAGAGGCATTTTCTCTGTGAATCAGTGAGATCCATGTCAGGCCTTTGGAGCCTCGCTTGAGGGCCTGCCTCTGTTGGCGCTACTCGAGATATACCTTATCTTAATTGTTCCACCAGCTCAGGAGTTGGGCATTACTTTACACAATCTTACCATGGCAACAAAGCTAGGACTAGCCTATGATGAGGTGGAGATACAGTCAATTCTAGATGATAATCCTAGCATGTTAGATCTGATGCCGAAACCACAGGAGACGGGTGATGAAGGATGGTCTAAAATCCTTATCTTAAAAAAGAGTCACTCCCGTATCTGTATCCATGGCATTACGATGGCTGAATATCTAAGGGGCAATGGTGCCCCGACGGGCTTAATAGTCAACAATGCCCCAAGATTATTTCTAGACGATAAAGACTTCATCAGGGATTGGTATCTAATTGCTTGGAAGTGTACACGAGACTGGCTTGTTTTAATCATCAAAACTGCCAAAAAAGGTGCTGACAAAATTATGATTGAGATCCAGATCCTAGAAGGCCAAATTAAAACGACGCTTTCATCAAAAAAATTTACAAAACAACAGGATGAGAATAACAAGGCTAATAAAGGCTTTAAAGATTCTGTCCTGTTCTCTAAACTAGAGAAGTGTAAAAAAGACTTAGCCAAATTTTCAAAAGAAAAAATGTATCCCTACACCAGTGCAACATACATACCAGCACCATATAACAAAAATGGGAGAAGAGGAGGTTCAACCTATGGAACTTCCACATCAGAGGACATCTCGAGTGACTCTGATTCTTCTAACCATGGCCCTCACATGAATGCGAATCGTGGGAGAGGAAATAGGAGACAGAGAAGGGGAAACAACTTCAACCAAGGACAATTCAATCCTTGGTGGACCCCCAATCCATGGGCACCAGGCCAATTCCCTTTTGCACACCAATTAGGGCCCTTTGGCCCAGCCCAATTCCAACAGGGACAAAACATGGCTCCTTTTTTAGGTTTTGGCCAAGGGAGACCCCGAGGGAGGAGACGAGCCGCGCAGAATCAAGTACAGTGGAATCTGCCCCCACAGTCGATGGATCTACGGAGTGGGAAGAAAGTCCCACAGGAACAGGCGAGCACGAGCATGGAGAAGGGCTCGTAGTTAACCTGAGCTCACGAACATTGACACCCATAGAAGAAAAATTGCTCAACCGTGGGCTTGGATTTGTAGCAACCACTCCTGGAGATGCCTTTCAAACCCAGGTAGAAATGTCAAAAAATTTTCGGAAAATACGGCTCCACTTTTTCTTTGAAAAGAATACGATGGAAGACCACGCAGAGAACATTGCTAATGTACAGAATACAGGCCTGAGGAATGCATCCACGTTTACTCCTCTAAGTTCTACGGTCCCAGCGAAAGTTATAACTTTCGAAGAAGCAGTAACACATGATGTACAAAACCTGTTCAGAGAAAGACAGAAACCATTTGTCAATATCACCAAAGTAGAGCAGCAGGCATTACAAGAACTTTCGAAAGACCCCCTTGTCACCATAAAACCAGCTGACAAGGGTGGAGCGACAGTCCTTCTGGATACGACTACCTATAGAGCAGAGTGTTCTAAACACTTAAGCGTAGATCGGTCTTACCGCCTTCTATCGGAAGATCCAACACCTAGATTGACAACTATGATAAGTCACCTGGTAGAAGAAGCTCTCTCAGAGGGATGGATAACCCCTAATGAGGGTAGTTATCTGCGCAAATCACATCCTATTATGCCATACTTTTATATCTTACCAAAGATACATAAGCAACAGAGACCTCCGCCCGGCCGGCCTATAATATCTGGTATCGGCTCATTGATGGAACCACTGTCATCTTTTGTGGATTTTTTCTTGAGGCCACTGGTGCGAAGTATGCCGACTTACTTACAAGATACTAAAGACGTGCTGAGGCTTTTGCCCGACATCCACTTTGATTCCAGCTCAGACATACTGGTGTCTTTCGATGTGGAATCGCTGTACACCTCGATACCACAGGACGAGACCTTGGAGGTGATAGAACAGCTTCTGAATACGAGTGATCACGACTCATCACACCAGTTTCTTTCATCATGGATCTCGCTTCAATAGCAATGAAAGAAAATTTCTTTCAATATGAGGATAACTATTACCTACAGACGTCAGGTACAAGTATGGGCAGCATTTTTGCGCCGAGCCTGGCGAACCTATACATGCACAAATTTGAACAGGACTATGCCCTTAGTACCACAAACCCGTATCTACCATCAGTACGGGTTTGGAAAAGATATATAGATGACATCCTAATGGTATGGCGTGGCAGTGTGCATGAACTGAAGGATTTCCACAACTGGTTGAATAATTGTAACAACTTCTTGAAGTTCACTATGGAGTATGATCACCATTCATTGGCCTTCCTGGACTCATTAATAACTGCATGTCCAGAGGGACTAAGATCAGAGTATATAAGAAACCCATGGCTCGGAACTCCCTCCTAGAGTACGGTAGTTGCCATCCTAAATCCCTTCGGGATAACCTCCCATTTGGACAATTTTTACGGATCCAACGCAACTGCTCTACCAAGGAGACTTTTAACAAGCATGCCAAGGAACTTGAAGTTAAGCTGCTTGAAAGAAAATATCCTAAGAAGATGATCCGCACTTCAAAAAAGAGGGCTGCCAACAACAACCAGGAGGCCTTGTTGGAACTGGCTCCCCCAAAAGAACAGGTTGACAGGATAACATGTGTGAACACATTCAGTACAAGATCTAATGCCATCCAACAGATCATCCGTAAATATTGGAAGATCCTGAATACAGGCCGCGACAAACTCGAACAGCCGTTGTTTGCATTTAAGAGAGGCACCAGCATTAGAGATCAGCTGGTCCACACTAGGCCGAGGACAGACAACATCCGGCAAATTGGGACACTTTGGGATATGCCTGCAGTGACAGGACACCACCCGTGTGGTAATTGTGCTGCATGCCCCAAAACAAAAAAGTCCACGAGTATTGACATTGGAACAAGCAGAGCGTGGGAACAGAGGCGTTTCACGAACTGCAATAGCAGTAATCTAATATATCTTATCACCTGCCCCTGTTCCCTGCGATAAGTAGGTATGACTACGAGGAAGATAAGAACGAGGATTTCTGAACACAAAAGCACCATCCGTTGCAGAAAACAGGCAACTCGCCTCACCAATCACTTCCTGGAAGTCAACCACAAACCTACTGATTTTCAATGGACAGTAGTGGAGCAACCGCAGATCCCGTCTCATATCACAGATGTCTCCAAATACCTCTTTAAGATCGAACAGAAATGGGTGTATAAACTTAACACAGACAAGGCCGGCCTGAACGAAGACATCCCTTGGATGTCCCTTTAATATCGTTCACTTAGATATACTGAATGAATAAGGATGCCCCTGTAATACCGTTCATTTTCATATATCTTATGAGTAAGGTACAACCTTTAACATCTCCGGCTCTCTGATGAATAACACGTCATTATAACCCCATTATAACCCCGTCTGAGTATAAGTCCTTCGATACCCTGTTTGCCAGGTTATATTGTTTTTGTCTCAATTTCATTACAGCTAGCCTAACTATATACTCACATGGTGTTTTAGGAGTCATAACATGCCTAAGTCCCTACCCATCGACACCCTGTTTGTAATGGGAATTCAGGAGTTTTAACTGCCCTTCTCAGTGCACATTCCTAAAATCTACATAGCAGGTGATATTGCACATACACGCTGGCAACTGCCTTACATACCTTACAAACTCCAGCTCACGTCGTTGCAAAGAGTAGTGACATGTTTGGAATCCTATATAAATTAATTATTTTGTCCATTATCAATCTATCATTCGATATGTGCTTATAACTATTACTCGCGGTAAGACAACTACATTTCCCGACCTACCCAGTCGCCGAGATGTGTCATCACTGTTTGACGCGTGTTACCTTCGTGAGGGATTTTACTCAATCTAATCGAAATCCTCCACATACATACATTTCCGTTGATGCACTATAGATATATACACTACATTTTAGATCAGTGGGTTTAGAGCTCTACAATATCGTTCGCCTACACTTTTTAAGATTTTACATCTTTTTGCCATGATCGGCGAGCAACCGGAACTACATATACCGGCATGCTCCGCCGCCGATTGATGACGTGTCCTATGTCGATTACCAAAACAAACAAGTAATGGTATCTCACTGTCCTTCGGCACCTCCCCGAGCAGCACAGATGGCTGCCGAGTGTACCGACGGGCAGGTAAGCCCTCAATCGCCAGTTTGCACATGTTGGTAATGAGTCGCGCTGGATATGCGCGGTGAGAGCGAGCTCTTTGCCCTGATGCAATGTTTGTTACGAGTCGAGCTGGTGATGCGGGGTACGTGGGGGCTGGCATTGTTTTCTGGCATAGCGAGTTGAGGCTTCCTTTTACGCGTGGTAACAATACAGGCTACTCCCTTATTGTGTATAATCTTACAAGGTAGCATATCTCTAATATGGGATCGCGTCTATTTTTCATGTTACTTAGATCGCGAAAAGCATAGGAATCCTACTGAGCTTGCAGAGTCCTTACTCGTGAGAGGAGACGATAGCATTACCACAGTGCTGTTAGAAGGTGCATAGCTTGCCAGTTGTTATTTACATGGTTTTTACAAGTATTAATTGTTAGATATCATAATGTCAAGTCAAGTCAGATAATTTATATAGCGCACTACATACCCAGAGGGTCTCAAGGCGCTTGAGGTTGTGGTGTTTTTTGACACATACATAACAATGGGTACTACTTCCAATAAGTACTTTATCTTTTCTACAGTGCTTTATTTTGCCTAACTGTGTCTTGGTTAATATAGATTGACAGGTATATCTCGTTTAGTCTAGCTGTTGCGCCCATATGTAAGGCTCTCGCAGAGGTCCATTGGCTTTACAGCTCATTTCCTCTACATTTTTTAGAGCGGTGCACTATCTTCCTGAGCTGTGGCCAGGTGAGGAGAGGCACGTTCCTCTTACCCTACAGGTGAGCAAGAGGATAAAGTTTTGATAGTAACAGGCAACTGACTTATTAGTGATGCCACATCATGAGTCGTGAAGGCACTTTGACTTATGCTAATCATGTGAATGTCGTTTTTATCTTTGTATGTGTCTATCTTTGTGTTGTCTGTGTCTTGATGACGCCTACCCTGGACTTCCCACAATTTTCCAGGAGGATTACCAGGTTTGATCAGGTGACATCTGTATCAAATACCTTTTTATCGCACATTGAGCAGTAGCAAACACTATAGGTCCTGATAAAGCGGATGATACTTTTTTGATCTAAAAACCGCAGAAACATTTCGACCACCATTACAGACCAGTGACTATTAGGGTTACTCACTGGTTGTTTTGCACTAATCTACTACTATTTTTTAACCTTGGAAGTAAACGGCACCAGAATAAAGCTCTTTAGCGTTTACTATCCAATTTTAATATAGAGCACCTCTTTCTCTTTTTTTCACTCACTCTTTCTTGCACTGCTCCTCAGTTATCAAAAAAATCCACTTCACCGCGCATCTCCCTTTCCTTGTTGAAGTGGCAACAACTCAGCTTCCTTCTTATGGGAAAGGTTTCAAATGATGACAGGGCGGAAAAGAATGATCAACTGATGGACATCTTCCCATCTAGTGCGATACTCTGTTGTGTGCTGCTTTAACAACTTGCTTAACACTCACGCAGCCACTCAGACACACTCTATGCTAGACACAACTTTGTTGACCCACAGGTATTTTGTTGTTTAGTTGTACTTGTGTTAAGGGGACTATAACTGTGTGGTCTTTAAATATTCCCTGGGATCCTCTACTCACTAGTTTGTTGTTTTTGCTCTTAGTAATGTTACAGCTGAGCTTCAAGCGGACCGCCTCATGACTTCTCAGAACTGTATGGTATTAGACATTATACTTGCAGATCGAGGAGGAGTATGTAAATTGATTGGATCCAGTTGCTGTGTTTACATGTCAGATAATGCCCCTACAGTGTACCAAGCCATCTCTAGGTTGTATAAAATCTCTGAGTCTATCCATGTAGACGAAGGAGACATTGACGGGATGGTTTTGGGGACTGCTGTCCAAATGGGGATGGAAGACTCTGACATTCCTTGGTATGGTTTTAACCATCCTTTTCTCTTGTTGTCTTTGCATCCGGTGTGGTCCCGCCATTTGAAGTCTTTGTGCTACTGTGTGTGTTCGGAGACCTGTCCCGAGAGAAGTAGAGAATAATAAGATGATGCTACAGCAACACCTTGATGACCTAATGAATATCGACATAGACCTAGATTCAGATTAACATGAGTCTTAGGTTATTGCCTACGTAATGGTAAAAGGAGGGTCTGAGGTTTTGTAATGCTCGAGTCTGACTCCATTTTGTTCTGTGCCACCATTTTGTGTTGCCCTCACGTAGGCCTGTGAAGGTAGCCTGGCGAACAAAGTGTCCTGGCCTTCTTAGTTCATGTATACATTAACTAGGTTTCTTTTTGACTCTGAAATGAACTGTAAGAAACTGACCTCTTCACCTGAAACTGACCTCGCAAAGCCAATTTCCCTGATCGATCTTTGTCTGAGATTGCCAATCAATGTTCAGGACATTGTTAACTTTTAGTTTCCTTGCACATGCCTTATCTTGTTCAGCATCTGTTACTGTTTCTTTTTATGTTTCTTCATTACATGGGTTATGCTTTCAATTCTAGATTTGTCCGGCTTGTGGAGATTGAATTTGGGACATTCCTAATAATTAACTTTTGGGTTGGGATACTGTAAATTGAGTTTTTGTTATATGATACTTTGTTTGAAAATGTACCTTATTGGCTAGAATTTGTGTGCAGTGGGTGTACATTTATAATGTGAATATTGGGTATAAAAGGAGACGTCTCGCCTTAGTAAAATGAGCAGTCTCCTGAGAATTTACACTGTTACTAGCTGCAGCTAATAAACTTGGTCTCTGATGCCATCCAGAAGTATTCCGTGTCTCTGTATACCAAGACAGGCGTGCCCCTGACGCCGCTGGGTTAAACCCTGGTTCTTCAGCAGGCGAGTGGTCAGCAAGGGTCCAGGGAATCGGAACGGCACCTGGAGCCCGGGCCGGCTCTGACAGCCGCCCCAAAAGGTCAGTAGCAAGGGAAGCCAAGAACCAGCAGAATCCTGCAAAAGGGGCCATCGCGCAAGATCAGTGCTGTCCGCCAGAAATGGAGATAGAGTCATTGGAACAATGTTTGGACAGATAAGTGTGAGATGTAACACACAAACATGGGTCTGGAATGACCACCCCTCAAGTTGCCAAATGTATGATCCATGTTTCGAAAAAAACTGCAGCCTTATATGCACCGCAAACTGTTGTCCCTGAATGATTGGAAGCGGGGATGGGGGGCATGGCAAGGTCATGGAGAAAGGGGTGAACTCTAATGCCTAGGAGGGGTTATGTGGAACGTGCAGAGAGACCTTAACCACCCATAACTCACAGCTGCTCATTGGTCTTGGGCGAAACGGGGTCCCTCGGAAGGGGTTGGTCCCACTCTGCTCCATGTCCTGGAGAAAAGATCATACTGACTCTGGTGACCCCATCAAATAAACAAACAGCAGTCACAACATGGCACAGATTTTTGAGGTGAAAAACATCTGCTGGCCACTAAAATAATCTGAGTGGCGCAAAATAGCTGCAGATTGACAACAGAACCTGGGCCCTATCTTCCTCGGCAGATGAAACGCACCCATGGCGATGAGCCACAAACCCGCACCGCAGTGACGGGTCTCCTCCGTAGAACCATTTGTGTGGTGTTGCAGATGAGAAGTTTGTACTGCTTAGGCCCTTGTTCACACCATAAGCTCATGGTTACTAGGCATATGCATTATTACCATGTTGTCATGTTTTACACTTGTACTAAAAGCACGTGTTTAGGTGTACACAAACAAGAGGTGTTTGCACTTCATCTATATGGGGGCAGCCCTTAAAACAGGCACAAGGACCTTTGCTCTGACTGGTAGCAGGTGTGAGATGTTGCTTTTAACTTGACAACATCAGCCGGCCTCTCAAACATGCGAACTACTTGAACGAATCTGTAGACCCTTGAGAGGTGCTTATTAGGTCTACATTCAGTTGTGTGTTGTTTGCGAAGATTTAATTAATCTTGTCTGACAAAGGGTTACGATTTAACATACTTTTTCTGCCTCCATTGAACGTCACTCTCAAAACATTACATGTAACAGAAAATCCAATAACTTTCCCCATCACTTCCTGAATTGAATTAAGGGATTTCTTTAATAATGTTTCCAGAGATCACTTTACAAAGAATAACAGGTATAGAATATTATAGGAAGCAACTGTGAATCCATAAGCAAGACCGGGCGATGATATCTCCTTCACTTCCTTCCAAAGCATTGCATTTTATGGAGCAGGGGAAGTATTTCACACAGCTTTCACCAGCTTGATGCAACACTGACTTTTATATTCAGAAATGTACTACTGTTTTTTAAATGTTTTTACTATGTTTGAACTTAAAAGAGAAACCAGTCTCCGTAGAATTTAGATATATTATTCCCTTTTCATAGAACAAAGAGAAGTTAGATAAGGATTCGTTGTAAACTGAGCGAGGACCCCACATACTTATTTTTTGCTTGAATGTTTTTAGGGCTCGGCCTACGTCACCACTGCGTCAGCAGTGGGGCGGAGCTCCGAGCCATATTGTTAAGGGGCTCAGAATAGTGTAGCAAAAATTCCTCAGTGCGCGAGATTTTCAGTAGTTATTTTTGCCATCTGCGTGGTATTTGGTCCTCACGGTGCCGTGTTTGTAGTAGCCTTGACGCAATAGGCCATATATATTTTATGTTTGGCACTTCCTGCATTTTCTGTGCGGTTATGCGCAAGGGAGTCAATAAATTTCAATTAGGAGCTGTCAGGGTGCAGCGGTAATGGAATCCAGATGGTCGGGGCGCGTTCACCATTCTGCAGTGAGTTTGGCCTGATGCAAGAATCCATTCCTTGTTTTTTCAGCCGTGTGCGCGCGCTTGCTGGCCCCCTGCCAAAGCTTGTGGGCCTGTGGTAATTGAAGCCAGATGCCGGTTCGCAGAGGCCTCTGACATCGCCCCCACCACTGGAAACGACAGGCTGGGAGCTCACAGAAGCCTCTGACATCGCCTCTCCCAGCCTGCTCGTCCTTTCATCCCCCACCGCTGGAATTCATATTAAAAGCATGCTTTGATATACATAGATATGCTCACACATCAATGACCATTATTGTGAAGAGACGTACTTAATAGACCCATTTCACTCCTCGATTGGAGACGAAAGTATATGTGGGCCACTGGTGCCCATGGTCCTTATATAATCACAAGCAATACTGCACTGTAGATACCAAATACATCATAACAGTGTATAGGAATTGGTTTGATTTATGGTGGATGATCCGTCCAGCCAGCAGAGCCTCACTAGGTGGTGGCCATCTTGCACCTAGTGACAAGATGCCCCCAACCCCGCCCCTCCGTCAATGACATCCTTAATGACATCACTAATGACATATCAACATATCAAGTGACATCCTTGATGATATCAATGATGGCATCATCCGGAGAATGTGAGTGCAGAGTTCAGAGTGCAGAGTTCAGAGTGCGGAGTGCAGATTGTGAGTGCGGAGTGCAGATTGAGAGTGCAGAGTGCAGAGTGCAGAGTGCAGAGTGAGAGTGCAGATTGAGAGTGCAGAGTGCAGATTGAGAATGCAGAGTGCAGATTCAGAGTGCAGATTGTGAGTGCAGAGTGCAGATTGTGAGTGCAGATTGGTAATGCAGAGTGCAGATTGTGAGTTCAGATTGGTAGTGCAGATTGTGAGTGCAGAGTGCAGATTGTGAGTGCAGAGTGCAGATTGTGAGTGCTGTTTGTGAGTTCAGAGTGCAGAGTGCAGAGTGTGAGTGCAGAGTGCAGATTCAGAGTGCAGAGTGTGAGTGAAGAGTGCATTTGTGAGTGCAGAGTGCAGGGTGCAGATTCAGAGTGACTGAGTGCAGAGTGAGTGTAAAGTGACAGTGAGTGCAGAGTGACTGCAGAGACAGTGTGTAAGGGTGCAGGGTGCACATTGTGTTAGTGTGCAGAATGAGTGTGCAGGATAAACCGTGTGTGACTATGCAGGGTGACATTGGGAGTGTGCGGGTGAGCAGTGTGTGAATGTGTAGGGGCAGTGTGTGAGAGTGCAGAAAACACCACATACACCACACACACATACCACACACACACACACACACACCATACACACACCACACACACACATACACCACACACACAAACCACACACCTCACTCTCTCAACACCACACACTCGTCACCACAACACACTCACCACCACACACTCACCCCCTCCAGGCTCACCCCCACAGACTCACCACCACACACTCACCACTACACAGAAAACAACACACACAACAACACACCCCCAGCCGTCAATGAATGCTTTCACCAGGCACAAACACCAATAACCATCAATGTACGCTTTCACCAAAAACAAACACGACCATGCATCAGTGCCGCTAAACACTCACGCACACAACAAACAATGTCAGTGCAACTTTCACTAAACACACACACACACCAACAGCTGACAGTGCACCAGCCACTCTTTCAATTGGCAATATCATCAACAGCTGTCAGTGCACCCTTTCACCAACCACACGCATTACCATCCAGCTCTGTACGCTTGACAGCCACACTCACTAACAGCTCTTACTGCACGCTACCACCAGTCATACACACCTCAAGCCACCACTACACGCTTCCACCAAACACACACACCAACAGCCATCACTGCACAATTCCTACAGGCACACACATCAATGCACACACCACTTGATAATGCATCCACCAATTAATATTGTACCTATCGCACTATGCTGCACTTTACCTTTTAAAGATATTGCGTTAAAGTGCAGCATGCCACCATTGATAACATTCCAATCCAACACACATATCTCCAACACACACCACATGTTTCCACTCCAAAACACATGCCTAAAACACATTGCCATTTACAATGCCATTATCTCTATCTCAAACAAACCCGAGCCCTAATGCATTCCTAATGCTTGTTATCTATGGTTGTGCTCACCCACACAGGCCCCCCTAATTTAAATCAAGTGGAGATTGAAGTAGTCACCCACATTTTGCCTCAAAGGTCTTCTAAGCTATTGCTTGTCACTGCTGGATGACATGCTCAGGAATGGAAACGGCCAAAACAAGCTTTGGCAAAGCCAATAGGTCTCGTCTACTAGAGAGCTATTGGCTTTGTCAATGTCTTTTAGTAATGTTGTATAGCAGCGTGGCTACTGTGCAGCGTGGCTGAAAGTAAAAAAGCAAAAAAACGAATTCTTGTTGATGGGATGGAAGGCAACATGAAGGAAAGGAGGGCCAGTCAGGGCCAAAAATGAATAACAGTGGGTGGGAGCAAGCATATGGAGCACTGATGGACATGGAGGGTGAAACGGCTGAGGGCAAGCAATAACACAGACAACAATGGAAGGAGGTAAGGTGGGTGGGGGCAAGCAACAATATAGACCACAACAGACGGCAGGCGGGTGGGACAAACACAGATGATGGAAGGTAAGTGGGGGCAAGCAACATACAGGAGGGATGGTGGACTGGTGGGGGCAAGAAACGCAGATGAGGGAAATTAGGAGGACATGGATGGAGGAGAAGTACAGAAGGCAGCCAGCTGAAAAAGATACACTTTTGTAAATTGCTTAAATACAAAGAAAAATGTAGTGTTGTTAAATGAGATGTCGAAGGGCACACGTAATGCCTTCATGCTCCTGGGGACAGACAAAGAGGAATGAAGATTACGGCAGCTGACCAATAAGAAGCAAGCAAATTAGAGTTACAATGACGCCAACCAATAATAAGCAATTTGCTATCTCTATGCCTATTTTTAGAAAACAAAAGGTCTAGAAGAGACAGCACATGAGCTATTGAGGTGTGACTTAAAAATGACGAGGAAGCGAGCTAGAAACGCACAGTATAAAACTGGTCAACAATGTAGTTGACACTGTTAGGAATTAGTCGAAGTTAGGTACTTTTCTATCATTCTGTGCCTTCTTTGCACATTGTAATCTCGGTGTCCTCTCTCTGTTTCCTCTGTATTGGTAGCCTCCTCCCCTTTTTTCCTCTCGCCCCTCCTTCCTCTTCTGCCTTATCTGTGAGCCAGCACCAGTACTCGATGCTTGGTTTCTAGCCTGGTTGTGTTTTCAAACCCAGGTTGTGTTTTGGGAGTTAGCATTTCTCCCTGTGATTGTGTTTCCCCGTTAATGGTGAAAGGAGACGCTTTGGAGCTTTGCCAAGCAGAACGAGGCTTCGTTCTGCTTCCTGGAGCTGGGACTCGTCGGACGCCTTACACGCTGCATTACCCGGTCGGGGTTGGAATTTGAACTATTTGCAGATTTTTGGTACCTGAGGAAATTGGGAAATCTACCTCCATGACAAGACTGCTGTGGGCTGAGTCGGGGTGTGGGGTTCGTTATATACGGTCGAGCCGATTTCCGGGTTTTGTGTAACTCGT
This sequence comes from Lissotriton vulgaris, assembly GCF_964263255.1. Taxonomy (NCBI): domain Eukaryota; kingdom Metazoa; phylum Chordata; class Amphibia; order Caudata; family Salamandridae; genus Lissotriton; species Lissotriton vulgaris. The sequence continues at coordinate 884,569,418 of NC_141695.1, forward strand.
TTCACATCGTTGTGTGAAACTTTGGACGATTTCATGAAGCCTTGAGCTTCTAGCGTTTAGCGAGGAACGCGAAGTAGTTTGTGGCCACAAGTTAGATTAAACGCTATGCATACACAGCGGTTTTGCTGTTAATAGCTATCAGAGGGTTTTTTTTGTCAGATTTATGACTTTTTTCCCCTGTACATGAAACGCATGATAAAAAAAGGTGTTTTGGTACCCTTTTCATTTGGATTTACAACAAGTCTCTTTCCAGAAGAATCTTCTGTGTTACCCAAGTAAGGAGGGGAATTGGGGTGTGTTAGGCATTAAATGTGTGTACTGTGGAAACTTCAGGTGAGAGGACACTGAGGACTGTGTTATAAGTCTGTTTTCTTTGTTTCTTCTCTTTCCCTGCTGCAGGTTAGAAGACCTATATCCCCAACAAGAACAGGGTCTGCCTAGCTGAAACATAGAGTGAGTCTTGGCGTTTCTCTTTCTTTTTGTTTTTCCCGCCTTCTCCCTTTGTTCGGTCCGCTGTCACGCTGTGGTATAAATGGGCGTGTAGCGTTCCTAATAGGGGCAGAGGATTGGGACCATCCTCGCTTCCGTGGTGTGGGTTGAGCTGGGTGAAAATCCAACAGAAAACCAAGCCCACAAAATGTACACTTCCCGAGCGAGAATGGATGAGGATGGGAATAGTCTAGAGGATAGGGTCCCTACTATGCTGGACCTAATGGGGGCAATTAATTCCCTTCAGACAAAAGTCCAGGAATTGCAACAAGAGAATCAAGGGTTAAGACAGGAAATGAGTGCAGTAAGGACTAAGGATCCCGGCTGGGGTATGGGCAAACCGCCTTTGGTCCAGCCTGCCACTTTCCAGTATGACAGGAGTACAAGTGCGAGTAATCCCCCTTTAACGGTGAACGTTACTACCCCTACCCCAGTACCCTTGGCAGTTCCAGAAAGGTTCACTGGAGATTCAAGTAAATACAATGTGTTTATGAATCAGTGTCATCTCCACTTTATGTGTCGTCCCACTTCGTTCCCTAACGACTCCTCTAAAGTGGCATTTGTAATCTCTTATTTGGCTGGAACAGCTGCTGCTTGGGCGGTACCTTTGGTGGACAATGATGATCCTGTCTTGTATAATTACAGGGCATTTAAAGAACAGATGCGTTGTCTTTTCGCAAAACATGCCTTTATGCAAGCCAGTGATGCCGAGGTATTAAAGTTGAGACAAGGGAAACAGGATTTACTGACCTATGTGTCCACTTTTAATCGTTTAGTCTCTGAAACCCATTGGCCCACCGATAAGAGAACTTCTTTATTCTATCAGGGGTTATCCGAAGAATTGAAGGATGTTGTTTCACAGGTGGTGAATCCACCTGAGGATTGTGTAGAATTCATTGATCTAGTGGTGAAATTAAATCATAGATTGATGGAAAGGCGGGGTGAGAAAACTCGATTTCAGGTATCTCGAGTGGTCCCTGCTAGAAGTGAAGCAAGGAACACAGGAGAAGGTCGAACAACTCCTGAACCTATGGAGATAGGTGGTGTGAGGGGTCCCCTGTCTGCCGAAGAAAAGAGTAGAAGACGTACCCAGAACTTGTGTCTCTATTGCGGGCAAGGTGGTCATTATGCCAGAGAATGTTCAGTAAAGCCGTCTTCGATTCCTTCTAGAAAAGTGGTAGCATGTGTACAGCCATCCGAGGATTTGATAGTGGAAGATAAGTGTAATCCTTCCTATCAGATTTCCGGTATAGTCAAGAGAGTTCCTAAACATTTCATGATCACCGTGTGTTTGGTTATTTCAAACAGTCATAGGGCTCCTGTGTCTGCATTACTAGATTCTGGTGCCACAGGTAATTTTATGGATATCAAGTTGGCAGAACAATTAAAGGTGCCATGGATTATGAAAGACCAACCTGAACAAGTGAGAGCCATAGATGGAACCGAGTTGTCTTCTGGTACTATTACTAAACAAACAGAACCATTGTGTATGATATGTGATAACGGACACTCAGAATACCTCGTGTTTGATTTGATTGATGCACCCTCTTTTGGTATTGTGTTAGGGGTGCCTTGGTTAAAATCACACAATCTCAGGATTGATTGGATCAGACGAACTGTTACTCTTGATTCAGTCTATTGTCTGCAGAGTTGTTATAAGGTCGCCACGGATTGGATTACCCCTTTGACTTGTGCTGTAGGTGATGGGTTGAGTAGTGAATCGCGGAAGGTTCCTGATTCCTATGTAGAGTTTGCCGAGGTGTTCGGCAAAGGAAGAGCGAAGGATTTGCCTCCACATCATTCTTTCGATTGTAGAATTGATCTGGCACCCGGAGCTACACTGCCCTGTTGTCGCATCTATGCCTTATCCGGACCTGAAGAACAGCATTTGAAGGAGTATGTAGATGAGATGTTGGCTAAGGGGTTTATTCGTCCCTCCTCCTCTCCTGCTTCCTCAGCTATCTTTTTCATTCCTAAAAGGGAAGGTGGCCTCCGCGCCTGTGTAGACTATAGGGCACTCAATAAGGGTACTATTAAGAACAAGTATCCTCTTCCCTTAATACCTGTGTTGCTCGATCAACTGAAGCATGCGACGGTTTTTACCAAGTTGGATCTCCGAGGGGCATACCATCTCATACGAGTCCGTGAAGGCGACGAATGGAAAACCGCCTTCCGGACTAAATTCGGTCTGTATGAGTATTGTGTTATGCCCTTCGGGCTGTGTAATGCTCCGGCTGCTTTTCAGTTCTTCATCAACGAAGTATTAAGGGAATATTTGGATCTGAGCGTCATTGTCTATATAGACGATATTCTGATTTTCTCCAACACTGTGGCAGAACATGAAACCCACGTTCGCCAAGTCTTACAGAAATTGAAAGACCATCAGCTATTTGTGAGACTGGAGAAATGCAATTTCCATACTGACAGAGTGGAGTTTTTGGGATTCCTTGTGTCTGCTGAGGGCATTAGAATGGATCCCCGTAAGATCGAGGCTATAACATCTTGGCCCTCTCCCAAATGTGTAAAGGAGGTGCAGGTACTACTTGGATTCACTAATTTCTATAGGTGGTTTATCTCACATTTCTCGGAGATTGTTGCCCCCATGACTATTTTGTTAAGAAAAGGAGTTCCTTTTGTGTGGTCAGATCTGGCACAAATGTCGTTAGATCAATTGATAGAACGGTTCACCTCGGCCCCTGTTCTTGTTCATCCTGACCCTGCTTTACCCTTCTTTGTTGAAGCGGATGCTTCTTTGGGTGCAGTGGGGGAAGTATTGTCTCAGAGAGATGTAGATACTGGGTTTATGCATCCTATAGCTTTCTTTTCGAAAACATTATTACCAGCTGAAAGAAACTATACGGTAGCAGAACGGGAATTACTGGCTATCAAGCTATCTTTTGAAGAATGGAGACATCAGTTTTGGGGAGCTCGCCATTCCATTACCATCTTTACTGATCATAAGAATCTTGAATTCTTTAGGTCCGCTCGTGCCTTGACCCCTAGACAGATGAGGTGGGTCTCTTTCTTCAATGAATATGATTTCATAATTACCTATAGGCCTGCTGCACAGCAATTGAAATCAGATGCCTTGTCCCGAATATATGTGAAATCGAATGAGTGGGGGGCTGAAAAGGATTTGGGGTCTTTCATATCACCAGACAAGATTGTAGGTAGTATCTCTATGGATGGATTTTTGGTATCAGTGAAGGAAAAGTTGAGGGACATAGATCTGAACCCTTGGGAATCCCAGCCTTTGTTCTCTGTGAAAGACGGGTTATTGTATCATGAAACTCAACTGTTCATTCCTCCTGCTTTGCGGGAAACAGTGTTGGAGTGGTGTCATTCATCACCCCTAGTCGGTCATCCAGGAATGAATAAAACAAGGGAATTCTGTTTACGTTGGTTTTGGTGGGAGTCATTGTCACATGACGTCCAACAGTTTGTGGCTTCATGTCCAGTATGTGCTGTGAGTAAGCCGTCCCATTCCAGTCCGTCTGGCCTGTTGCAGCCTTTACCTATCCCTCCTGCTCCATGGCACACGATTAGTATGGACTTTGTTACGGATTTACCGTTAGAGTCAGGATGCACGGTGATCCTTGTTGTGGTTGATTCATTCACAAAGATGGCTCACTTTGTCCCCTGGTCTAAACTGCCAACTGCTAAAGAAATGGCCTTAATTTTTGTAACATCTATAGTGAGACTTCATGGTTTACCATCTGCCATTGTAACTGATAGGTGGGCTCAGTTTGTTTCCCATTTTTGGACTGAGTTGTGTGAGGCATTACAAATGAAGATCTGCCTATCTTCTGCTTATCATCCTCAGTCCGACGGTCAGACTGAGAGGATTAACCAAACGATGGAGCAATATCTACGGTGTTTGTTGACTTCCTTGACTTGTGATTGGGTGTTAGCTCTCCCTCTTGCGGAATTCGCATATAATAACAGCGTTCATTCCGCAGTTGGAATGTCCCCCTTTTACTGTTCCATGGGATTTCATTCAAAGGCTATTCCTATTCAACCCTCGGGTCATGTGCCAGCTGTTGATTCATTGGGAGTCGCCTTGGGGAAGATCTGGTGTATAGCTCAGGAACATCTGGTGAAGGCTAAAGAAGACATGAAAAAGCAGGCTGATAGACACAGGGTTCCAGCTCCCCTATATGTTGTCGGAGATCGTGTCTGGTTGTCCACGAAAAACTTGAGAATGGAAGGCTCTAGGAAATTGCAACCACGTTTCGTGGGTCCATTTCCTATAATAAAAGTGATTAACCCTGTGGCAATGAGGTTGGAGTTGCCTGATGAATATCGCATTCATCCGGTGTTTCATACCTCATTATTGAAGCCTTATAAGGATACCGATCAGACATTGCCCCCTCCTCCTTCTTTGTTGATTGATGGAGTGGAAGAATTCGAAGTCAATTCCATCCTTGACTCGAAGAGGAGAAGAGGGAGGTAATTGTATTTGATTGATTGGAAAGGGAATCCTCCTGAGGAACGCATGTGGGAACCAGCTACTGGGGTGCATGCTCCTCGTTTGACTAGATTGTTTCACCTACGACATCCGACTAAACCCCGTCCAGTTGGGAGGCCTTTGAGGGGAGGTACTGTTAGGAATTAGTCGAAGTTAGCTGCTTTTCTATCATTCTGTGCCTTCTTTGCACATTGTAATCTCGGTGTCCTCTCTCTGTTTCCTCTGTATTGGTAGCCTCCTCCCCTTTTTTCCTCTCGCCCCTCCTTCCTCTTCTGCCTTATCTGTGAGCCAGCACCAGTACTCGATGCTTGGTTTCTAGCCTGGTTGTGTTTTCAAACCCAGGTTGTGTTTTGGGAGTTAGCGTTTCTCCCTGTGATTGTGTTTCCCCGTTAATGGTGAAAAGGAGACGCTTTGGAGCTTTGCCGAGCAGAACGAGGCTTCGTTCTGCTTCCTGGAGCTGGGACTCGTCGGACGCCTTACACGCTGCATTACCCGGTCGGGGTTGGAATTTGAACTATTTGCAGATTTTTGGTACCTGAGGAAATTGGGAAATCTACCTCCATGACAAGACTGCTGTGGGCTGAGTCGGGGTGTGGGATTCGTTATATACGGTCGAGCCGATTTCCGGGTTTTGTGTAACTCGTTTCACATCGTTGTGTGAAACTTTGGACGATTTCACGAAGCCTTGAGCTTCTAGCGTTTAGAGAGGAACGCGAAGTAGTTTGTGGCCACAACTTAGATTAAACGCTATGCATACACAGCGGTTTTGCTGTTAATAGCTATCAGAGGGTTTTTTTTGTCAGATTTATGACTTTTTTCCCCTGTACACGAAACGCATGATAAAAAGGGTGTTTTGGTACCCTTTTCATTTGGATTTACAACAACAAGTCTCTTTCCAGAAGAATCTTCTGTGTTACCCAAGTAAGGAGGGAAATTGGGGTGTGTTGGGCATTAAATGTGTGTACTGTGGAAACTTCAGGTGAGAGGACACTGAGGACTGTGTTATAAGTCTGTTTTCTTTGTTTCTTCTCTTTCCCTGCTGCAGGTTAGAAGACCTATATCCCCAACAAGAACATGGTCTGCCTAGCTGAAACATAGAGAGAGTCTTGGCGTTTCTCTTTCTTTTTGTTTTTCCCGCCTTCTCCCTTTGTTCGGTCCGCTGTCACGCTGTGGTATAAATGGGCGTGTAGCGTTCCTAATAGGGGCAGAGGATTGGGACCATCCTCGCTTCCGTGGTGTGGGTTGAGCTGGGTGAAAATCCAACAGACACAACAAAGTGATCGGTTTAGGGCAGTATCTTAACAGTGTGGGGTTCAGTGCACCTGAAATTTGGGCTGGCTTTAGAGCTGTTGACACCCAGTGTGACAATCATTTATTCCGCCCCACCACCTGACCACCTCTTTGGGTTCCATAACAACCTCCTGGCAAAAGAGCCTCTCGTCTCTCCATAGCCCCTCTCTCGCATACATTTAATTTGTTTTAAAGTAAACGTTGACTTTACTAATAAGAATGTATATCTACCCAAACAAACACTTTTCAGCAACATTAGGAATAGATAATGAAAGACTGGGAGAAAAAAATGCAGTACGTCCTAACCTATTTTATGCAGTTTGCATTCAGCTCTTTGATGACAATTCGTAACAGTCACTGTTCTATATCAGGGTTGTATCTTATGAACTGCTGTAACAAAAGGATCTCTGTGACAAAAGCAGTAATTGACTCAGCTATCAACATAAAATACAGATCTGTGATCTGCATGGTAGGTGTTCATCGCAGCAGGCATATTAACCGTCTAAGCTATTTTATGGAGAGTCAAAACTGCCCCTAGACAAAACTCTGATCTCTCTTTCTCTCTCTCTCTCTCTCTCTCTCTCTCTAGCAGGAACATTGATCACAAGAGTTATCTTGACATTTTTAATGCTGCCTGAAAACTGGATGCTCAAGGTATTCTGCTGAAGGTGTTTTAAAATTGTAAGTTATTGCTAAACACAGCTCCCCCTCCACAGATCAGCACTCCCTCCCCAGGGCAGCGCCCAGTGCGGCTGCACCAGTTGTACTGCCCTAAAGCCGGTCCTGCCTGACATTTGACTGACTGTGTAAGATATCCCAGCATTAAGCTGGCATTGTCTCACATGAAGAAACAAATCCGCCCCTACTGCTTCAGTGCTGTCAGGTGCAGTCTTTATGCCTTACCTGCTACAGCTCCCGACACCAAGGTAGCAATAGCGGGGCTCTGGCGACTGTTCACTTTGGCCAGGGGAGTGAAGAGGAGCCCGTCTCTAGCCATGGCGAAGAGAATCCGCGGCATTGGGAACATTGACCCAAGCAGGCTGTAGAGAGACCAAGATGGAGGTCAGAATTGTGCAAAAACATAAAGGCAAAAAATAAACTACAACAAGCTCTAGAAATTCAGACACATACTGAGAATTACGATTATGTTGCATTTGTTCGAGCTGTGTGGGCCCAAGACATCACTATGATGGAAAATGTATGCACACAATGGTGCCTTAGTGAATTTCGGTCGTGGGTGGGTGTTGGCTGAAAGGGACAAATCTATGCACAGTGATGCGAAATCCTAACAGGAAAAAAAATCAATTTTGCCGATAATATACCTCTGTGAACGCACTTGTGCCTGTCCCATATTTTCAGATATTTTTGTTTTGCATTTCGATCGGGCCTTCATTGTATCTCTTAAAGCAAAATTGCTGAGTCAAAATTTTCTTGAGAACAATACAGATAAAATGGAGGTAGTGGAGTTCGGCAAGGGTCAATTCCTGTGGAATGAAACCTGGTGGCCGATTGAGGCTGGTGAATGTCCCCGTCCAACAGCTAAGGCCAAGAACCTAAGAGTGATCTTTGATGATCAGCTTAATTTTGCAGCCCAGATCAATCATTTAACTTCTTCCTGCTTCTTTCTACTGAAGACTTCATGGAAGATTTTCCTCTTTGTTCCTCAGGAACTCAGGAAATAGGTAGTAGTAGCTCTTATTCTTTCTAAAATGGACTACTGCAATGCACTTTTTACAGGCATTGACAAGGGACAGAGGATGACATTACAATTGTTACAAAATGCTGCTGCATGATTGGTATTAAACATTCCGAAAGGCCATTCCACCTCGGCTGGCATAAGGTCACTACGTTGGCTCCCTAGCCAGCAACGAGTAGAATTTAAGTCCCTCTGTTTGGTGCACAAGGCATATATGGAGGTGGTTTGGTTGATATCCAGAAACTGTTCTCATGGCATACTCCTACCAGAAATCTTAGATTCACAAATGTGAGACTCATTCTTATCTTCAAAATTCGCAGAGCAAGATGGGGATGTAGGAGTCTATCGCACTGTGCAGCCAAACTGTGGAATCAGATGCCTATCACTATGAGATTACAATTCAATAGGCAGCTTTTTAGGAAATTACTAAAATCTTGACTGTTTCCCTCTAACTAAGGCGCCGGTCTCATCGGTACAGTACCTCTTTACACTTTCAGCCCAAAGACGGCGTGGCATTCAAGCGCTTTACAAAATTTGATCTTATCTTAAGTGAAGACCAAGTTCTACATTTTAGAAATGTAAATGCAAATGTGTGGATTCTAGTGTGTGTCTTTTGGAAACAAAGTTAGTTAAGACATATTTGCCAGAATATGGGATTCGTGCTTTATAGATGATTTTTAAAACAGTTCAAAATTGGAAAACTGATTTCAAATCGGACATGAAACACAAAGTGTGGCCCTGTAAGTCAATCCAATCACGTTGTCCTCACTGTATTACATGTTAGGGAAATTTGGGGTAATAAACAAATGCATTTTGGCCCAAATGTGCTGAACACTAGTATTTGGGAGATAAGTAGTCTACCACGAAAACCCTTGAGCAGCAGAGGGATGACTAGAGTCATCTCTCCCTCTCTCCCCCATGGCACAAGGTGGTTGCTTGAGCCTGATGAGCTTTTGGGATTGTGATATTGCTTGGGTTTCCATATAGTGCATGAAGGTCAGCTCTTGTCCTTTTAGTGCGTACACTGAAATGACTATGGTTTGTGGTTGTAGATGAGGAGAGGAAGAGGTTATGTGGACCAGCCCTGCCCGAGTGCCGTATGGTTCATTGTGAGATGTGTTAAGTCCCTTCTTCATATTCTCCACCCCAAGTGCTCACCTGGTCGTGAGGGCACAGAGTGACCCCACAGCCACAACGTACTTCGCCACGCTCCAACCCACATACTCAAAGGCGGCAGGCAATGGGCTCTTTGTGTCCAGGAGGTGGTAGGGCATCATGAGGGTGAGGGCAGCTGAGACACCAAAGTATGCCAGGAAGCAGACGGAAAGTGAAACTACAATGCCCACTGGAATGGACTTCTGTGGGTCCTTGACTTCTTCCCCTGAAATAAACACCACAAGCATCAGTTCAGAAGGCTCGAGTTTACTTTCTACATACTGTTAACCACTAACTTTTGAGTTACAGAGTAACCTTCAACCCACCATAAAACGCTTCAACACTTTGTCAGGGGTAATAAGTGCTATATAAATGCAATAACAATGCTATATAATTAGGAATGTAGGAAATAAAAGAAGTGGTGCAAACAGATACAGGTTTCATTCTTAGTGTCCACAATGACCCAGTCATGCAATCCATCACAATACTTTCCGATCCTACTGCTTTGCTATTGGTCATTGTGACTATTACTTGCCTATGTTTGTCATATCTCAACTGTGAACTGAGGAGACCTAGGAATATGTACATTGGCCTCTCCTCAAGATTTGCATATGCGTATTTCATCATGAGAAGTTGAGTGGTTTTGCCTAAACAATTTGTTTTGACTTGTCAAACGTCTGTGTGAGTATCCTGTAACATGGCTCAGCTCGAAGTTTCTATTGAAATTAATTAAATGAGACACATGCTGCAAAAGTGGTCAGCTGATGCTGAACAGTGTATGTGAGATGAGGATCAGATCTCTACTCAGGACCAACTGAGACACAAGATACAACAAACAATATGCGTTTTACAAACCCCTTCACTTCACAGAACACTTCTGTTGCTTTTAAGCACCATGATAACATGCTTCAGACAATATTTGAGCAATTTCCTTGGTGGAGGCATCTTACATTTACATTTTTAGACGTTAGCCTTACATTTTGAAGGTATCCAAGCACAAGTTCATTGTTTGGTGATATATTCTTACAGGAAAGTCTCACATTTCGGTTGACAAATCTCATATATCTCAGCTATGGATATCTTTACTCAATAGGGTGACCACTTAACTCCAGGTCATTACAAAAATGGTCTTGAGTCGTAAATGTTTCATCTATAAACTGTTGATTTATGGTGTTGTAATCTTATTAGTTCAATGGAAGTAAAACAATGCTACAATATCCAGCGCTCATTAGAATGGCACACAAGTCCAGGACTGAAAACAGTATCTGTAATGACCTAGATGGACTTGGTCACCATCTTACCCAATGTTCTGCCAATCTTTAGTTTCAACGGTGCTATTCTCATAGTATTTTAAACTTTAGTTTTTTAGCAGGGTACTGTATTGTATTGGCAGCATCTAATTTTGGAAAAACAAAATGTGTCCACTCTGAGTTACAAAATAAAGTGCTAACCTTCCAAACAGGTGACTAAGGCTAAGCAAACCGTTTGCTTACTAGTATGGGGGAAACAATACGTTTTCTTAAAATAACCCGCACCTACCAAAAGGTCCTTTAGTGGCATGCTTCATCATCAGGTTCTTCCCGCCCTGCTGCGGGACGGGAAGTGCTATGACCGATGGATATGTGTGTCTACTTTTAAGTGAAGTGAACTTATGTGTTTGGTGTGAGAGTGGAAGGGTCAGGAATTACTGAATTAAAACACTCCCTGGCTATATGGAGAAACTAAACTTTAAAGTTTATTGACCTGTGTGGGTTAAATATCGGTTTGAGTCTGTGGTAAATCTGAGTTTGTTTTTTTCACTTCACTTGCTGTTGCTGGCAGAGCAGTTATTTGGTACACATTGTTGTAGCTTGGCAGTTGTTCCATTGTCTGCAGGTCATGACCTCAGTTTTTGCAGAGTTGAGTTTTAAATAACTGTTTGTCATCAATTCATCAGTAGGACCTTCAATTGCTACTTCTAATTGTCTGTTACACGCTGTTACACTCTCTCCTGTTCGCACCCCCTCTATGTAAAGCGCTCTGATATCTGCAAACATCTTGTTCGCGCTATATAAAACTTTCAAAATAAAATAAATAAATGTTCCTGTTAGATTTGGGGGTTTCTAGTTGGCAGAGGTTGGTACCTTTGTCCAAATAGGGAACCTTGCGTCTAGTCAGTGTAAGGGGGTACACTCCTAAAATAACCCCTGCTCACCCTCTTGGTAGCTTGGCATGAGTAGGCAGGCTTATCTTAGAGGCAGTGTGTAAAGCATTTGTGAACACATACAGTAATAAAGTGTCAACACTACAGATGGACACCACACAAGTTGTATATTAAAAATAAGTATATTCAATATAGATTTAAAACAAGACAACAAAAGACAAAAATCCACAATACTGTACTTAAAATGGAAGAATTAGCTTCGTTCTCTTAAGATGGTAAATGCAACACTTTGAGATCAATGTACCTTAACATGCGTAACGCTTCTACAACAAAAGTGTTGCAGGGAAGGTGATGTGGTAGGTCCTTACACGCAAGGACAGTGATGCGTTGAAGATCTGGTGCAAAGAAACAAAGATAGCGCTTTCTTCTTGATACTACACGCTTCTCCGATGTTGCGCGACGTCTCGAATCGATGTGACAGCTGCAGTGGCGACACCCTTGTTCAGTGATACGATGACAGCGGCTTTGGCGGCGACACTCTCCTCCGATGATCAGAGGCGCTTCGGCTTGATGCGACAGCTGCAGCGGCAACACCCTTGTTCAGTGATGCAACGGCTGCGGCAGCGGCACGCGTCTCCGTGGATGCAAGGTGCTTCTTGTGATGCAGTGCAATGCGACAGCTACAGCGGCGACACCGTTGTTCAGTGATGCAGCGGCCGCGATGGTGACACGCTTCTTCGGTGTTGCAAGATGTTTCTTGTGATGCAGTGCAATGCAACAGCTACAGAGGCGACACCCTTGTTCAGTGATACGACGGCAGCGGCTGCAATGGCAACACTCTTCTTCGGTGTTGCAAGACGTTTCTTGTGATGCAGTGCAATGCGACAGCGGCGACACCCTTGTTCAGTGATGCGTCGGCAGCGGCCGAGATGGCGACACGCTTCTTCGTAAGATGCTCTTCCAGCTCCTTGCGACACGCAGTCCCTCAGAAGGCCCAAATACAGCTGCAGGCACTTCCAAAGAACTCTTGGGGATCTGGTGGATGTAGTCTATTGTCTCTGAAACTTCAGCAGTAGGCAAGCTCTTTTCTCAAGCCCTTGGACATCCTTCACAAGTTGAATAAAAGTCCACACAAAGTTTCTTTCTACTTTCTTTGGCAGTCAGGCAACCACTGCAGGCCGATCCCCCAAGCAGCACTTCAGCTTAGGGATTGCCTCTCCTCAGTTTCTTCTGGTTCCTCTCCTCAGCAACGGGTTCTTCTTGTTTCCTAAAGTGAACTAAAGTTCTGGGGTCTGGGCCCCCTTTTTATACACAGTTTCTCTTTGTTCTCTGAAGGCAGAGAGGCCTTTGCCTAGTCCAAACCAGTTCAGGTCAGTCCTGGAGCACTTTGTTGACATGACTCCTTCTTTCCTTTCACAGTGCAGGGCAGAGACATCAGACGCACCACAGGAGGTGGAGCCAGCATTGTGGAGGGAAAGCACAGCCCTATTCAGGTCCCATGTGCAACTTCTCTCACCTATCAATAAGGAGATCTCTCTATTCAACCCTGTTCTGACTTACCCTGTCTCTGTGAACTTCCCAGTCCCCTGGAATTCCCCAGCCCCTGTCACTCAAACTCCAGACAAGGAATACACAACCTAGCAGAGGCAGGCTTGGATGGTTAGACAAGAAATTACCTACTTTCTAAAAGTGGTATTTTCAAACACAGATTGTTAAATCCAACTTCACTAAACAATGTATTTTATCATTCTGAGTTAAGGCATACTAAACTCGAATTTTTACCATGTTCCCTGAGTCAGTTAGGATTATAGGATGTAATATTCAAACTGCCCATTCTGGCCTATGGGGAACAGGTAGCCGTGCAACAGTGAAACATGAAAATGGCTGTAATTCACTATTAGGAAATGCCACTCACATCAGGGCTTTTCCTACCTTAAACTTACAATGCATCCTGCCCTTGGGCCTACCACAGGGGTGTCTAATATGAAGAAAATGGAAGGTTTAGGGACTGGCAAGTGGGTGCACTTGCCCAGTAAGCATGGCAGTACCAGACTGCACACAGGCTCTGTAATAGCAAGCCTTGGACACACTTTTACAGGCTGCTATTGTGGGTGGCACAACCAGTGCTGCAAGCCAACCAGCAGCATATTGAGTACCAGCCCTGGGCACTCCTGGTGCACTGTACTGGGGTCTGACAGGTAAACCAAACTAGCCAATCATGGAATCACTAATACATACTTCAATGTACAATAGGGAGAGCATATACATTTAGCACTGATCAGTAGTGGTAAAGTGCCCAGAGTCATAATACAGCCAACAACAGGTCTGGAAAAATATAGGAGGAAGGCAAAAAGTTCAGGGATGACCCTGCAAAAAGGGCCAAGTCCAACAGTTCCCTATGGCTGGCATTAATAAAATGTGGGGAAAGAGGAGGGAAAAGTGCTTCAATGAGCAGTTCCCTCACGGGTTGAAATGTTTCGAAGACTGCTCCTAAGCTTTTCTTCTGGATCTATTGTATTGTTCCCTGTTACCACTCTGACTAATGCCTAGTGCCGTTAGCCTGTTAGGTGTTCTCCATTAATATACATCCGATGTGCAATACATTTGTTCTTTAACTACTTGGTAATTTTCTTAACAGAACAAATTTGCTATTTCTTAATTAACAATCTGGAAGGATAGTTGAAAAAGAATTAGTAGTCCTGATGTATTTCGATACTTTCATGACATTCTTTCAACGCGATCATGTAAGGATAAAAGATGTGATATATTTTTCACTTCATGCACGATATTGCATCCAAAATCATACATGTGATTTGTGCTGCCCTCTGTTTTCAAATAAACGACATACAAGACAAAACAATACATGTAACATTAAACAATCACACTCTCTAATAGCATTTTTAGGTTTGCAGAGATTGGTGCCTTTTCATAGTGCCCAACTGCTGAGTGCCCATAGTTATCTGCGTGGGAGAGTGTAGAGAGTGGTATTTCATTGTTCTATGGTGTGTACCTTTAATTGTGGTGATAAGAATGTAAAAGTTCACTGTATTCTGTAATCTAGAATTTTGGTAATGCATTTTTCATTCTGTGCCTGATTTCAACTGGATCTGTCGTTGGTCTCTGCAATGGTAACAAACCTTTCAGTTCTTTATTACTAAACTTGAAGTCTCTGCTTCCTCATTTCTATCAGACACTTCCTAAATGTATTGGCAACAATTTGATTTGTCTGAAGACCCACCGACCTAATGGATTTTATTACGTCCAACCAGACATTTTCACTTCTATACTAAGGATTATTCTGCTGCACTGTGAAAAGCTCTTCGCCCTGCGTCTCAAGATACCATCTTTCCCAGGATTTACAATTGGTTTTGAGTTTTTTTTGGATTTGTATTCAATTCCTTCTTTACTACGATCACTCCGGATGTGTATCTACCACTGATGCTGACTTTGTGCTCCTACTGCAAGGTACGTTTGAGTGTACAGAGTCTCTATGCTTTATTTGGTGCTTGGGCGAGTGTTTGTGTACAATCTATCTGTTTCCTGACCATAAGGGTTGGTGTTTACCTTTGACTGTTGCATCCAACTGTTACTCTCTTGCTTTGCTTTTATAGTGCCTTCGTTCCTTGGCTCCCGTTCCCAGCTCCGTCTCCATTCTTCACCGTTTATCCTGACGTCATCTTGGTTTCCTCTACAGAGATTCCTAAAGCCACTGGATAAACACGTTGAAGACGCTTTCCACGTGATTAGGTCATCGCGTCAGTCACGTTATGGCAGCCATCTTTTCTCGACTATTTCATCTGTGATAAGCACGTTACCACAAGGATTTCACTGGTGCTTATCTTCCTCCGTGATAAGCACACAAACTGGGAACTTCTGCTGTTTATTTCTTTCACTGCTCATCGTTCTGAGCACTGCTGTTGTTTATCCCTCGTCCCATCGTTATCATTATTTCGGTAACAATATTTTTCTATTTCTAATTATTAATTTGCTATTACAGCTTGTGATTTAATAATTTTACTTGGTGTTTGTTTCTCATATTACGATATTACTTATACGTGATTACTGCTACGTATATACATTATGTCTTCTTCATCTAACAATATAACAATGAAGAGGGGTGAAACCCCGAAACCGGTCTTAGGATGCTTGTTTACAGTTCAGGTAGGACCTGGCCTGGCAGTTCGGGCTGGACGGTTCCCATGGGGCACAGGGTCAAGACTGATTTGCATACGGCTGGATTCAAACTGGAATGGCGTTGTGAGCAAAAAATGATGGATTTAGGCCCATATCTCTGTACTGGGGTGAATGTATGACATTTTTCTGCATTCTATCCATCAATTGTTTTTTTTGCATGATGCATGATAATGGTCATGACTAGTACCTATATATCTTAAGATATGGTAAGGTTCACCACCAGGTAACCTATCTGCTGGTTCCTGGTTGGTTGCCTGTCGCCCGTCATGCTCCTGGTCAATACCCTGGCTGCTTCTTCCTCTGTTGGCCAATGGACCTGATTCCTCTTCCGATTCCGTCCTCTCCTGGGGCCTGTACGTAACCCTAAAAAATGGGGAGGGTTTGTTTAATAGTACTGATATTCTTGGGGGCCATTCCAGTGTTTGAAGGGTGCAATTGGACCCTGTGGTAGTGGCGGACCTTAGGAATGGAGTGGATACGGTGAGGGTCCTTGATAGATGCTCCATTCTCGTGTTCCTCTGTAGTTCATCCTTCTGCCTTGGTTCCTTCTTCTTTGGTAGTTGGGACCACTGTGTATGCTCGATCCCGAGCTATTGGAGCCTGAGTCGGAAGTGTCAGCATCAATGCTAAAGTCCTGATGGTTTGATAATGTTACGTAATCATCCCCTTAAATTATTTTATTTATATCATCGCTTGCACATGCGATCTCCATTACATTGGAATGACCAAGCGCCCTGTGTAAGTACGCATCTGCGAACACAGTTGCAATGTTAAATGCAGAAAAGCCACAACCAAAATGTCCACGCGTTATATGGAAACCAACCAAATCATACTAGATTTACGATGGAAAGTTATCAAGCAAATGGATTCAGAAGGCACTCTGTTCGAGAAGGAACAGCAATGGGTTTTCAGTCTTGGCACCCACACAGGGGGCCTGAATGATGACATCCCATAGGGTCAAATCTAATAACTTTCCAATTTTTTCCTCATGGTCGTCCCTGGTCATTTGACTCATGACCAGTAGGAGATGCACACACATTAACCAGATGGTTTCAATATGTACAAGTTAGTTCACTGCACCTCAAAACAGACATATAGGTACTAGTCATGACCATTATCCTGCATTAGCTTCACCACGTTCAACCATTTCCCCATAATACATCTGGGAATATGGATATAACCTTGAACAGAGTACCATCTTTTACCACTCGGTGCACCCATAAAACTTACATGTACCCCCATAGATTCACAGATTATCTTGCAACCTTATCATCACTTACAAATGTTTCCCCGTTATGCACCTGGGAGCGTGGGCACAGCAGTGAACAAAGTACTATCCAGTATGATGCGTGCACACATAAACTCACATGTTAATGTTAATGTTAGGTGGTGTTTTATATAGCGCTCGGCTACTCCGGGGAGTGTCCGGTCGCTTTATGACCTACAACAGAAGCAAAAGGGGCAGGCGAAAAAGGAACATGGCCTACTGAATAAATAGCCAGGATTTCAGGTCCTTTCTAAAAGCCAACAGATTGGAGTTCCTGCGAAGCAGAATTGGCAGGGTATTCCAGAGCTGAGGCGCCAGGCGCTTGAAAGACCGGCCCCCAGTCCGTGCTCTTCTTATGACTGGGACCCCAGCAAGAGACTGCGACGCTGATCTCAGAGATCTGACAGGAAGATAGAGAGCCAGCCGTTTTTGAATATATTTGGCCCCGGAAGCATGAAAGGCCTTGTGGGCCAGAGTGAGTGCCTTAAAGATTATCCGTTTTCAGATAGGCAGCCAATGTAGAGACTGCAAGAGGTCAGATGCTTTGGCTCAGCTATATAGGCCAAAGATGGCCCGCGCAGCCGAGTTCTGGACCACCTGCAGACGTTGAAGAAGGTACTCCTGCAAGCCCAAGTACAGGACATTGGCATAGTCAAGCCGCCACCCAATGGGGGCCTGCACCGATGTTTTCCTATGCGCTAATGGGAGCAGAGGAAGAAACTTACAGAGCATCTTAAGGAGGCCGAAGCAAGTTCCTGCTAAGCCAAGAATCTGGGACTTCAGCGTCAAGCCGTTATCGATTTTAACACCGAGGTTCTTGGCTATCGTAGATGCAGCCGCTGGAGGAAACATATCTACAGGCCACCAGTCCTGCCAGCTCGGATCAGACCGACAGCCGAAGAAGAGCACCTCAGATTTATCTGAGTTGCACTAGAGGCTGTTTAGCTGGAACCATTAGAAAACAGCCCCAAGACCTAGGATAACGGTGACAGGACAAATACACAACTCACTAATGGAGTGGGTTGCGATTGGCGACGACAACCACACAGCTTCTGACCAACACTCTTTTCTTTCCTTTAAATTATTCCTTTAAATAATTTCTCTTGCAAGAAGTTATTAGTGCATTATAGTTGATTATGATAACAAAATATCCCTTCCCAAAGCCAGGACACCTTGACACTGATTCTTGATAAAAGTAGGATAAACACCTCTGATCCAATAGCAGCCACGAACACACGTTCAAGCATTTTTCCAACCAGGAAATTATGCCAAGTAAGGGAGGCCATTTTGGGTGTTTTACTTTCTGGTCTTTCCATTTGAGTCTATGGCCCCAGAAGTAAAACATTTCCCAAGGCAGCCGCTTTTGGACTCAGCTGTTCAGTGTTTCGAGACACTGAATGTAGTTCACACCGGATACAAATACCGGTACTCTGTAAGCATTCAGCGTTCGACGGAGCCACGGGCAGGCAGTGTTTTTCTGGGGTGAGTGAGCTGCTTTGACGAAGTAAGTACAGCGTAGCCCGATATCCCTTAGTACTATCCTGGAGGAATAACCACCATACCACCAGCATATACGGTACATATGTATAGATATAAACATTGCGTGTTATAGATATAAATATTGCTTTTAATTGAATCTTTCATTTAACCAACACTGTGTGACTACAAGCGCTCCTCAGCTCCCGTGTTGAAGCAACCTAAAATTAGGCAACCTAAAATGTACGTTTTTCTGTCCGTTTTTTCAACATACTGAGGAGTGTGTTATGAAGGAAGAACTTAGTCGATTTGATGAATAATCCTTTAATCAGGAAAGCATGACCCCAATGATAGATGAATGACGGACGCAGCCGCCGGTCAGCTCTCACCACCCGATCTGCCCCAACAATCCACATGCATGAAGAACGTTAAGAAGCCTGTTTCAATTCATAACAATAGCGCATGAAGACTGTGTAGTGCTCGAGCCAGAGGAGGCAGAATGCTGGCTGGCACGAGACACAACACAGTGCTACAGACATAACAGAGTGGATATACCATTTTCTCTCCCACACAGGAAACTACGGGCACTCTGCACTTGGGCACTATGAGAAGGCACCGATCTCTGCAAACCTAAAAATGCTATTAGAGAGTGTGATTGTTTAATGTTGAATTTATTGTTTTGTCTTGTATGTCGTTTATTTTAAAACAGAGGGCAGCCCGAATCACATGTATGATTTTGGATGCAATATCGTGAATGAAGTGAAAAATATATCACATCTTTTATCTTTACACGATTGTGGTGAAGGAATGTCATGTAAGTATCGAAGTACATTAGGACTACTAATTCTTTTTCCTCTATCCTTCCAAATTGTTAATTAAGAAATTGCTAATTTGTTCTGTTAAGAAAATAACCAAGTAGGTATAGAACAGATGTATTGCACATTGGGTGTTTTATTTATTTATTTATTTGAGTTTTTTATTGCGCGAACCAGACCCGTAAATGTATCAGAGCACTTTACAGGATTGACAGGTGAAATACATGAGCTTGGGAAGGATGGATACAGTTGGGGTAAAACAGGTAGTTGCAATAAGTAATAGGAAAGGGAAGGATGGCAGAAACAAATCATGAAAACAGTTGAGATAAGAGCCTACAGTAACATTGTACAAGTGAGGTAGTGTCAAGACCAGGTAAGGATGCCCCGAAGAGCCTGGTGGGTACCATCCAGATAGCCATGGTTGAAGCATAATAGTATGAAAAAACAGTCACTAGGGTGACTAACATGCGAACGTTAGGAGAGGAATTTGTATGAAACAAGTAAAAGAGACAGCAATAACATATTTTGGTAACAGTTGGGATAAAAACAAATAGCACATTATACAAATCATAGAAGTATAGCAATCTCAGGTCCAAGGAATGCTGCCCAGAGGTCCCGGGCGGGTATAATCCGGGAGACCGTAGGTAAGGCCGTAATGGTATGAGACACCAAAGTCACTGGGGTTATTGAATACGAGCGGAAGGTGAGGAATTTGCCCATTAGGAAAGTTTTGGCCTCCTTTTTAAAGTGTGCCAAGGACGAAAGTCTTCTGATGGCGGGCGGGAATGAATTCCAAATTCTTGGGGCGGCCCCGGAGAAGGCCAGAATGTACGCTTTTTTTTCCACAGGCATGCTGGTTGGAGCAACATGTATCTGGCAGACCGTGAGTTTCTAGCTCCTCCGAAAATCACACGTTTTTGGGTGAGATAACCTGGGGATTTGGTGTATAGGGCCTTATGTGTGATGCAGGCCAGCTTCAGGTTGATTCTGGCCTCGAGAGGGAGCCAATTTAGAGCTTTGAGGTGGGGAGAGATGTGGTTGAATTTCTTCGGGCCTGTTAGGAGTCTAGCAGCGGCATTAAGACAGGCTTTCAGGGGAGCTAGAGAGTATTTGGGTAGACCTGTGAGGGTACAGCATCCATATTCCAGTCTGGAGATGACTAGTACCTGGGTTGCCATTTTTAGGTCAGGAGTGTTGAAGAAAGGTTTCATGTGTCTTAGGTAGTTCAGGTGAAATCTGGCGGTTTTGGCCATAGAGTTAACATGGGCATGAATGTTCAGGTTGCCGTCTGGAGTTATTCCAAGGGATTTAGCAAAGTCTACAATGGTAGGAGGGCAGTGATTGCATTGATCCATTGATGAATTCTGGGTTGGTTTTGGGTGGGGAGATAAGAAGGAATTCTGTTTTTTTGCATTTAGTTTGAGCTGGTTAGAGGTGAGCCAGTAAACGGTCAGTTTCAAGGGCTCATTTAGGGAGCGTATGTCCTCAGCTGAAGAGATTTTAATGTAGAATTGTGCGTCATCTGCGTACATGTGGTAGGCGATGTTGGAGGTGCGTAGTACCTCTGTGAGCGGTTCAAGGTAACGGTTGAAGACGGTAGGGGGCCAGGTTGAACCTTGGAGGACTCCAACCATGATCGTCGAGAGTGCGATAGGTTACCATTGATTAGGGTTCTCTGTGAACAATTCTGGAGGAAGGACCTGAACCACTCTGGGACTGTGCCATCAAGTCCCATCCTAAGTTGGAGGCGATCAAGGAGAGTTTTGTGGTTGACCGTGCTGAGGATAGGTCTAGGGGATTAGGAGACAGGTTTTGCCTTGGTCAAGGACTTGGAGGGCATCATCCACGATGTGGAGAAGGGTGGTTTCCGTGCTGTGTCCAGGTCTGAACCTGGATTAGAAGTCATCCAGTAGGTGGAAGTTGGAGATGTTTTGGCTCAGCTGTTGTTGCACACATTTCTCCAGAAATTTCGCTTGAAGTGGGATGTTAGATATCAGTCTATAGTTGTCAGGGAGGGCCGGATCTAGCACAGGTTTTTTTTAAGATGGGGACAACTTGGCCCTCTTTAAGGGAGTCAGGAATCGATCCCTGTAGGAGGGATGCGTTTTTTATAGCAGTCCAAGAGGGGATGATAGCTTGAGAGACGGCAGTTAGAGGGGAGGGGATCATTGTAGTGATTGTCGGGTTTAAGGAGGATAGGATTTTCGAGACATTGTTCATCATAGACTTTAAAGTTGGACCAGTGTGCTAGATTTTTAGTTTAAGTCTGGGAGGGCAGCGAGGCGAGAGGAGGTATAGCCTGCGTAGTAGTTTGGGAGGGCATTGCAGAGTTAAGTTTGTTTCCTAAGGCCGTTTCTTTGTCAATAAAGGAGGAGGAAAATTCCTTGCATGAAATTGGCGATATCAGGGTTTCTTTGGATGTTTTAGCCAGTTTGTTAGATGGTTGTTTAACCAACTTGAATAGCTTGCAAGGTCTGTTTTTGGCATTCTCCAGCTCAGTTCTGAAGAAATCTTTTTTTGAGTTGAGGATTTTTTGAGATGGGCTGCTGACGGGTGCTTTTTCCAATTACGTTCTGCCTGCCGGATGGATCTCCTCTCACTGTTGAGGGATCCATTGAACCATGGGTTTCTGTCTTTGATCTGGGTTCTTTTTAGTTTTAGCGGGGCAAGGTCACCGAGAATGTTGTTGGAGATAGTTGTGGAATAATGATCAGTGAGTTTGTTGACCGTAGAGATATAAGGTGGGGGGGGGGCTTAGTCTCACAGCGGGCAGCCAGTTTCCCATGATCAAGGTTCTTGGTGTCTCTAACCCAACGCTTGGGAATCACGGGTTGTGGTGTCCAAATTTTGTTGGAGCCTGGTAGAAGGATGGTGATGGCATGGTGGTCAGACCAATCACAGGGGTCTATAGATATGAGTTTGACTGCGGATTCCTTCCCTATGATCCAGTCAAGAGTGGCGCCTTTCGTGTGAGTTGGGAGTGAGCAGGCTTGGGTAAGGGCTAGGTCGGCCAAGAAGTCTCTGATGGTGGTGACCTGAGGGTCCTTGGGATCGTTCCAGTGCAAGTTGAAGTTGTCAAGGAAAATGCCATTGGAGCTGGGGGAGGTATTGGCTGTGATGATTTCCATGAAGAGGTCAGTGAAGGTTTCATTTATGCTTGGGGGTGGTAAAAGATGTGCAGTCTGCACAGTTGGGTGGAGTTGTTGCATATGGAAAGTGCCAGGTATTCGCAGGAGTCTGTAGGATCAGACGAAAGTTCAGTAACAAGGAGGTTAGATCGGTAGATGCAGGCAATGCCGCCCCCTTTTTTCTGGATTGCCTGTCCAATCTTACGATATTGTAATTTGGCGGTACTAAGAGGTCTAGACAGGGCAAAGTAGACTCATTGAGCCAAGATTCGGTCAGGATCGCCAGGTCCGAATTTAGGCTCAGAATAAGCGCTGCAACATCAGAGGCATGCTTAACTGCAGAGCGGCAGTTGATTAGGAGGCCCGATAGAGGGGGGTCTGAGTGTGTGTTAGTGTAGGGGCAGAGATGGGAACTAGCGCTAGATTGCTCTGGATCGCTCCCTGTCGCAGAGGGTGGCTGATCTGTAGGGGTTGGTTCCAACCGTGCGGATAGGGTGTTTGTCACTCAGATCTGAGGGTCATGGGGTTATCAATGCTGACATATCTAATGAGGAGGTGTGCAATTTCTTCCTCCGTGAGGTCTAGAGGGATAGGCGTAGCAGGGGCAGGTGTGTAGGAAAGGAGGAGGGCCCAAGTTTCCTCCTCTGAGAGGTGGCAAGGCAGCTTACGAGGGCGCAGGTGTCTCAGGGAAAGCAGAAGATGGTGAAGGAGGGGCTCACAGGAGGGCGGGGGATTGAAGTTCTGGGAGTGTTTGAGATTTGAGAAGGAAAGTTCGGTGAGGCAAAAGAGGTTCTTTAGATCCAGAATGGAGTTGTGGATGCTAATGGTTAATTCGGTGGCTCTGCGTTGGTGCATGTCCATATAGCTGTAAGAGTGATGCTCTTGTGTGCAGTGGTCTGAAGGAGAGGGAGCGATACTGACGGGAGGTGATGGTGGCATGCTGGTGAAGCTAAGGTAGCAGTGTCTTATGACCCTGCAGGAGTTTCACTATCCCTTTGGGAGGCGGGATTTGGCGGTCAGAGGATTGGAGGTTTGGGAACGCTTCTGTTGGCATGAGCTGGTAACATGGTGGAGGGGCTAGATCGGGAAGAGTTGAAAGCCCTGGGGGGAATTTCACTAACATTGAGAGAGGGAAGAGCAAGCCGGCATGAGGTCGAGGAGATCAGTGGTTTAGGCACATTATGGTTGGCATGTGCTGGAGGCTCGGATGTGGGGCTAAGTCGACCTGTGTTGCGCGCCCTGGGAAGGGTGGTTTGTGAAAGGTTATGCACCCATGTAGGAGTTGGCCAGTGATGGTGCGAGGGGAGCATGGACAGAGGAGGGTCAGGCACAAGGCTTTTTAGGAGGGTGAAGTGGTCCGCGAACTTTTTAAGACCATTGGGTGGCCCTTGTATCAGGATGGTGCCGTTTTTGTAAATGGTGATGGTGAGGTTGGCACGCAGTTTAGCGGAGGGTGCGATCCTGAGCTTTTGGCTGTGAGGAATGTTCCTAGTTTCGTGTACTTTGAGGTGGGACGAGAAGGCTTTGCACCACATGGAAGTTTTCCTGGAATAGAAGATGAGGTCATTAATGACTGCGCCCTTGTCAGTGCTGAAACGCAGGTCGGAGACCAGGGTCTCAGGATGACTTTTCAGGGTGGAGTGTTTGAAGGATTTAGTGGAGGTTTTGGAGATAGGTTTTGGATGTATATTAATACCGAACACTTAACAGGATAACGGCACTAGGTATTAGTCAGAGTGGTAACAGGGATCAATTCACTAGGTCCTGAAGAGAAGCTTAGGGGTAGGCTTCAAAACATGTCGACCCGTGAGGGAACTGCTCATTAAAGCACTTTTCCCTCCTCTTTCCCCACATTTTATTAATACCAGCTATAGGGAGCATAATTAAAAGTTCTCCCACGTATCCGTTGGTCGTAGCACGCCCTTTCCCGCAGCGGGCTTGAAGATGAAGCATGCCATGGAGTTGGTTGGGGATGACTGAGTTGGGGCTGGGATGGGGGTTGGGGGGCAGGTGAGAATGGATACTAGCACGGCAACCACTCACAAACTGTGCCAGGACTGGAAGATCGGGACGGCTGCAGACAAAGCAATAGACTTTACTGTTTAAATGTTTCTGTTTCTTACTAAGTACACTGGGGAATGCCGATATATAAGATTGCTATGACACTTACTAGTACTGCATTGTAAGTTGGCAACAAAACAATAAAAATGATGAAGCATGCCACCAAGGGGCCTTTTGGTGGGTAAGGGTTATTTTAAGAAAAAGTATTGTTTCCCCCATGTTAGTAACCAAACTGTTCACTTGGGCTTGGTCACCTTTTAGGAAAGTTAGCACTTTATTTTGTAACTCAGATTGGACTCTTTGTTTTTCCATAGCTTACCAAGGAGGTTGAATCCATGACTGATCATACCTCTTCACTCCCTTTCTTGTTTCTTAGCATCTAATATTGACCACATTACGGAGCTGCAAAGCGCACAGCAGCATTACCAAGTGAACCAGGACTATCAAACAAGAGAGTAAAAAGTGCAGAAAATGCTAGATGGCCTTGAATCAGTAAAAGTAGATAAAGAATGGAGAACTCCTCCTTTCAGGGTTGGGTTAGTGCTCATTTGAATGTAATTACCTCTGTGACACGTGGGTGAATACTTAGATCGATGTATACACAAGTAGGTTAGTTTTCCTGTAGGCATATCTGCATTTAACTTATTAAATTAACAAAGCATCACAAATTTTCTTGTTCATTATGCACTCGTTGATAGCATCATCTTCTTAACTGGACATTTTAAAATATCTTTCAAAATCTAGGTTTCTTTGTGGTTCAAATGTCACATTTAGACAATTCATGAGTTCTTTCATGTGCGCTTCCTTCTTTTTTTGGAAACATCTAAAAGTTCTACTTTGTCACCTGCTAAAATAAGCAACACAACCTTCTCTTGTTCATTTATGCACTTTTTTTACTAGTAGTCTTTAAGAAGTGCTCAAATCTCCTCCTTTTTTTTAGGTTTCGCCTGGCGTTGGAGCGCGCATGCGCTCATCACCTGCGAGACCTATAGTCAACAATATATTTCAGAAGGGGGCTTTAAGCCCCGCCCCTGTTTGCAATTCGTTCGTATCAGATTTTATAGTAATCACTGGCTCGCGATTAGCTTTTGCTCATTTCGGTTACCGCCCTGTGGACTTTTAAGACGACCCATCCGCACAAACGCACCCATCTTTGTTTTGGCCTGACGTCAGTTCCACCACTTCTCAGGCTCGTGTTCGCTGCGTGCTCGTGCATCGCGCTTCTGTAATTGGCTGCGGCTTGTTCTGTCCCCTGAACGCAGTGAGAAAGGGAGCCGGCAGAGTGCTCGCTCTTCCCTGTGAATCTCCTCCCCTACCAGGCTAAGTGCAGCAGCCTCTCCACAAAGGCACAGCCAAATGCGGTAGAGTTGCTGGTTTTAACATTTGCTGCCTATTCAGACTCCTGGCACTGTAGTCAGAAACATGCAGTAGAATTACATTTCCCGTGAAGCTGTATTAAAGCATAGAGAAACACAGAAATTTGTCCTTCTCCGCTCTCTCTCGCATTATGTCAATTACAGTTAAAAATATTCCATTAATTATACAGACTGCATGCGCCTAAGTGTGGCTCCAGTGCACTTCAGCTCCCAGCAGGCTGAGAGCTTGCAGACCCGGTCGTGCCCGAGTATCTGGTGCTGTTACTGCTGAGAGTCACAAGTGTAGCTGTGTCCTTTGCTCACTGCTGCGCTCTGGTGCTCCTGCTCATCTTCTGGTCTCCTCTGCTATGTGGTCGGGTCACTATACAACAAGTAAATAGTTTTGTGTCCGCTGGACTGGAGTCTATCGGCAATAAAGGTTGTCTGTTGGCAGTGTGACCCGTCTCTCCTTGCAGTGTTCAAGAGACAGTTGTCCCGGGCTGCCCTCCGGTAGGACAATCATACGAAGTCATGTGAATGAACACATATTGAATTAAAAGAGCTTCCGGAAGTTGGCAGAGCACGCCCAGCTTAATTAATGTTTTAAGGAGGAAGCCAGTCCCATGAGGGAGTTGCAGACTCTGTCAGAGTTCGGGACTTGGGACCCGGCTGGGCGAGCTTGCCGAAAACAGCTTAGTGTGGCCGACATCGAGAGCGCCTAAACACTAGATATACAGGTGAAAGAACTCTAGCCCCTTCTTTAGGTCTCGCCTATTCTATCCCGAAGGGAAAATAGGACGAGAGTAATGTGGTTGAAACAAACTCTCTTGAACAAGCATTTCTCGGCGGATTTCTCACAATGCATGTTAATTCTTTAAGCGTGATGCTTCTCGAGCGCGCGCTTGGCCTCGCACACCACATCAAAGGCTTCTGCTCCCACTCAATCACACACCATCCCCATATGCTCCTTCCCTCCCTCCCACTCGCTGGCTCCCCCCCCCCCCCCCCCCGCCCCCCACCAGGCTCTTAATACTTGGTATTCGTGGAAGCGCCCGAGGACCGGTTTTGGTTTACATCTGTGTGAAAGTTGTGTGTTTGAGGCACGCGACCCGTGGCATTTGCCTTCAAAGGCTTCAAGTTAATCTGCTTTCTTGCCCCCATGTTTCTGGCCTTTGTCTGCTCTGCCCTGTCGCCCCTCCCCGGTGTTTCTGGCTATCTCTGCTGTTCCCTTAGGCTCTTTGCACCCCCTTCCTCTGTTTCACTGCGCTTACTGCGTATTTTGTTGTTCGTTTCGATTTGCTTTCTCGCCCCTTGTTGTTTATGGGTTTTGTTTGCTCTGCCCTGTTTTGCTTTTAGTTGTATACATACGTATACACAGACACTAATATGCACTGAGTATCATTTAAACACACTAGAATGTCTCTGTGGTCACAGTTACCCACAGCCTCTGATCCCCCTCATTTTCATCATGTCTTCCGCCTCTTACAAATTAATCTATATTTCTCCCGGGGGTTAACGTCTCGAATAGGGCATGTTTTTGCATACGCTGACGACAATGAACCTCATTCACGAGTCAGGGCTTTTAGGCTAATGATGGAGTTTAAGAAAATTCCACAGCACACAACGGGATCTCTTGGGTCTATGTTCCAATTCGTGATAGAACATAACGTGATATCACATGCGCATGCAGCACTTTGACATGCACGTACTAACAAAATGCAGAGATATCTGTATGATAAACAAACAGAATAACATGGCTTGCATCACAGATGCTCTCCTCAAACTGCCGTTATTTGAGCTTTACAGTCACACTAGAGGTATTATAAGTATAAGAAACTTACATAACGAATATGAACTTTAATATCCTTTCCCTTTCACAAAATTAACGTTCCCTGGTTGTTTGCGCTCTAGCAGAGACTTCACAGAGCGAACATCCACTAAATTATAGTACAGCATTATTAAAGACGAAAGGGGGCAACTCGGGCACAATTTGCATTCAGGCATTTAAATTTGCAACCTTCCGGGACCAGTGGATTATACCACAATGTGATAATGTACATAAAAACGTTAGACAATAAACACAGAAATCGTACATTTGGGGGTTGCATGTTGTTTAAAGACAAACAGTTTAAAAATCTGCACTTGCATTTATATTATTTTTAAAGGAAACTTAACACGAAATGCAAATGTGCCCAGACAGTGTGTGATTTTTTTTTTTAAACAAAATCCAGAGACAATTTTGGAACGCGTGTCTGTAGGCAACTTTGTAACACATCACATGTTTGGTTTTTACACTGCGCTCAACGCAACATACACTCCAACTACCACTCAGTGCCACATAATTACACTGCACTCAATGCAACATACACTCAAAAATCCAATCAGTGCCACATAATTACATGCCACATAATTACACTGCACTCAATGCAACATACACTCCAAACCACACTCAGTGCCACATAATTACACGCAACATAATTGCACTGCACTCAATGGAACATACACTGAAATACCACTCAGTGCCACATAATTACACGCCACACAATTACACTCTACTGAATACAACATACCCTACACACAATACCACTCAGTGCCACATAATTATATGCTACATAATTGCACTGCGATCAACGCAACTTACACTCCAAATACCACTCAGTGCCACATAATTACACTCCACATAATTACACTGCACTCAATGCAATATACACTCCAAATACCACTCAGTGCCACATAATTACACACCACATAATTACACTGCACTCAAGGCAACATACACTCCAAATCCCACTCAGTGCCACATAATTACACGCCACATAATTACACTGCACTCAATAGAACATACACCTCAAATACCACTCATGCCACATAATTACATGCCACATACTTACACTGCTCTCAATGCAACATACACTCCAAATACCACTCAGTGCCACATAATTACACTCCACATAATTACACTGCACTCAATGCAACATACACTCCAAATACCACTCTCTGCCACATAATTACACGCCACATATTTACACTACACTCAATGCAACATAAGCTCCAAATCCCACTCCGTGCCACATAATTACACGCCATATAATTACACTGCACTCAATGCAGCATACACGCCAAATCCCACTCAGTGCCACATAATTACACGTCACATAATTACACTGCACTCAATGAAACATACACTCCAAATACCACTCAGGGCCACATATTTACACGCCACATATTTACACTGCACTCAATGCAACATACGCTCCAAATACCACTCAGTGCCACATAATTACACGGCACATAATTACACTGCACTCAATGGAACATACACTTCAAATACCACTCAGTGCCACATAATTACACGCCACACAATTACACTCTACTGAATACAACATAAACTACACACAATATCACTCAGGGCCACATAATTATATGCTACATAATTGCTTTGCGCTCAACGCAACATACACTCCAAATACCAATCAGTGCCACATAATTACACGCCACATAATTACACTGCGCTCAATGCAACATACACTCCAAATACCACTCAGTGCCACATAATTACACTGCACTCAATGCAACATACACTCCAAATCCCACTCAGTGCCACATAATAACACGCCACATATTTACACTGCACTCAATGCAACATACGCTCCAAATCCCACTCAGTGTCATATAATTACACGCCACATAATTACACAGCACTCAATGCAACATACACTCCAAATACCACTCAGTGACACATAATTACACACCACATAATTACACTCTACTGATTGTAACACACACTCCACACAATACCACTCAGTGCCACATAATTATATGCTACATAATTACACTGCACTCAATGCAACATACACTCCAAACAATACCACTCAGTGCCACATAATTAAACTCCACTTAAATACACTCTTCTCAATCCAACGTAAATACACTCTACATAATACCACTCAGTGCCACATAATTATATGTTACATAATTACACTGCACTCAAAGCAACATACACTCCAAATACCACTCAGTGCCACATAATTACACGCTACATAATTACACGCTACTGAATACAACATACACTCCCCATATTACCAC
Organism: Lissotriton vulgaris; assembly: GCF_964263255.1. NCBI lineage: Eukaryota > Metazoa > Chordata > Amphibia > Caudata > Salamandridae > Lissotriton > Lissotriton vulgaris. Next base: position 884,599,041 of record NC_141695.1, read on the forward strand.
ATAATTACACTCCACCTAATTACACTCTTCTCAATCCAACGTAAATACACTCCACATAATACCACTCACTGCCATATAATTACACACCTCGTACTTACACTCTACTCAATGCAACATAAATACACTCTATTTATCTGTCTAGCTATCTATCACCCTCGCTCTATATGTCGAACTATCACCATCACTCTAGCTGCCTATCGCCCTCACTCTATCTATCTATCTATCTATCTATCTATCTATCTATCTATCTATCTATCTATCTATCTATCTATCTATCTATCTATCTATCTATCTATCTATCTATCTATCTATCGCCCTCCCTCTATCTATCTATTGCCCTCCCTCTATCTATCTATCTATCTATCTATCTATCTATCTATCTATCTATCTATCTATCTATCTATCTATCTATCTATCTATCGCACTCACTCTATCTATCGCATCACCACAGCATCACTCAGCACCACCACAGCATCACTCAGGGGCACTAGAACATCACTATTCGCTACCACAGCATCACTCGTCGCCACTACAACATCACTCAGCGCCACCACAGCATCAATCTTTGCAACCATTCAACAACAACTGGTTCAAATATGTTCTCTCAATGTTTCAAGCTTTATTACAAATGTCACAAAAAGATGGTAATATTTCACTTCTGTTCTTGGATTTTCGTCACAATAAAATACAATGAACATAATCATCACAAAAGTTATTTACAAAGGTTTAAGCTATTGCCATTATAAATTACAAAAACTTTTATTTAAGTATTAATTATTTAAAAAATGAAAAGCCGTTGTTATTTGTAATATCAATACATCTAAGTCACGTAAATACAACACATATTGCATTACAAATGCTATAGGTGTCTGTTAGACCTGTCTGCTTCTGGGGATGTTCTAACCATCATTATTTATTTTTGTCCCCCTTAGCCTCCCAGAGTTTCTATTTTTATTTTTATATAACCACCAGGAATTTTTCAGTGCTGTCAGGGGGCTAGGTGTTCCTTGACTATGACGCCATTTTCTCCTCATATTTTGTGAGGCCTAGTTATGCTCCTGGAAAATCTAGGGACACTCAGGAATCTAAAATGGTGTCCACCAACTGCCATAACGGACATTCCAGGGTAACTGGCCCATAGGCTAATATGAGGAAGGTTCCAGAAACATCTAGTGGCTTCCAGAGGTCTCAGGCCACTCTATAAAAGGCCAGTGACCAGCAGCCATTTTGTGCTGACCAGAGAGTGGAGGAGTGAGGCAGTGGTGAGAGGAGGTGGACGCACTGGGAGCAGCTAGTTTGTCCTTGTGACAGACAGTCACTACAGGGAGACGTTCCCCCTTCAGCCTCTGACCAATCCCTCCCCAATCATCTTCTGCTGATAAGGAAATCGATCTACTTGTGAAGGAAGTCCCTTCTAAATCTGAGCCCAGTAAACCCTGTCAGGACGCTCTTATTAGAGGGTATCCCTAACTTCCAATTCCCAGCGCTGCACCGCAGCTGTGAGCCCCGTGACTTGGCCGAAGTTCCCTTGATGTGCTCTGGTGAAGACGTGTGTCTGTGGAGCCATATCGACCTGGGGAGCGAGTGCGCCGCTCGAGAGTATACTTCCCCTGGAGCCAGGTGAGGGAAGTGACTGAGTGAGAGGAGCGGCGCTGTTCTGGCCGTCTGCAGGACCACGGGGGCACCGGCCGCGTCAGCGTCAAAACGCCAAGGCTTGGAAAGTAAGGAAGCGCTTCCGCGCATGTCCTGAGCGCGTCCGCTTCTGAAGACAGGAGGGGCCTAGGATCGGGCAGGCCCAGGAGTGTAGCGTCGGTCCTGTGAGGCGGGGTGTCTGGCAAGGGCCTCGCGCAGGCTCCGAGGATCAGCGCGACTCATGGGAGCGGAGGCGGAGTTGTAAAAGAGCTCCGCGCATGCCCGGGAGATCAGTGCGACCATCGGCGATTGCGTGAAGAGACGCCGGGAGTTTCCCTGGCCGCTGAGGAGAGCTCCGCGCATGCCCGGGAGATCAGCGCGACCATCGGCGATTGCGTGAAGAGACGCCGGGAGTTTCCCTGGCCGCTGAGGCAGCGCTAAATCCTCTAGTCGGCTCAAGCGCTCCACAGTAAGGCGAGTGCGTGTGAGAGGGGATACAGAGGAGCCCAGCCGCCAATCTTTTGTTGTGATCTCTCTCCCCGCTTGAGCGCTATCAGTAAATACAGCGCGAGCGGGAGAGGAGAGGAAAGTGTACCGAGTGGCTGGTGTTCGACATCAGTGCTGAGTCCTCCTCTGCCCCTGTGAAGCAGGTTCTTCCCCTTGACATCGCAGATAACTCTGCCACAAGTAAGGAGTGTCACCTGAAGGGGAGGGGAACAATTCTTCACGAAGGAGGGAGTGGAGAGTTCCTTCTAGAGTTGGAGCTACCTCAATGCCAGAGAAGTGTCAGCTATAATCTCACAGTGGAGGTGGAGGAAATCTACAGAGGGAAATTGTGGAGCCTGGTTTAGATCATTTGGATGGTAGTCTGAGCAAATAAGTCAACTGCCAGGAGTTAACACTGAGGGAGGTTGGTGCTGTGGGTGACCAGTATTGGGCACTGTGTAGTAACCTATTGTAGCTAATTTTAGAGCCTGATGAGATGGTTAATTAATGCTGAACCTTGAGTTTAGATAACCAATTGAAAGTGTAATTATTACTCTACTGAAAAGTGTACTGTATTGTTGGTCATCTTTGGAAGTGGATTTTTCTGATTTTTAGACAACTGAATGAGATGTAATTGGGAGTCAAACTGATAAATTGCTAGAAGTTACGAGGTTTAATTGCTGAAACTACTATAACCTGAAATGTCATAAACTGTACATTTTGACCACAAAGAATATGTTATTTTTATAAAACAGTACGTATTTTCCCACATTTTTGGTGTAGCGTTTTCTTTTTGAGTGTTATTGCGTGGCTTTACTTTTGGGTGGTCTGCAACCTTTACACTGTGCCTCTGTATGCTAGTCTTGCCCTAGGCCAGGCTACCCCAGTTCCAACATATTGGTGCCTAGCGGTGGGATACTGACTTGGTTGCAGCTACTCACTAGTAATTCGACGCAATACACTAAACCTACACCAGGAGTTTCTCCTTGCGGCCCTCCTAATCTGAATTTTGCTTTTTCTAAATTAACTTCTGGTGGTGGGTGGAGGTTGACCCCAGGTCACTTTTTGGATTTCTCCTGTGTAAAAGTTTATACTCTAAGTGGAAATGGAGATAAATGTGGAAGAGCTGGAAAACTATACTGTGACCCAACTAAAGGAATGGTGTCAGCAGCAAGGGGTGTTTTTTAAGAAAGGCGCCAGGAAAGGTGAGCTGCTGACCAGTATCCGGGCATGGGTGGAGGCTCATTCTGGGGAGGAAATAGATCCAGAGGGGAGTGACAGGGACACTGTCCTGGAGACCGCAACACTGTACCAGGCGGGAGGGGGGAACCTTTTAACAGGTCCTAGGACACCTTCCAGAGTGGGCAGTAGCGTCTCGGAGAGGGGTTTGACCGACGCTGAGCTAGAAGATAGGAGGGAGGAGAGGAAGATGAGATTAGAACTAGCAAGGATGGACATGGAAAGGGAGGACAAGAGGTTGGCACATGAGCGGACCATCAAAGAGATGGATCTACAAGCCCTAAACCTAAGGACCCCCAAATCTGAGAATGGTGGCAGCGATACCCAGACAAACATCAGAGAACCCAGACCTTACTTACCTAAAGATGTCATGGCTAGCTATGTACCCAGTGATGATATCGCAAAATGGCTAGCCGCCTATGAGGTCTCACTGAGGGCCCATGGGATCTTGGAGGCCCACTGGGGGGGTGGGTTATATAAGTACATGCCACCTGCTGGCAGGGATACCTTGTTGGCCCTGGAGCAAAGTGAGCAGACCTACTACCCTGCTATGAAGGTGGCGCTGATAAGAAAGTTTGGGTTGACCCCTGAGAAGTATAGGCAAAAGTTCCGGGGCAGCCACAAACTAGGCACGCAGAACTGGGTTGACTTTTTGGATTACGCCAGGAAGGCCCTGGAGGGTTGGGTGAAAGGCAGCGAGGTAGGGGACTATGAAGGTTTATATGACCTCATACTCAAGGAACACCTACTCGAGAAATGTCTTCCCGAGCTACGACAGCATCTGGTGGACAGCAAGCTGACCAGCCCCAGGAAGCTTGCTGAGGAGGCGGACATCTGGGTTAGTACCCGGGTGTCATCTAAGGGGCCTGAAGGGGATTCCCAGAAGTCTGGACAGGGCGCCCCCCAGAAGAAAGAGGGAGGGGATAATAAGAGGGAGTTCTCAAAAGGTCCACAAAATACTTCGCAAGGAAGGGGCAGAGGATTCATCCCTAAGAGTAACCCCCCTCGCAACCCTAACCCTGGCCAAAGCCAGCAGCCAAGGGTTGTTCATTGTTTTGAGTGTGGTGGTGTGGGACACTATGAAGGAGATGTGAGATGCCCAAAAAGACCACCCCCTCCCACTGGAGGAAAAACCCCGGCAATAACTAGTGTAGTGCTCGGGGAGGAGATGCCTTTGGGTAACGGAGGGGAGCGGGCGGGTGTCACTTTAGTGTCCCTGGGTGATAAGGAGATGGTGCCAAAGACCCAACTGCCCTCTAATACTATCAAGTATGAGCAGTGGGTCACCATCAACGGCCGTAGAGGGGAGGCTCTGAGAGAAACAGGAGCCAGTATGACTATGGTAAGGAGTCAGCTGGTGTCTCCAGAGCAGGTCATCCCAGATGTACTCCATCCCGCCGTGATGGCTGACGGCAGATTGGGCCACTACCCTGTGGCCGAGGTTCCCTTTGAGTGGGGAGGGGTTGCAGGTCCACTTCGAGTTGCCGTAAGCCCTGCCGTGCCTGTTGACTGCCTGTTAGGGAATGATATGGAGCACAATGCTTGGAGGAGGGTGGAGTACCAGACTCACTCTGAGATGCTGGGACCCCCTGACTGGACTTGTGTCAGCACAAGGTCCGCGACTGCCCGAAGGGGGAGTTCACTTACGCTGGAGCCTGGAACAATGGCCCAGCCGGCTGCCAGAGAGGAGAAGGACAGGAGGCCGGAGGACCCTGCCTCGGCATCTCCACCTCGTGAGACAGACGGGCCACCTGCAGAGGTGGAACTGGAGTCCACAGGGGAGAATGTTGCTTCCCTGGAGAACCTACCCATCCCTACTGAATGGCATGTGGAGGGAGGTCCTTCCCGGGAAGAGTTCTGCAAAGCTCAGAAGGAGTGTCCTACTCTTGAGGGGCTGCGGCAACAGGCCAAAGCCCAGGCAGCAGGAAACATTGTAGGGAGCTACCAGATTTACTGGGAGGATGGACTCCTCTACAGTGAGCCAAAGGCACCTGGACATGGTTCATCCAGGGCCTTGGTGGTCCCTCAATGCTTTAGAGCCTTTCTTTTGGAACTGGCTCATGAGATACCATTGGCAGGACACCTAGGACAGGACAAGACCTTTGCCCGGCTTGTCCCCCACTTCTACTGGCCTCGAATGAAAGTGGCGTCTGATACATATTGTCGGACGTGTGTGTCTTGCCAAGCCAGTGGGAAAACAGGGGTGAAGCTAAAAGCTCCCCTGGAACCACTACCTGTCGTTAGCACCCCCTTTGAGAGGGTGGGCATCGACATTGTAGGGCCATTGGATCCACCAACTTCAGCTGGTCACCGGTTCATCCTGGTTTTAGTGGATCATGCCACACGGTACCCAGAGGCAATTCCTCTGAGGACCATCACTGCACCCGCAGTGGCAAGGGCCCTGATGGGGATCTTCACCCGAGTGGGTTTCCCCAAGGAGGTTGTGTCCGACAGGGGGACTAACGTCCTTTTAGCATACATGCGGGCTATGTGGAAGGAGTGCGGTGTTACCTATCGGTTAACCACTCCTTACCACCCACAAACCAATGGTCTTGTGGAAAGGTTTAATAAAACCTTGAAAGGTATGATAAGGAGTCTACCTGAGAGCCTGCGGAGGAAATGGGACGTCCTCCTACCCTGTCTCTTGTTTTCCTATAGGGAAGTGCCACAGAAGGGAGTGGGCTTCAGCCCCTTCGAACTTTTGTATGGGCACCCTGTACGGGGACCTCTCAGCCTGGTGAAAGACGGATGGGAACAGACTCCCAGGAAGCTTCCCCAGGACGTGGTGAGCTACATGCTGCCTTCCGGAGCCAAATGGCTAAGTTGTGGAAGCAAGCTTCAGACAACTTGGAGGCCAGCCAAGCAGTTATGAAGGAGTGGTATGACCACAACGCTCACCCAGTGGAACTGGAGCCTGGACAAAAAGTGTGGGTGATGGAACCTGGAGAGCTAAATGCCCTCCAAGACCGTTGGACAGGCCCCTTTGAGGTATTGGAGAAAAAGGGTAAATCCACCTACTTGGTGGATCTTAAGACCCCGAGGCAGCCCCACAGGGTGCTGCATGCCAATCGCCTCAAACCACATCATGAGAGGCCCGAGATTGTCTTAATGATGGTGACCGATGGAGCAGAGGAAGAGGAAAGCGAACCTCTCCCTGATCTTCTCTCGTCCCAAGAAAAGGATGGGTCGGTGGAGGGAGTGATTCTCTCACCATCCCTGACTCCTGAACAGCAGAGAGATTGCCGCCAGATCCTGGAGCGATTTTCTTCTCTGTTCTCCCTTGTTCCGGGTAGGACCCACCTGTGTACCCATGATGTGGACACAGGAGACAGCCCACCTGTGAAGTCTAAGATCTACCGGCTGTCGGACAAGGTGAAGGCCAGCATCAAGAGTGAAGTCGCCAAGATGCTGGAGCTAGGAGTGATTGAACCTTCTAGTAGCCCTTGGTCTAGCCCGGTGGTTTTGGTACCAAAAGCTGCCCCACCAGGCACCACACCTGAATTGAGATTCTGTGTGGACTACCGAGGCTTAAATTCAGTAACCAAGACTGATGCACATCCCATCCCACGGGCGGATGAACTTATCGACCGGCTGGGAGCTGCCCAATACTTAAGTACCTTTGACCTAACTTCAGGGTACTGGCAGATTTTCCTTACCGAGGGGGCGAAGGAAAGGTCAGCCTTCTCTACACCTCAGGGACATTACCAGTTCTGTGTGATGCCCTTTGGGCTCAAGAACGCCCCTGCCACTTTTCAGCGGCTAGTGAACAAGGCCCTTTCTGGTATGGAAACTTTTTCTGCTGCTTACCTGGATGACATTGCTGTCTTCAGTAGCAGCTGGGAGGACCATCTACAGCACTTGCAAGCTGTTCTTCATGCCCTACAACAGGCTGGCTTGACAATCAAGGCCAGCAAGTGTCAGATTGGGCAGGGGTCGGTGGTGTACCTAGGCCACTTGGTGGGCAGAGGGTCGGTGCAGCCCCTCCAGGCAAAGATTGAGGCTATCATAGCCTGGGAGCCCCCCAAGATTCAAACTGAGGTCCGAGCCTTCCTGGGCCTCACTGGATACTACCGTCGCTTCGTGAAGGGGTATGGTACCATTGTGGCACCCCTCACTGAACTTACTTCCAAGAAACAACCCCGACGGGTAGTCTGGACGGAGGCTTGCCAGCGAGCCTTCATGACCTTGAAGCAAGCATTGTGTTCCGCTCCAATTCTCAAGGCCCCTGATTTTGCTAGAGAATTCATTGTCCAAACAGATGCGTCAGAACATGGCATTGGGGCAGTGTTATCGCAGCTAAATGATGAGGGCCTGGATCAACCCGTGGTTTTCCTGTCCAGGAGACTACTCCCCAGGGAACGGAGGTGGAGTACCATTGAGCGAGAAGCCTTTGCGGTGGTTTGGGCTCTGAAGAAGCTGCGGCCATACCTCTTTGGCTCACACTTCCTGGTTCAGACTGACCACCGACCCCTTCGTTGGCTGATGCAAATGAAGGGGGAAAATCCCAAGTTGTTAAGGTGGTCCATCTCCCTACAGGGAATGGACTTTAGGGTGGAACACCGGCCTGGATCGGGCCATGCCAATGCAGACGGTCTATCCAGGTATTTCCGCCTTAGTGATGAGGACTCCCAAGGGGTTGGGTAGTTCTCCCCACTTTCAGCTGGGGGGGACGCGTGTTAGACCTGTCTGCTTCTGGGGATGTTCTAACCATCATTATTTATTTTTGTCCCCCTTAGCCTCCCAGAGTTTCTATTTTTATTTTTATATAACCACCAGGAATTTTTCAGTGCTGTCAGGGGGCTAGGTGTAACCTTGACTATGACGCCATTTTCTCCTCATATTTTGTGAGGCCTAGTTATGCTCCTGGAAAATCTAGGGACACTCAGGAATCTAAAACGGTGTCCACCAACTGCCATAACGGACATTCCAGGGGAACTGGCCCATAGGCTAATATGAGGAAGGTTCCAGAAACATCTAGTGGCTTCCAGAGGTCTCAGGCCACTCTATAAAAGGCCAGTGACCAGCAGCCATTTTGTGCTGACCAGAGAGTGGAGGAGTGAGGCAGTGGTGAGAGGAGGTGGACGCACTGGGAGCAGCTAGTTTGTCCTTGTGACAGACAGTCACTACAGGGAAACGTTCCCCCTTCAGCCTCTGACCAATCCCTCCCCAATCATCTTCTGCTGATAAGGAAATCGATCTACTTGTGAAGGAAGTCCCTTCTAAATCTGAGCCCAGTGAACCCTGTCAGGACGCTCTTATTAGAGGGTATCCCTAACTTCCAATTCCCAGCGCTGCACCTACCAGCGTTGAAGAGCAGCTGTGAGCCCCGTGACTTGGCCGAAGTTCCCTTGATGTGCTCTGGTGAAGACGTGTGTCTGTGGAGCCATATCGACCTGGGGAGCGAGTGCGCCGCTCGAGAGTATACTTCCCCTGGAGCCAGGTGAGGGAAGTGACTGAGTGAGAGGAGCGGCGCTGTTCTGGCCGTCTGCAGGACCCCGGGGGCACCGGCCGCGTCAGCGTCAAAACCCCAAGGCTTGGAAAGTAAGGAAGCGCTTCCGCGCATGTCCTGAGCGCGTCCGCTTCTGAAGACAGGAGGGGCCTAGGATCGAGCAGGCCCAGGAGTGTAGCGTCGGTCCTGTGAGGCGGGGTGTCTGGCAAGGGCCTCGCGCAGGCTCCGAGGATCAGCGCGACTCATGGGAGCGGAGGCGGAGTTGTAAAAGAGCTCCGCGCATGCCCGGGAGATCAGCGCGACCATCGGCGATTGCGTGAAGAGACGCCGGGAGTTTCCCTGGCCGCTGAGGCAGCGCTAAATCCTCTAGTCGGCTCAAGCGCTCCACAGTAAGGCGAGTGCGAGTGAGAGGGGATACAGAGGAGCCCAGCCGCCAATCTTTTGTTGTGATCTCTCTCCCCGCTTGAGCGCTATCAGTAAATACAGCGCGAGCGGGAGAGGAGAGGAAAGTGTACCGAGTGGCTGGTGTTCGACATCAGTGCTGAGTCCTCCTCTGCCCCTGTGAAGCAGGTTCTTCCCCTTGACATCGCAGATAACTCTGCCACAAGTAAGGAGTGTCACCTGAAGGGGCGGGGAACAATTCTTCACGAAGGAGGGAGTGGAGAGTTCCTTCTAGAGTTGGAGCTACCTCAATGCCAGAGAAGTGTCAGCTATAATCTCACAGTGGAGGTGGAGGAAATCTACAGAGGGAAATTGTGGAGCCTGGTTTAGATCATTTGGATGGTAGTCTGAGCAAATAAGTCAACTGCCAGGAGTTAACACTGAGGGAGGTTGGTGCTGTGGGTGACCAGTATTGGGCACTGTGTAGTAACCTATTGAAGCTAATTTTAGAGCCTGATGAGATGGTTAATTAATGCTGAACCTTGAGTTTAGATAACCAATTGAAAGTGTAATTATTACTCTACTGAAAAGTGTACTGTATTGTTGGTCATCTTTGGAAGTGGATTTTTCTGATTTTTAGACAACTGAATGAGATGTAATTGGGAGTCAAACTGATAAATTGCTAGAAGTTACGAGGTTTAATTGCTGAAACTACTATAACCTGAAATGTCATAAACTGTAAATTTTGACCACAAAGAATATGTTATTTTTATAAAACAGTACGTATTTTCCCACATTTTTGGTGTAGCGTTTTCTTTTTGAGTGTTATTGCGTGGCTTTACTTTTGGGTGGTCTGCAACCTTTACACTGTGCCTCTGTATGCTAGTCTTGCCCTAGGCCAGGCTACCCCAGTTCCAACAGTGTCACATTTGCGAAAGTTGAAACTATTGGCATTGTAAATGACAAAGCTATTAATTTAGCTATTTTTAAAACCAACACATACATAAAAAAATTGTCATTTACAATTCCAATAGCTCAAAATTTCCTAATGCGAGACCTATTGCATTGCAAATGCTTGTTTTAACTTTTTTCACCGTCTTCCATCTGACATTCTACCCTGCCCTAGACCGGGGCTGAGGGAGGCCCACCACAGGCTGAGGCCGCCCCATCAGGGAGTTGAAGCTTCAGGCCATTTAAATGCAACATATGCTTGTGAAGAAGAATTTTGTCAGCTTTATTTTGATTACCTTATGCCGCCGCTTGTTTTTCTTTCCTTTTTTTAACTTTAATAAGCGTGGCGCCGTCTTTACAGACACCGTGCTCTGCAATGCAATTGGTTTTGCTTGTGGTATTGTAAAAGGCATTGCCATTTACAATGCCAATAGCTCCAAAACTCGCAGTTGCGAGACCTATTGCATTGTAAATGCTTGTTTCTCATCTTTGCACAAGGATCTGCTGGTCTGTTACGGTATAGGCCTCAATAAATCATGCTTGAACTATTTTCTTCATTATCCATATATAGTTTATACATGTGCATATTTGTTGCAATTAAATTGTTACCTTCAATCTCTCTATTTGACATATTTAAAAGAAATTGCATACATTTATTATTTGGTTTCTAGACATATTTCTTGTCTTATGATAACATTCCAATTGCTCTGGTATATATTTGATACCTAACTGTATTTAAAATGGATTCTTCCATAGATGGAAATCTGCCTGACCTAAAGATGAACATCATGATTTTGTTGGTCTTACATTATTTGGTCCCTGATTTTAATATTGCCTTCACTGGAGGTTTTATTAATCTCTGCACAATAAGAAAAATTAAAAGCAGCATGCCAAAAATGCATTCATTTCAGTTTTGAAGTGGTTTTACTTTAACGCTTAGCTTCATCTTAATATTGCTGTTTACCTGGGTGGCACCTGGGATTCCCTGTGCTGTTCAATATGTTGAAGCAGACGTTGAAGGCAGGTACCTGCTGTTGCGGATCAGGCTAGATGACAGGGAATTCTTACTCTTGAACTCCTATGCACCGAATATCGATGACCCGAACTTTTTCTCCCGCCTTCAGGATCTCGTTGTTTCGGACCTAGATGCTCCTTTCCTCTGGTTTGGGGATTTCAATTGCGTATTGGACCCTGATATGGACCGGCATCCCCCTCGCTCTGGCACGAAGCCGCGTATGACGGCACGCCTTCAGGAATTCATGCATAACTTAGGGGCTGTGGATGTGTGGCGAACTGCCACCCCACTCAGAGGCTATATACTTGTTATACCCCGACGCACGGAACCCATAGTAGAATGGACCGCGTCCTTGCGGCCAATCTTGCTCCGTCTCTTACTTTGACGGTTACACACTAGGCCCGATATCTGTTGGATCATGCCCCGGTGACATGCATGGCACAGTGGGCTGATCAGGCTACCCGTCCCCGTACCTGGCGGATGCCGATGGACATCCTCCAGGACCAGGTGGGAAGAGACCATGTGACGACTGCCCTATCAGACTACATAGATTTGAACTGGGGAGTGGTGATTTACCCTACTCCACGAGATGGGAGGCCCTGAAGGCGGTGGTACGCGGAGCCTGTATGGTCCTCACATATGGGGTCCGGAAACAGCTACTATCTGACTTACAGGATGCAGAGGACGTGCTCCGGCACTGTCAGACTCGACCAGATCCCGACACTCGGATCAGGAGGCGGAGAAGGCGGCCCAGGTGTCTGCGCATGACATTCTCACCGCCTCGATAAATACACTTTGGGTCAGTACAGACAGCGTCTTCACCGCGAGGGTGACAAATCTGGCCGACTACTGGCCTGGATCCTTCGACGGGAGTTCGCACCTGAGAGGATAGTTGCCCTACAGGCCCCAAATGGTAATATGGTGCACTCGGAGTCTGCTATTCTTGAGGTCCTCCGATCCCACCTGCAGACTGTATATGCAGCTGACCCCTCGATCACGGAGGCTTCTTATCAGCCCTATCTTCAGGACTTGGGTCTCCAGACCCTATCGAGGGAAGCGGCGGAGGAACTAGATGCGGGGTTGACGCTCCGTGAGATCAGCGCTGCGTTAGCTGCCTTGCCACAGGCTAAGACCCCAGGCGGGGACGGTTTCCCCGCTGAATTTTACCACTTGTTCGGGGATTTCCTGGCCCCCCTCTTGGTGCAGGTTTATAATGAAGCCCTGGAGTCTGGCGTTCTTCCGCCTACTATAAACCAGGGAGTGGTCTGCATGATCTTGAAACCGGGTGGGGACGGGTGTGACCCCGCAGCGTTCCGGCCTATCACCCTGATTAATACGGACGCAAAGATCCTCACTAAACTATTGGCCACTCGCCTAGCCCCGCATATGGCCCACTTGATCCACCCGGACCAATGTGGGTTTATCCCTGGCCGTAATACGGCGATGAACTTGCGTCGCCTGAATCATATCCTCCACGAGGTACGTGGGAGAGAGGGTTCTGATGTACTGGTGTCAATTGACCTGGCTATGGCTTTTGACACGCTTGACTGGGGGTATCTACTGGAGATGCTCCAGAGGACGGGGTTCGGGCCGGTGTTCTGTAATTGGATCCGAGTGCCCTATGGGGCACCCCGAGCGAGAGTTCGGCTTGGGTCGGCCCGCTCTGAGGAATGGGCCTGGGGAGGGGCATTCATCAGGGGTGCCCCCTCTCCCTGCTCCTGTTTGCTCTGGCGATAGAACCCTTGGCGGTTTCCGTTCGCGCCGAGTTGGAACTGTGGGGCATCAGGGTGGGCAATACCGTAAACGTGATCTCCCTCTATGCCGACGATGCTTGAATTTGAATTTGACGTCCCCCGGTGACTCGCTTCCCGCATTGATGCGGATTTTGGACCGCGTTGGCGCAGCCTCTGGATTGCGTGTCAACCTTAGTAAATCTTTGATTTTCCCGCTGGCGGACTGTGCTGCCGACCCGGGCGTGGATCCCCCGTGTCTGGGGTTGAGATAGGAATGCGAGGCGTTCCGCTATCTCGGCATTCAGGTGGCCTCAACCGATGAGCACCTGCTGGCTCGCAACGCCAACCGAGTGCTCAGGACTCTTCACCACTCAGTGTCCTTCTGGAACACGCTTCTTCTCTCCCTTATGGGACGATTGGCGGTCGCCAAGATGGTGATGCTCCCCAGGATGTTGTATATTTTGAAAAATACGCTCTGCCCGCTTCCTTCTCGAATATTTTGCACGCTCGATTTGCTCCTCACATCTCTGCTCTGGGCAGGCAGGCGTAGCAGAGTTGCTCTGCGCACGGCGGTCCGGAGTTGGGAGGAGGCCTGGAGGCCCCGAGGTTTGACCTCTATTATTATGTGGCACAGCTCCTCCCAGCTGCACGGTGGTTCGCTGATGAGAATAACTAGGAGCTGCAACTACTGATGGGCAGAGCAAACAAGAAGGCTCTGAGAGAGGCTTTGATGCAGGGAATGGGAGCAGATGAGGCCTTGTCCTATGTAGTACGACACACAGCGGAAATTTGGCAGCGATTTGTCGAGAAGGTATTGAGACGGGCCCCCGTCCATAGGGAGCTGCCGGGGTGGATTTTAGCCCCGGTGCTCCGGATGGAGGAGAATATGTCCTACCGGGAGTGGCGGAACGGCGGATGTGAGACCTTGGCGGACCTCTACCCGGATGATTCCTTTGTGTCCTTTGAACGCTCCGCAGAGTCCTTTGAATTGAGCAGGGGGCATTACCTGCACTACAGAGGGCTCCAGGAAATAGCTAGAACAACGTGGCCTCAGTTCCCGGAGGCTCCTCCGCTGACTCACCCCCTCAACATCCTCTTATCGTGTGGTAGAGGAAGGAGGCTGATCTCCCTGTTGTACTCGGCCATGCGACGGGATTCGACCCCACCGACCGCGCCGTCCTGGGCGGCCTGGGAGGCATACTTGGGGATGGCTCTGGAGCCGGGACAACGCAAGTGGATTGGGCTCCTGACCCGGAAAGTCTTGTGTAATGCACGGTTCAAGCTGATACACTTTAACTTTGTCCACCACACATATATGACCCCGGTCTCTCTGAATCGCATTTCTGCAGATAGGCGGCACAACTGCCCTAGATGTGGGGCGGAGAGGGCGGGATTCTTCCATCTAGCCTGGGAGTGCCCGCAGGTCGGTACCTTTTGGAGGGAGGTGGTGGACCATATCGGTCGTGCTACAAAACTCAGGATCACTCTGGATCCGCCTCATTGTCTCTTGGCCCTGGTACCCAAGCCCAAAAAGAGGAACCTGTCCTACAAGTTTTTACAATTATTACTGGTGCTGGCAAGGCGGCGTGTGGCTATAACTTGGATGGGGCAGAGGGCTCCTGAGATATCCCTCTGGCTGAGGGATGCTAGAGAGTGGTCCCTGGCTGAGGAGAAGCATATGCAGCGCACTCGCCGTGATGGGAAACTTCAGGATGACCTGCTCGCCTGGAGGTTGATGTGTCTAGAGGGGTTGACGGATGATGATTCTGATGCCACCAGTGCCGAGTTGTTCACCCCTGGGGGGTCTGGTTCCGAGAGTGACGGGGAGGGAGACGGGTTGGGGGGCCCTGGTCCGGGGTAGTGCCCTGCTAGACGCACACCAATGTTCCCTGTTGTATATAGCTGTGATTTGCTTTGATTCCCGAAGGTCTACTTCTAGATGTGATGTCTGCATCTTTTCGGGCCTCACATGGATAGCCTGACTTCTTCACGCACTTTATCACTGATGCCACGCACGGGGGTTTGTTCCTTGTTCTATGTTAAAACTGTGTTTTATTGAAAAGTGTAGCTATCCAGAGGGATAGGAGTGGGATTGCATAAAGGACATGGGAGAGAGTGTATGTATATAAAAACCAGGGATACAATGATGTATACATAATATTCATGTACGGCTATGATTACTTGAGACATGCTCTGAACCTACGCCGCCCAACCTCCGGGATGTGGGCCCATATGGCTGTGTTTTACCCTGAACATTGCATGTAGATAATCTTTGCCCTCGATCGGCCTGAGAGGCTATGAGGACCTGTGCCTTCTATGTTTTCGCAATAAAAATATTTTTCAAAAAAATATATATATATTGCTGTTTACGCTTTATTTGTGACTTAATCTGTTCCTCAAGTGGTGTAGGTTAATTGTTTTTTTTTTACCAATTTGTAAAAATGATCTCTGGATTCACCAGAGCTTGGCAGGCGGTGTGGATTGATTGGCGCATATTGCCAATTTGTAAAGATGATCCCTGGCATAGCCAAAGTATAATTCAAGTCGTAGTATTTATTTCTCGCAGGCACAAGCATAATTCCTTAACCTCTATCCCATTCCTTCTATCTCCAGATCTTAACTGCTGTTGATTTAAAAAAATAACATTCTACAATCTACCTATGACTTAACTTCACATTCTAACTTTAACAATACCATTACATTGCTACAGTCATGCACATGGATGAAGAAAATAATGCATATACAAGCACGTTAGCTGTGCTGTAGGCATGTGCAAGTGGGTATGCAATGATTTGTGCAATTGAGACAGGTGTTGTGCCCAGCAGAGCGGAAAGCAAAACAAGCATTGGAAGGTGACATTGTAGCTCCATCAGGAAATAAAGAGGGTCAAACAGTGGAAATCAAACTAAGGCTGTCTGACTGTGTACCTTCCACATACCAAAGTGTATGAGCGAGTGGGGAATTCCAGAGTTATCAATTGCAGAATGGTAGAAGTGGTGCTAGTGGGATCTGCTTGCAGGGTTTATTGCTGCCAATTGTGGCATGGGTGACAGGACTGTTATCACGCGTCGTAGTCAGGAGTCTGAACTCATGAAGTACACCAAGTCCCATTGAATGGAGTTACTTCTGGACCACCGGGCTACCGGGCGTTTTGGCATGCTGCCGAGCTGGAGGTTGATTTCACTGCGGTGGGGGCTGATTTTGTTGAGGAAGACCTGCGTGTGCTTTGAAATAAACAAAGCAAAACGAATTTTGTTCAGCACACACAGGACCCTATTAACGAAATCATCCCCCAGCTCAGCAGCATTGCAAAATAGTAGCCAGTCCGGCCGTGGCGCTAGCTTATTGTATGAGTACCCAGTAAGTGTGCAACATGCAGTGAGTCACCACTACGGGCTACCAGTCCCGTTGGTAAAATAAGGGCTCTGAGTTAGTCCATAATTCTCTTTGGTTTAGACAGAATGGGACTTGATCAAATACCCTAAGCCAATACCACTGATCCTGGTCTTTCCTGAAGAAACTGAGCCCCCCCATGTAGGTGAAAAAGAAAGGGATATTAGTTGAAATAATCTCACTCCTGCCCACACAATGTATCAGCTGTCTCATCATTTACTGAGCAAACAGAGCACTTCTGGGTATACCCAGATGGAAGTAGAGAAAGGATGCTACTTCAACAGTATGTGTGCGGGCCACTAGGGCCTAAGAAAGTGACACATGTCATAACTGTTTACATATTTTCAATGTTGGAGCATTTTACTTGGATTTTCAGTATGTTGTGATTGCTCTTACTTTTGATTGCATTGATGCAACATTGATGTGACAAAGGCTTTTAAATAAACTTTCTAACAAGCTTTGTATGTGAGATACTATACTGAGTGAGAATCATGCACTATGATTCTTTTTCATGATTAAACCGTGTGTACATAAAGCACATTTTTTCCAAGAGGTCCAAGACCCGCTCAGCACAGTTAAAATAATTGATTTTCAATCAGATTGAAACCATACCTAAGATTTACCTCTGACCCTTACATGGTGCCAGGGGCCCTGCTGTTACAGAATATGTGTCGGTGTTCGCAGGACATTAGACACATGTTGTTACCTACACAATCCATTACGAACTTGGGCTTCTGGCTGTAGCAAGAGCTCTTACTGAATAAAAAAAAAACAAACGAATAACTATGTTAAATGTGTTAGATTCTTGCAAGTGATATTTTGCTATTCCTACACTGCAATTGTATGTCCTCACTGGTGAAGATCACCATGCTTTGCTTTCTAGGCTGACCATGAAATGAGCTCAGGTAAATACAAAAAATGCTGAGTATAACAGAATCTCAGCTGGTTCATGGTGGAGGGCTGTGTAAAATGTAAGGCACTAACTGTAGAGCACGGAGCCTTACTTTGACGGGGCTCAATGTATCTGTGGCAAATATTCAAAAGATTTCAGCAGCCCATACTCTTCTCTCCAGCTCCCTTTACTATTTATCCACTGAACTTAATGAAATCTCTAGAAAATGGATCACAGATCACAGTACTCTGAGCCAAGCTATCAAAGTGGTACACGGGTACTCAAAGGGAGTGTGCAATTAAAAGAGGTCCAAGAAAGGCTTTAAAACACACTTATCAGATTATGACTCGCTGGGGTAGGTCCCTTATGTACCAGAGTGTTTTACAGACTGTTGACTAATATCCTGTATGGGCACCTGCTGACTCGCCCATCTGTTCTGCTGACCCACACTCTTTCAGACATATGTAGAGCTGTATCAAATTTTGATATAGACAAAGGATGACATAAATATTGCTAATAAGTGGAGAAATAATATTGACAAAAACGAATGCTGTGTGTGAGCGCTGCCTAAGACCAGATGCAGAAAACTGCATTCCTTTATCAACATACCACAGTGGAGATCTGCCCAGGCCCTGTGACAGGACAATTTACTTCAGGAACAACTAACTAATGGAATCAACGGAGAAATGTGATGAAAAACACTATAAACTGTGGAACCACTTTCAAAGCAACTTACTCGGGTAATATAGCGGGGCCTTGTCCTGCCCCCTTCTACACCAAAGGAGCCACTTCCCTCTATTAGTCCATTTGCCATATCTCAGGCCAGATGTATGTAATGTAACGGTCCTTTATAAAACGCTTTAATACTCCGGGGAGTGCCCTGGTGTTATGCATCCAAGGTGACCAGCAACTGAAGGACCTCCATATTAATTTTGATTAAAAAAGCTAAGTTTACAATTTCACCCGCAGCTGGGAGGTGGCTGAGGTGCTACATAACTCAAGAAAGAGTTTGTTCCAAGCTGAGGGTCCTAAGAATAGAAAAGGACCTGCCTCCCGTCCTGGACCGCTGGATCCTTGGAGTTGTGGCTGAAAAAGATTGACAGAGCACAAACGTCTGAGTAGAACATAAAAGCCGATTCTTGCTGCAAGATAGACAGCCCCAGACTTATGGAGAGCCCTATGTACAGCAGGGTCTTAAAAAGGATCTTCTTCCTTATCGGAAGCCAGTGCAGTTCCCTTAGATAGGGGGAAGTGAGTGTTCTCAAAGGCAGATGGAGATGAGTCTGGGCTGCTGTGTTTTGACCACCTGCAATGTCCAAATCAGGAAGTCAGGCAGGCCCAAGTACAGTACAATAGATGTTATTAAGGTCTGAACTAGCTGTTTCCTTGCTGAAAGATAGAGAAAGCGCAGTAACTTTAAGACACACAGCAGACCAAAACAAGTTCCAACCACAGCATTGACCTGAGGTAAAAAGGATAGCTCGCCATCAACCTTAATGCCTAAGCTCTTCACCGCACTCGCCTGGGAAAGTGGAGGAGGAGCATCCACAGGCCAAAACGACTGCCAGGGCTCTTGTGCCCTAACACCAAAAGAGAGTATTTCTGTTTTTTCTGCATTACATTTAAGCTGATGGTGTGTCAGCCATCGAAAAACCGTTGTTAAGCAGATTCTATTCTTTTTCATCTGGAAACATCTCATACCTGCCTCAGGAAAATAGTATCTGGGTGCCTTCAGCATAAGAAATATTTTTTGCTTCCAGGGCCTACGTCAAAAAAGCAATGGGGGTGAGATAAATGTTAAAGAGAGTCGTGCAGCTCACTACACCCAGATGAACACGGGGCACCTTACCTCCTGACCTCTTCCCTCTAGGAATGGGGTGCCGGACTTAAGGACCTTTGCAGATTGCTGCGAAAGTGTCTTCCATGGAAATCGAGTTAAACCTGCCGAGCGTCCTAGAGAAATCAAGGTGTGGACTTGGGTGTGCCATGTTTCCCCTAGTCTCCACCTGCTACTTGCCAAGAAGGAGGCTGGCTTCAATATTCTCGATCTTGGTCTAAAGATAGTGAGCCAGTTGTTCACACCATTCCACTGTGGGCACTAGGCATCCTCCTGATGCACAGGGCTGAACACAGATTGAGACAGTGCCAAGGAAGAAATGCTTTCATTTAGCGAGGTCACTTCCTTCTCCTCTGTGTTATCCAAATAGAGATTACAATTTCCCAGTAGAGGAACGTGGGCGTACCTACGGGCCAATTGTGTTAGTGCATCGCACAATGAATTGAGGAAAGGGCCTGCTGGCCCTGGGGGTCGATAAACTAAGGCCCCGGCCACAGATTGCTGGGGTGAGAGGGTGGTGGCAATAAACGAGTGCATCTGGCCCATCCAGACCCACTTTTTGGAGTGTTATACAGCCAATCTTATCTCAAAAAATCATCTCAACCCCCTACTCTGCCCCTCAGATGATCAACTTTACATATGTTGTAACCTTTAGGTATTGCGAGAACATTGTAGGGCAGGAGGATTCAGATAGCCAAGCTTCTTACGAACAGTACATAGTGATCCCAACCCACTCCCTGCCGGATTCAGGGAGACAGACAGACAAAAACAGTCCTCTATCTTCTCTCACATCTCCCTCCCTCCTGTCTCCCCTCTCTTTCTCCTGTCAAAGATTGCGCTTGGGGAACTCGAAGTAATAGTGGGATTGAAAAAGGGTGTCTGTTGTGGTAACTAAGCACTATTAACACAACTAGCTTTGAAAATATGTGTGTGCCAGATATGTCTATACAAGGCAGTGGGGTCCCCAGTTGAACACCATCATAAAAAAAATTTCTCCAATAAGTACTTCTGTATTTGTTAAACATACTGTGCATACACAGACCTATTTTTTCAACCTCTCTCTTTCTAGAAATCCTGTACATAAATCATAACTCTATAACCTCTCCACCATTGAACAAAACCTTCCAATTTCTGTCAATTACCTTGGGTTTTGCATTTTTTTTAATTCTTGTCAGGCGATGAACCAAAGCCATTGTGTTCCTTGCATTATGTTGATTTAGAGTCAGATGTATGACCGAGAAGGTGAAATATAAGACACGTTCTGTTATATTCTCTTGACTTATTTATTTTCAGTTTCCTGTAATATAGATTTCTGTTTACATTTAACTTCATCTTCATTTCCCATTGCATACATGTTGGTGGGTGTTCTTTTCCCTTGTACTTTCCCTTGTTCCACCCTCCCTCTCTTACCCGGTTGGTATTTCCCTACAGTTGATTCAGAAGCTGCATTAGAATGTTGCGACAGGAGCGTGAGAGAACTTGCAGAGAAAATGAGAGGCAGTGCTGTACTTGTGATGAGAAGAGGAGATCCAATAAATACCAGAACTGGACTTACCTTCGTGTAGAGTCTTCTTCACAACACTTACCTTGGGAAAATGAGCTTACAGTACTTCACCTGCTGGAATGACCAGGCACAGTGAATTTCCTGCAAGTGACAGTGTGAACATTTCACCCCTCAATCTGGATTCCCCCTTTTCAGGTGCTTTCAGAGCAGAACATATGCAGAAGCAATATGTAGTACACTGAGTTCTTGACATTCAGAAGCTCTTTGCATGTGCCCCTCTGCATTTCTCCCTCACCTGTTGTTGCAATGCAGTCAAAACCGACAAAGGCATAGAAGCAAGTTGCAGCGCCAGCCAAAGTGCCCGTGAAGCCAAAAGGCATGAACCCTCCAACTCCAAAGTGTTCTGTCTCATTGGCAGCCAATGACCGGTTACTGCAAGTAAGACAGGCAGTGGGATTAGAAGCGAGAAGCCTTAAACATCTCACATAGAAGTGCAGAAAATTACAGTCTCACTGAAACACAGGGTGCCTTTCTAATGGACAATCCTTCCACAAGTCATAATGTATCACCAATATCTCACAAACAGCAGAACCAGCTCCATATCACCCACTAATAGAAAGGCACTTCTTTTGTAAGCCTGTGATGGATAATAGTGTATCACACCGCCCTTGGATGTGATGATATTAGCGTCAAACCACCCTTAAAGAGAAATGTGTCCCAAATTATGAAATAGATGTAGCTAAACTACATCTTCAGTTAGCCTGATATCTATTATTGTCGATAAGCTCCTGATATCCCTTAAGTGTTGGCCAATCAAAAAATCTCGCAATTTCTTTGTAGTAAAGATGTTTCTTAACTCTCCAAAAATCCTAACATTTTTGCTCTACTGTAATGTGATTTGGCATTTATAAATGGAGAACTAATGGTTAATTTAAAACACGTTCACATCTTCAATACAACCTGGGGTGGATGCCTCAAGCTTGTTCCTACTGCTGTACAATATCTCTGATGCACAATTCTTACTTCTGCATTATGACAACTGGTCTGGTAACCCACAAATAAATCTCCAGAACATCTGCCATAGGCTTCAACATGGACAACATCATTCAATTCTTCTTGAGCCAGAAGACCTTTTAACCCTCTTATCACTGATGCCCGATGGACTATCTTGAATGGATAGTAGACCACAAACTCCACCCCCTTTATACCACATGTAGACACCCCTGTGACTGACTAAAGTCCCACTTACACAACAAGATTTCCTTGTCTTGCTCTGGGAATAACTCATCTAATCCTTCAACTATGTCTCCCGATGCAGGCGGAATTTGGTACCTTTTAATTCAGGAGAAATATCTTTTTGTTGGGTATAAGTTAACATGCAGCACCCAGTATCTATTTCTGCAGGAGAGATTATGTTTTATTCTGTTGATGACATAGAAGAAGTTGCTTAAAGTGGTAAGCTTTATTTCTTCAGTCTGGTACTGGTATCTATTTAGAAAACTCAATCAACTACTTTCAGTATCCCTTCTGAATTCTGGCTGCTTAGCTTTTATGAATGGCTAAATATGTATCTCACTTATGACATCTTGAACTAACTGTGCATACTTTTACTACAACATTAAAAACTTCACATCTGACGACTGTTGGATGGACTTTACCTTTTTAAGAAATGTACTACTCAGCTGAAGAAACAACACTTCTAACTGGAATATATTTGGATTTCAATTATCATAACATTACCTTTTACCCTTGGCTTCCACGGGAGCAGAAGGAACTCCAAGCAGAGAGTTTTTATGTGATGGGGAAGTGGTTTCTTCTTTAAATGACTTGATCATTAAGCAAGAGCTCTGGTGCTTTTTTACCTCATTTTTTCAGCATCAGTCCTCAAATTCTCTTCAGTTAGGCTCCAATTCCTGAGGTCGCCTTTGATGAATCCGGTGATGATAACAAACATCAGGACCAGCATGTTCACAGCCGTGAACACCTTATTCACCATCGTGGACTCTTTCACTCCAAAGGAGAGGAGGCCTGGTGACCAAGATAAAATGAAGTGACAGTTACATTCATGGCGCAAACAAATTGGCACAATCCACAAAGTGTGATCCAGTCGTGAGTAATTTATTCTTCATTACGTGCGAAGATGGAACCCATCCTCTAGCGACCTCCACTTCCGTGGTTCAACAACTAACTGACTAACAGCCACAACAGATCAGCAACTAGAACCGCAGAAAATGGAATGTCACTCTTAAAATGTGTGATTACATTTAAACACAAAGTAGAATTGGTGGAGAAGTGTGGCTCAGGGGTTAGAGGCGGCAAACCTGGAGCTTGAGTTCGGCCCTGGACCAGGGTTCAATTCCCCGCCTCGGCGGGTCTTGGGCTCAATAATTCCACGGACTCGTTAATTCTCGCTCCGGTGCCTTCTCGACTCACAGGTTCACACTCTGCGACTCTGGGCAATAGCTTGCTTAATCTCCACATCGGCCCCTCGCGGTGGGATGCCTGGATTTCACCTTGTGGATACCCTGCCAGGGTTATCTCACAGGGGAATACCAGGACGGGTTCCCTAAGCAAGCGCGGAGATGCCCCAGGGTAAGTCATGCGCTATATAAGCTTCATACACATTTACAATTAATGGCACTAGCAAACCATGGCAGCCGCATTACTAAGCATGGCGACACGCGCGTGAACTATCACTACAACTACATATCCGATACAACAGTGACATCATCGCAGTATGGCAACACAATGCCTATTCCTACCATGTCCCACCAGCACATGCTGCACATAGATGGAAGGCTCTCAAGTCAGCATTCCATCACCTGTAAAGCTGAGGGACTCTGTGTGTTGCTCTGATATCTCAAGACAGTAGTATTTCCTGATTGTTTCAGTAAGTCAGCCATACAGTAAAAACTGTGGAGTTACTTTGACAGCTTCCACTGCTTATCATCGGATGCATCTCAATTGTGGAAACCCCCATATAAAACCATCATACCTCCATTCTCACCTTTCATTCTCATCAAACATACTATCAACCATACCACACAAAAACTGACAAAAAAATACACATCTGTAGGTGGGATCCTACACGCTGTTACTGTTCAACATGATTGTAAGAGTCAAAATTAGCATTCAAAAGTCTGTTCAATTATTACTGATTAGTTCCTCTTTTGCCTGGTTCTTAGGTAGGATTCCCAGATGAGTAATAACTGGTCTGGGCACGTTTCTGTGAAAAAACTATTGTATATCACCTTCTTCAGGGCCAAAAAAACATTTCTTTACGTCTGTATAGTGGCCAGGGGGTTGTATGCATTGTTTAATGTGGAATTATTTCAAGGTCAAAAAGGTATACTTAATTGTTCAGATAGAGGTCATCAATTAGGTATACTGTCAGGAAGTCAAATTTCCCTAATGGTATATTCTTATCTGGGTGAGAGATTCTCTAATTGATCAAGGTCCAGTCTAATCATGTACTCAGATTGTTATATGTCCTCCATCTCTGTGGAGATGTTATAGTTCCACCTATATAGTGGTAATGCACGTGGTTTCCCAATGTCTCAAAGTAGGCCCTTTATCCTGTACTTCAAGGAATTATGTTTACTTGGTGGTTAGTTCACAAAGTTTCAATCTGTATTATTTCACACGTGCAACCGTCTACGTGTGTTCGAGTCGAATCTTGAGATGAAACCTGGTTAATATTTAGCCGCCTGATTTAGAGTTGAGTGGTAACAGACAATTCCCCAACTTTTAAGACATTGCTAAATTTGGAAGAGAATCCACTGGATGAATTAACTCTGCCAATAAAATAGTATATACGTAGGTAAACTAATTAGTGGACTTTTCAGATTTAATATTTTCTCCAAATAGTGGGGCATTAACATCTAACCAAAATTCACTCTTTCCTTCAGAAAGTGGAGGATTTTACATTACCATCTAACTGTTAATGTCGTGTGTGAATCTAAGGACATTAACGTTTATTGCATGGCATTGCATTGATTGGAGTAAACACTGATGTATTCATATTGAGAACTTGACTTTGTAGTCGCTCAAACACGGTTGTGTAAATTTCTTCTCTTTCTAAAACTGTTTACTCCTATCTGACTAGCTGCCATGCTGAGAGGCCACTTGTGACATTTTCACCAATATTTCTACCTAATTGTTTTCCCTCCATGGGAAGTGCGCAATGGCACCCCTGCCCAGGCCAACGTCGTCACAAAAACTTCCAACTAGTATGCCCCTTTCGATATCTGGTCAGCTTCCAACTGACTGGCATTGTATTGATATTTATTTTTGCCTTTCCCTTAGCTTTGTCCCTCCTAGGTCCCCTTCCCCACTCCCCTCGCACCAGCATTGTGATGTAATCAACTGGCATTTTAGAATGACAGCTGATTCTAATGACAGCTCATTCTACTGACAGTTTCTGCCTAGCTGCTGACTGCGACGCACTGCGCCTGCATTTCTGGTGTGTTGTCTACTTATCCTTTCTACAAATAAAGGAATTTCATCAATAACATGTCGGAAGCATCCTTACAATTATGGCAACGAGATGAAGTAATAAACAACACACTGAATAATCCACGTGTGACAAGATGATTTGGTAGTGCTTCACACCAACGTATTCAACTCTTGTGGCAATTAAAACTCAACGGAGAATAGTGCGGTGTTCGCTCCACATCGACTCTGAAATTTTGAGTGGCTTACTAAGGTTGCAACTTTCCCTTGGGTGCATCCTCCACAAAGAACTATCTCTACAGCCTTTCTTTGAGGTATTTGGTGCCTGTGTCATTTACTCAGAGCGCGCTTGTTATTTGGTTACTATTCGCACTGCACGCTCACCATTCAAATCATGTGGTGACCGTGCGTGACTCCTTCGACATTGCCTGAGGTAACTGACGACTAGTGTGCCGCATCTCTAATCCTGCGTGTCATCGCCATGCCTCGCACGCCATCTTTGAAATGTTATTCTCTTGAGAAGGTTGGCATTCCACACAATCAGTGTGATGCACGTCTTCTGTGTGTGCGTTCGGCCATTGTGGAGGTACTTGTCAAGCCCACACACCACAATTGTACAAGTGGGCAGTGCATTCTCTTGAGTGCCATTCGCCGCAATTGTACATTCAAACAGTACTATTTTAAATGCTGTCTGTTTAACCCATTTTCCAGCTCTCGTGTGGCCGAACCCTCAAGCATCTTTTTTTTTATTTTTTATTTTCCAGTATTTATAAAGCGCAACACTCATCCCATGGGATATCACGGCGCTATGAAACGAGGGAGACTGCTGATGGCTATGCTGGGGGATTTAGTTTTTTGGGAAGAGGTGAGTTTTTAATTTTTGCCGGAATTGAAGGTAGGTAGTGGTATGTCTGAGATCTACAGGTAATTCATTCCACCTTTTGGCTGCCAGGTATGAGAAGGCGCGTCCACCTGTTCTTGTCTTGTGTATGCGTTTAGGTTTAGCAAGGGCTAAGTGATTCGATCTTAAGTTCCTGTTGGGGATGTAGAAGTCAATTTTCCCTTGCAGGATGGTGGGGCCAGTCTTGTAGAGAGCTCTGTGTGCATGACAGAGTATTTTGAAGGTGGCCCTCTGGCGCATCTGTAGCCAATGAAGTTTCCGGAGACAAGCGGATGCTGAATCTCGCTTGCCTTTATTGCAGACCAGCTTGGCCGCCTGATTTTGTAAAACCTGTAGGCGGGCGAAAAGTTGCTCATTCATTCCTTCGAAAAGAGCATTGCCGTAATCAAGGCGGCTGACCAAGAGGGCTTGGGTGACTGTGCGTCGGCAATCCAGGGGTATCCAGGGAAAGATTTTTGCCAGAAGTTTGAGAATTGCAAAGCCCTTACCCCAGAGTGATCGTATGTGGTCCTTCATGGACAATGCATCGTCCATGATGATACCTAGATTTCTGGCGTGTTGTTTTGGGGTCGGGGCTGATCCCAATGTGGGTGGCCACCATGTGGCGTTCCATGTCAGTTTTGCTCCTCCAAACAGTAGTATCTCCGATTTGCCGGTGTTTAATTTTAAGCAATGGTTATGCATCCATGATGCCATTTCGATGAGACAGCTGTGTAGCTTTTTCTTTGTCGTCTCCGATCTGTCATCCATTGTCACCATCAGCTGTGTGTCGTCGGCATAGGAACATATGCCGATGCCCCACTTTCTACCAATGTCAGCCAGAGATGAAACATAGACATTGAAGAGAGTGGGGCTCAGCGAGGCCCCTTGTGGGACCCCACGGCTGATGGGACAGGGTTTCGAGTGAAACTGGCCCATGTGCACTGCCTGGGTACGGTTGCTAAGAAACGATCTAATCCAGTTTAGTGCTGTGGATTGCACTCCTTTACTCAATAGAGTGTTTAGTTGACAGTCGTGGGATACGGTGTCAAACGCCGCTGACAGATCAAGCAGTATCAGAGCCACCGATCCACCTTGATCTGTAATGTATCTGATACTGTCCGATACTGCCAGCAGCGTTGCCTCAGTGCTATTATTGGCTCTGAAGCCGGTCTGTGAGGGGTCCAGGAGTGAGTTGTTTTCCAGATATCGGGATAGTTGTATATTGACTAGTTTCTCCAAGGCTTTGGAGAGATACGGGAGCTGAGAAATTGGCCTGTAGTTCTCCGGGTTGGAGATGTCAGATCCGGCTTTTTTCAGAAGGGGAGTCACGGATGCGTGTTTCCAGGTTTCTGGGAAAGATGCGGTGATGAGCGATTTATTGAAGAGTTTGGTGATAAGAGGGCAGAGTGTCGGTAAGATTTTGGAGAACACGAAATGGGGACAGGGATCTGCGGGAGAGCCGGATTTAACTGTTTCCAGAACTGCTGATACCTCATCTTCCGAGAATGGTTGGAAGGAGGTTAGGCAAGGAGTGTTGCCTGGGTCTGGTTGGTTGTTGCAATTGTCTGTTGTCGGGGTGAGTTCATCATGGTTATCAGGCAGGGTAGGAGTGTTTAGAGGGGTGAAGGTAGTGTAGATTTTGTTAATGTTATCGACAAAGAAGGTGCTGATGCGTTCACAGGCCTCTGTTGATGGGGTAAGGGTTTGTGAGATGCTTGACGGGTTGCTGAACTCCTTCACTATTTTAAACAATTCTTTAGCGGAATTGTGGTTTTCATGAATTCGTTGAGTGAAGTATGCTTTTTTTGCGTCTCTAATGGCCAAAAAATATTGTTTTCGTTTGGTGACATAGGCTGCTCTAGTTTCCGAGTCTTTTGTTTGTCTCCATCGGTGTTCGTCTTTTTGACATTCCTTTTTGAGGCTTTTTAGGAGAGGGGTATACCATTTCTCCGTGATGGTCGTTTTTTTCCTTGATTCCCGCATAGGGGCTAGTTTGTCTAGCGCTTGGCGAATTCCAGAATCTAAAAGGGTGATGTTGTTAGTGATAGAGGGGTCTTCCAGTAGTGTGACATCTGTCTCAAGGAAGTGGGTTTGAAAATTAGAGTCGTTAATTAGTCTCCAGGCTCTATTGGTGACGAGAGGGGTGGATCTAAGCTTCAGGGGTTTGCCAGGAAGTTTAAATAAAAAGGATAGTATGGAGTGGTCGGACCAGGACAGGGGGAGGATTTCTTTTATGGTAGTTGATTCAATATTGGTAAAAAGAAGATCCAGGGTGTGTCCGGCTACATGCGTGGGGCCCTCGACCCACTGTTTGAGTTGTAGGATTTCCATATCGAATTTCAGCTGGGCGGATCCGGGGCGTCTGTTTTTTCGTAATGGACATTGAAGTCGCCGATGACCATATAGTTTTCCAGTTTTAAACATAATGGTAGCAGTTGGTTCAATAGTTTGGCGCTTATACTGGCTTGTTGCCCTGGAGGGTTGTAGACAACTGCACCCGCAAGAATGATGAGGCCCTGGGATAAGATTTTGAATGGTAATATCTCATGTTCAGGGTACACAATGGTGTTTTCCGCAAGGCATGTCAGGTGATCTCTAAAGATCACGGCAACTCTGCCTCCTTTTTTCTTGCCTTGTCTGTTTTGTGTAATTATTTTGTATTCGGGGGGAAGGGCATTAGCGAGGTCTGGGGTATTAGAGTCCGATAACCATGTCTCAGTAATAAAAACTAGGTCCGGGGTCCTGGATGTCAGCGTGTCCCAGATCTCTAGGGCATGTTTAGGTAGGGATCTGGCATTAAGGTATAGGCATTTCAGTTCTAGCTGGTTTTTGGTAGAGTTTGTGCGGAGGTCAGTTGGGGGTTGGCCCATACTCGACCAACGACAGGCGAGACAAGAGAAAGGTCCATACGATAATCCAGGGCCGGTTTGATTACAACGGTGAGATCTAACACCCGTGTTGAGGGCTAGTAAATCGCTACGTGTATACTGGATAAGTATCGGCGCAGATGGATTAAGGCCTGTAGGGGGTATAGCCCCTAGTCCCGGTCGGTCGCGGACGGGCGCAGACGGGCTTGCCTTAGGCGCGCCTTCGGCGCGCAAACGTCGTGCCCGCTGCGCGACCGAGAAATGCACATATTTTATACTACTCTGGGGTTGAGGGACGAGGGGGTGTGGCCTGAAAGGGGCGTGGCCTCCGCTCGTAGCGCGAGGGGAAGTATGCGTGCAACGTCAGCGCTGGCTCCGCTGCGTGCACGGCTGTATCCCAGTAAGTGAAATTAAAACACACTTTAAATCTGTGACAATAATTTCTTAAAACAAATGGTAAACTGTGACACAAAGTTTTAAAAATACGAAGCTGCCTTACTCCCGGCTTCCGCCTCAGGAGTCACTCTCAAGCATCGACTGGGACCATCTGTGCTAGTTCACAAGTGAGACTTAAATGATTGTTTTCCAGTTTTAGCCTAAGTGCCTTAGCATCTGTTCATTGTTTTACTAAACATTTCAAGTATTGGGTGCAGCATGTCTTCAAATAGTGGGTGCAGCATGTCTCTTACTTGTCTGTAAGAACCTTTCATTCTTGCTGCTGAAGCCACCCCCATTTCTTAATCGTTTTTGGCCACTATAGGTGTGGCAGGGTATACTCAGACATGAGTCCCTTTCTCACTGCACCATCAGGATTCAAGCAAGCCGGGCCGAAGACGGCTGAAATGCCAGAAACCGGTCCCCGGTAGCTTGTTTCCTTTCTGGTGAAGAATTGGCTTGGTAGTTTAGTCTGCCCTGTTCCCATGATGCACTGGGCCAGGGACGGACTGATTTGCATATAGCCAGGTTCTGAACTGGGATGGTGCAGTGAGATAAATAACGGTGATGGATCAAGCCCTGATCTTTGGACTGGGTAAGAGTGGTCTGCTTTATTCAGACACTCTGTTCATCACCACCCCCATTTCTTAATCGTTTTTGGCCACTATAGGTGTGGCAGGGTATACTCAGACATGAGTCCCTTTCTCACTGCACCATCAGGATTCAAGCAAGCCGGGCCGAAGACGGCTGAAATGCCAGAAACCGGTCCCCGGTAGCTTGTTTCCTTTCTGGTGAAGAATTGGCTTGGTAGTTTAGTCTGCCCTGTTCCCATGATGCACTGGGCCAGGGACAGACTGATTTGCATATAGCCAGGTTCTGAACTGGGATGGTGCAGTGAGATAAATAACGGTGATGGATCAAGCCCTGATCTTTGGACTGGGTAAGAGTGGTCTGCTTTATTCAGACACTCTGTTCATCACCACCCCCATTTCTTAATCGTTTTTGGCCACTATAGGTGTGGCAGGGTATACTCAGACATGAGTCCCTTTCTCACTGCACCATCAGGATTCAAGCAAGCCGGGCCGAAGACGGCTGAAATGCCAGAAACCGGTCCCCGGTAGCTTGTTTCCTTTCTGGTGAAGAATTGGCTTGGTAGTTTAGTCTGCCCTGTTCCCATGATGCACTGGGCCAGGGACAGACTGATTTGCATATAGCCAGGTTCTGAACTGGGATGGTGCAGTGAGATAAATAACGGTGATGGATCAAGCCCTGATCTTTGGACTGGGTAAGAGTGGTCTGCTTTATTCAGACACTCTGTTCATCACTACCCCCATTTCTTAATCGTTTTTGGCCACTATAGGTGTGGCAAGGTATACTCAGACATGAGTCCCTTTCTCACTGCACCATCAGGATTCAAGCAAGCCGGGCCGAAGACGGCTGAAATGCCAGAAACCGGTCCCCGGTAGCTTGTTTCCTTTCTGGTGAAGAATTGGCTTGGTAGTTTAGTCTGCCCTGTTCCCATGATGCACTGGGCCAGGGACAGACTGATTTGCATATAGCCAGGTTCTGAACTGGGATGGTGCAGTGAGATAAATAACGGTGATGGATCAAGCCCTGATCTGTGGACTGGGTAAGAGTGGTCTGCTTTATTCAGACACTCTGTTCATCACCACCCCCATTTCTTAATCGTTTTTGGCCACTATAGGTGTGGCAGGGTATACCCAGACATGAGTCCCTTTCTCACTGCACCATCAGGATTCAAGCAAGCCGGGCCGAAGACGGCTGAAATGCCAGAAACCGGTCCCCGGTAGCTTGTTTCCTTTCTGGTGAAGAATTGGCTTGGTAGTTTAGTCTGCCCTGTTCCCATGATGCACTGGGCCAGGGACAGACTGATTTGCATATAGCCAGGTTCTGAACTGGGATGGTGCAGTGAGATAAATAACGGTGATGGATCAAGCCCTGATCTTTGGACTGGGTAAGAGTGGTCTGCTTTATTCAGACACTCTGTTCATCACCACCCCCATTTCTTAATCGTTTTTGGCCACTATAGGTGTGGCAGGGTATACTCAGACATGAGTCCCTTTCTCACTGCACCATCAGGATTCAAGCAAGCCGGGCCGAAGACGGCTGAAATGCCAGAAACCGGTCCCCGGTAGCTTGTTTCCTTTCTGGTGAAGAATTGGCTTGGTAGTTTAGTCTGCCTGTTCCCATGATGCACTGGGCCAGGGACAGACTGATTTGCATATAGCCAGGTTCTGAACTGGGATGGTGCAGTGAGATAAATAACGGTGATGGATCAAGCCCTGATCTTTGGACTGGGTAAGAGTGGTCTGCTTTATTCAGACACTCTGTTCATCACCACCCCCATTTCTTAATCGTTTTTGGCCATTATAGGTGTGGCAGGGTATACTCAGACATGAGTCCCTTTCTCACTGCACCATCAGGATTCAAGCAAGCCGGGCCGAAGACGGCTGAAATGCCAGAAACCGGTCCCCGGTAGCTTGTTTCCTACTGGTGAAGAATTGGCTTGGTAGTTTAGTCTGCCCTGTTCCCATGATGCACTGGGCCAGGGACAGACTGATTTGCATATAGCCAGGTTCTGAACTGGGATGGTGCAGTGAGATAAATAACGGTGATGGATCAAGCCCTGATCTTTGGACTGGGTAAGAGTGGTCTGCTTTATTCAGACACTCTGTTCATCACCACCCCCATTTCTTAATCGTTTTTGGCCACTATAGGTGTGGCAGGGTATACTCAGACATGAGTCCCTTTCTCACTGCACCATCAGGATTCAAGCAAGCCGGGCCGAAGACGGCTGAAATGCCAGAAACCGGTCCCCGGTAGCTTGGTTCCTTTCTGGTGAAGAATTGGCTTGGTAGTTTAGTCTGCCATGTTCCCATGATGCACTGGGCCAGGGACAGACTGATTTGCATATAGCCAGGTTCTGAACTGGGATGGTGCAGTGAGATAAATAACGGTGATGGATCAAGCCCTGATCTTTGGACTGGGTAAGAGTGGTCTGCTTTATTCAGACACTCTGTTCATCACCACCCCCATTTCTTAATCGACTGTCTTAACACAGCGCTTTTTATGCGCGGGTGTTTGGGGGCGTGGCCTGAAAGGGGCGTGGCGCGAGGGGGAGTATGCGTGCAACGTCAGCGCTGGCTCCGCTGCGTGCACGGCTGTATCCCAGTAAGTAAAATTAAAACACACTTTAAATCTGTGACAATAATTTCTTAAAACAAATGGTAAACTGTGACACAAAGTTTTAAAAATACGAAGCTGCCTTACTCCCGGCTTCCGCCTCAGGAGTCACTCTCAAGCATCGACTGGGACCATCTGTGCTAGTTCACAAGTGAGACTTAAATAATTGTTTTCCATTTTTAGCCTAAGTGCCTTAGCATCTGTTCATTGTTTTACTAAACATTTCAAGTATTGGGTGCAGCATGTCTTCAAATAGTGGGTGCAGCATGTCTCTTACTTGTCTGTAAGAACCTTTCATTCTTGCTGCTGAAGCCCTGCTTTTTTACTACTTTTAGTTGCTTGTTTTTCTAGTTTACTATGGCATCTGGCAATGTATACAATTTCACTCGGCGGCGGGCAGGGCAAAATACACAGGTACTCCAGAAGTGACTGTATTTTGACGAATGTGTAACTAAAAGACAGCACCAACCGCCTGTTCCGCATGGTGCAAAATAGCAAAACCCAGTAAAAAACTACTGAGAAACAGAAAACACAGGTGAGCGTTCTAAGCCTCATTTTTTGCATGGAATGTGTGCTTTTTCCCAGAGCAGGGATACTAAGGAGTAGATATTCAAGCCCTGAAGAAGACCCCAGACCCATACAGGCTCACGGTGCAGGCCGAAAACTGTTGGCACTCTGAAGAGGGTATAACTGAACCAATAAATTTAGATAAAACCCAGTTTGTTTCACACTTTTATCTCATACCAAAGGTACCCACCGAATAAACGTATTGTTTGGGCATACCTGTAGATATTTTTGACATCACTCATCTGGTTCCCTGAATGGCCAGTTTATGCTTCATATAAGAACTCCCTTAACAACTTTGGTTGAGTCCCCCAGGTAGTATCATCTTACCTGGATGTGGAAAGATGCCTATGATGAAGCATATCACGATACGTGAGTGAGGCGCCTTTTCCAATATCTTTGGATCCCCCATCACCCAAAGATTTATTGAAGGAAAAGCCATTAACCCCTGCCGGACCGCTTTTACTCTTTTTCTTCCTTTTTCTGGTAGTCTGGACATCCTTAGGGATATACGGACCAAAGTAGTTGCTTATATGTGATGCGATTGTACCCGGGAGATTGCAACTGAACTGCTTCTATCAATCTCTATTGTGAATAAAAATGTATACAATTTATCACCTCCACAAGCCTTTTAACCAGCATGAGGGGAACCCACATTGAAATGGGAGGAATGGTGTGAGTACTTCTCAAATTATATTTCTACCTTTGATGATTAGGAGGATGAACTTCCGCTTGAAAATAAAAATAATAAATTGATACATTGTTTGGGGGCTGGAGAGCTTTTAGTATACAACAGCATCAACAACAAAGTACATGATAGCGGACAGGAGGATGTTTTTGTTCATGCTCAGGAAGACTTGGACAATTACTACAAACCTACCGGCTGTGTTGCTGTGGATCGTTTAAATTTTTTCACAGCAAACAAGGGAAAGATGAAGGCATTGAGGATTTTGTATCTGCATTTAAAAACTTGGCGTTAATGTGTCATTTTGGTAACATGCACAACAAATTTATAAGGGACCAAATTGTAATGTGTGCAGCTAATCCTAATATACAAGAGGCCTTGTGGGCTAAAGGGGAAGAAACCCTGCAAGACGCTATAGACATTGTAAAGAGAGCTGAGATGACTGGTAGGTGTGCAAAAGCAGCTCTCTCCAAAAACAAAACTAAACATGAAGCCTCTATTGTAGTGGCTATGATAAGTGGAACCAAGATGAAGTACCAGGCGCCTTCCAGGAATAAGAATAGTGCAGATATGGAACTTAAAAGCGGAAGTAATGATTTATCCCAGAGAAAGTGTTATCGTTGCGGTAGAAAAAGACACTTGGCCAATGACTAGAAATGTCCGGCACGAAATCAAACGTGTACAAAGTGTGGCATTATTGGACACTTCCAGAAAGCATGTCAGAGAAAAATGAGATCTAGGGTTAAGATTGTTGAGCAGAACGTTAAACACAAGTCTAGTTCATCTGATGAATCTGGATGTAATTTGGGTGTACTTAATTTGATAGAACAAGACGAAACCCATGTGCACAGTAGCCATAGGAGGGGTGAGCATTACTATTTTAGCTTATTCAGGCTCACCCTACACTATTATCAACAGAGACATGTGGACTGTAAAAATTCGAATACGCTCTAGGTCCCAATATGGAATCATGTGATATCACTTTAAAAACCTTTACAGGTAAACCCATAGAGTTGTTTGGGTACAGAGAACTTAACTTTGTATTTAAGACCACGGAAACCACCAGCAAACTTTACATCTCTGCCACGGGACTCTCAGTATTGGGATGAAAAGAGCAAGGCAAATTGGGCATAACACTCAATCCCAACACTCCTGAACCTGTGCTATTGACCCAACCGGAAAATTATTTAGGACCAGCCATCTCTAATAAGTTCCACAAAGTATTCAGTGGGACCATTGGTAAATTGAAAGGGTTCCAAAACAAAATATAGCTTAAAGCCAATGCTGTACCAAGCATACATAAATTCAGACATATCCCTTTCTCCCTAAGAGAAAAAGTCAAAGCACAACTGGGCATACTACTTAAAGCTGGTATTACAGAACCCACTAAATCAAACCGAGTGGGTTGCGTCCTCAGTTGTAGCTCGCAACCCCAATGGCAAATTGAGGTTATGTATTGACTTACGCATCCTCAACAAAAGTATCCTGGGAGATCAATACCCCCTCCCCAAAATTAACAAGAGTTAGCCCTTACTAAAGACGTGAAAGTATTTTCCACCATTGACCTCACCGCTGCTTACCATCAGGTATCACTACATCCTGACAGTAGGTGCCTCACCACCTATATCTCACCAGTGGGTGTTATAGGTTCAAAAGGGTCCCATTTGGGTTTGGCATCAGCGGCAGCCTTATTCCAAAGACTGATGCACAACATTTTCAAGGGGGTCAGAAATGTACTCCTATTCCAAGATGACATCTTAGTAATGGGCAAGGACAAGTATGGGACTCACAAAGATTAGGAAGGAGGTGTTTGCACAGCTGAGGGTAATCTGAGTTATAACAGGTAACGGTGTAAGGCGTGCAACCAGGGGTGAACGCTGTCTGAACCGATCAACGTATTTGCAAAGACTAATACAAGGCTACCCCCAATGAGAGGTAGACTCCCCAGTGCACTGCAGTGCAAACGACACAGAGGTCTAAAGGTTTGAAGCACACTTCATATATAAATTCAATCTACAAGGTTCAATGAATCTTCATCTTTTAATGAATATACATTATGCTCCATGTATAAATCATCATGATCCCGACATTGGTGATGTGTATCATCAACAAAATTATAATCCAATATTCAATGATCCCAATGCATTTCGGGCTGAAACGTAGCCCTTCCTCAGGGGATAGCTCTACAAACAAAAGAAATGCCATCATAAGGTCTAATTCAAACGTAAATGAAAATTACTGCATGTACAAAAATGCTGGGTTCTCAGAGTGAGTCAAAAACAAGCATTAAAATGCAACACGAGTGGTAATAGCATAGCAGAACCAAACTTCCCAAAGTGCGTGTACCAAGTTAGAAAACTTATAGAGAATAAAAGAAATCCAAGTGAACGAGATATTGTGCGTCTACTACACGAAAGGCAATGGTGCAACAACGCGGCAAGAAACCGCCAGTACCCCAAACTCCCAAATAGCGGTGAGATCAAATGTGTGTACGAAACTTGAAAAGGTCACGTTACAGTGAAGCCCGAACAGGGCGAAGTTACACCCCAAGCCTTAAGGTGCGCGGTTCAGAAAAAACGGACAGACAAGTTGCCCACAACAGGATAACAAACAGTCCCCACTAAGAGGTACTTACAGGGAACGCTGTCAGCGCAAACGCAAATTCCACAACGGTGACCACGATACAAACACGCTAAGTGCAGAGCCAGTTAAGACAACACTAGTAGATATAGAAGAAGGACAGTGAGGCGTCCAACTGTGGGCGCCATCTTAGAACGGTAAATGACATATAATAACATTCAAAGGACCCCATAACAAGAAATTAAAATAACATTAAAGACAGAAGAAGGTGAGGAAAAACACAAACAGAACACAGTGTAAACGAAGAAAATAGACAGGGGAAAAAAAACAGGAGAAAAAGACAACAAGATAATAGACTCAGATTGATGAACAAAAGAACATATCCAGATGATTCAAAGATAACACAGAAATTCCATGCGATCATTGAGCCCGTGCGGCTGCATGGTCGCCATAAACCGGATCCAAAAGTTCTCCCTCTTGAGTAAAGTTTTTTTGTTGTCATGTGTCACAGGTACTTGTTCCAGAATTAGATATTTCAACTGGGCAACTGTATGATTATGATCCACGAAGTGAGCGGCAACAGTAGATCTAACATTGCCAGTCCTTATATTGCTCTTGTGTTCCAACAGGCGTGTCCTGACTTTCCGTTCAGTGTGTCCAATATAACACTTGCCACAAGGACACTTCAATAGATAAATGACGTTCGCAGAGTTGCACGTGGCATTAACACGCAGTTTAATTGGGTAACTCTTCATGGGATGGTTCACAATGTTCCCCAATATGCAAATGTGACAGTTACTACAGTTATAACAAGGACGGAGGCCCTTGTAGGTCACTGGTTGACATTCAGATTTGGGTTTGCATAGCATCTCTTTCAAGTTTCTCCCCCTTGTGTAAGCAAACAAAGGCTGTTGTGCAAAGGCTCCCTGAAAATCAGGTTCCAAACTCAGTAGTGCCCAGTGTTTGGAGATGATGTTTTTGAATTGTTTGCTCAATACAGTGTACTTGGATACTACTACCATCCGGGTGTTTTCAGTTCTGGTACGAGTCTGTAGTAGTTCATCACGAGTCAAGCTCCCACAACGGGTGACTGCCTTTTGAAGAGTTTGTGGCGGGTAGCCACGAGCCTTGAACCTCTCAACCATATTTTTCATTTCCAGTTGGCAAGTCTCATCAGATGTATCGATGCGTTTGACAAGCATCAACTGGGAAAGCGGTAAGTTCTGTTTCAACCCAAATCGATGAAAACTTGGGTAGTGTAACATTGAGTTACGATCGGTAGGTTTACGAAAAATGGTGGTGGTCACTGTGCCTGCATGTCTTTCTACCTTCACATCAAGGAAATGAATGCTTGATCTATCAAAGTTCCAGGTGAACTGCATGCGATCGTTGATTTGATTCCATGTGGTCAGAAAATCCAAGAGAGCTTGTTCGGTACCGGACCATAACACAAAAATATCATCAATGAATCTTAAATAAAGTTTCCCACAATTGATCCAGGCAGTCTGATTCAATATGTGAGATTCCTCAAAAGATTTCATAAAGGTATTAGCGTACGACGGCGCTGTACAATTGCCCATGGCCGTCCCGCAGAGCTGATGAAACCATTTGTCAGATACTGTAAAGTAACTATGGTACAGGGTGAAGACCAATAGTTCCATCAACAGTAC
This sequence comes from Lissotriton vulgaris, assembly GCF_964263255.1. Taxonomy (NCBI): domain Eukaryota; kingdom Metazoa; phylum Chordata; class Amphibia; order Caudata; family Salamandridae; genus Lissotriton; species Lissotriton vulgaris. The sequence goes on from NC_141695.1 coordinate 884,636,893, forward strand.
CTGCAAGTCCGAGTCAAGATTAGAATGAGAAAGTTCATGTTCAACAGCCATTAAACCCAAGTCATGAGGTATCGAGGTGTATAGTGAACATACGTCCACCGTACACAGTATCAGATCTTGATCTTCTAGCATGCCAACGGCTTGTTGAAGCTTGATCAAAAAGTCAGTTGTGTCTTTGACATGAGATCTAGTGTTCAACACAAAAGGCTGGAGATATTTATCTAAAAACTTTCCAGTATTCTCGTGAATCTCCCTCTGGTTGAGACAATCGGTCTCATGGGTGGCCTGGTAGGGTGCTTGTGCACTTTAGGCAGCATATATAACACAGGTGGTCTCGGGTTGCTAGGTGTCAAATAACGCCTCGCTCTATCATTGATGGTGCCGTTATCAAATGCCTGATCGATGATTTTCACAAGAATTGAAGCAAACTCGTTGGTCGGATCAGAAGGTAAAGGAGCATATGTGTTGAGATCTGAGGTATGAATTTCAATTTGTTCAGCATAGTATGTCGTGTCCATGATCACCAGGGCTCCGCCCTTGTCAGCAGTTTGACAAACTATCGAGGAATTGTTAGCAATCTTCTGAATGATGTTTTTTTCAGATTTCGTCAAGTTCTCACGTTTCACCTTGGATTGAAAGGGCAGTTTGGCAATGTCGCATTTCACTAAATTTTCGAACGTGTCTATTATTTTGTGACTCACGGGAGCCATTCTTACCTTCTGATCCGACCAACGAGTTTGCTTCAATTCTTGTGAAAATCATCGATCAGGCATTTGATAACGGCACCATCAATGATAGAGCGAGGCGTTATTTGACACCTAGCAACCCGAGACCACCTGTGTTATATATGCTGCCTAAAGTGCACAAGCACCCTACCAGGCCACCCATGAGACCGATTGTCTCAACCAGAGGGAGCATTCACGAGAATACTGGAAAGTTTTTAGATAAATATCTCCAGCCTTTTGTGTTGAACACTAGATCTCATGTCAAAGACACAACTGACTTTTTGATCAAGCTTCAACAAGCCGTTGGCATGCTAGAAGATCAAGATCTGATACTGTGTACGGTGGACGTATGTTCACTATACACCTCGATACCTCATGACTTGGGTTTAATGGCTGTTGAACATGAACTTTCTCATTCTAATCTTGACTCGGACTTGCAGGTACTGTTGATGGAACTATTGGTCTTCACCCTGTACCATAGTTACTTCACAGTATCTGACAAATGGTTTCATCAGCTCTGCGGGACGGCCATGGGCAATTGTACAGCGCCGTCGTACGCTAATACCTTCATGAAATCTTTTGAGGAATCTCACATATTGAATCAGACTGCCTGGATCAATTGTGGGAAACTTTATTTAAGATTCATTGATGATATTTTTGTGTTATGGTCCGGTACCGAACAAGCTCTCTTGGATTTTCTGACCACATGGAATCAAATCAACGATCGCATACAGTTCACCTGGAACTTTGATAGATCAAGCATTCATTTCCTTGATGTGAAGGTAGAAAGACATGCAGGCACAGTGACCACCACCATTTTTCGTAAACCTACCGATCGTAACTCAATGTTACACTACCAAAGTTTTCATCGATTTGGGTTGAAACAGAACTTACCGCTTTCCCAGTTGATGCGTGTCAAACGCATCGTTACATCTGATGAGACTTGCCAACTGGAAATGAAAAATATGGTTGAGAGGTTCAAGGCTCGTGGCTACCCGCCACAAACTCTTCAAAAGGCAGTCACCCGTTGTGGGAGCTTGACTCGTGATGAACTACTACAGACTCGTACCAGAACTGAAAACACCCGGATGGTAGTAGTATCCAAGTACACTGTATTGAGCAAACAATTCATAAACATCATCTCCAAACACTGGGCACTACTGAGTTTGGAACCTGATTTTCAGGGAGCCTTTGCACAACAGCCTTTGTTTGCTTACACAAGGGGGAGAAACTTGAAAGAGATGCTATGCAAACCCAAATCTGAATGTCAACCAGTGACCTACAAGGGCCTCCGTCCTTGTTATAACTGTAGTAACTGTCACAATTGCATATTGGGGAACATTGTGAACCATCCCATGAAGCGTTACCCAATTAAACTGCGTGTTAATGCCACGTGCAACTCTGCGAACGTCATTTATCTATTGAAGTGTCCTTGTGGCAAGTGTTATATTGGACACACTGAACGGAAAGTCAGGACACGCCTGTTGGAACACAAGAGCAATATAAGGACTGCCAATGTTAGATATACTGTTGCCGCTCACTTCGTGGATCATAATCATACAGTTGCCCAGTTGAAATATCTAATTCTGGAACAAGTACCTGTGACACATGACAACAAAAAAACTTTACTCAAGAGGGAGAACTTTTGGATCCGGTTTATGGCGACCATGCAGCCGCACGGGCTCAATGATCGCATGGAATTTCTGTGTTATCTTTGAATCATCTGGATATGTTCTTTTGTTCATCAATCTGAGTCTATTATCTTGTTGTCTTTTTCTCCTGTTTTTTTTCCCCTGTCTATTTTCTTCGTTTACACTGTGTTCTGTTTGTGTTTTTCTTCACCTTCTTCTGTCTTTAATGTTATTTTAATTTCTTGTTATGGGGTCCTTTGAATGTTATTATATGTCGTTTACCGTTCTAAGATGGCGCCCACAGTTGGACGCCTCACTGTCCTTCTTCTATATCTACTAGTGTTGTCTTAACTGGCTCTGCACTTAGCGCGTTTGTATCGTGGTCACCGTTGTGGAATTTGCGTTTGCGCTGACAGCGTTCCCTGTAAGTACCTCTTAGTGGGGACTGTTTGTTATCCTGTTGTGGGCAACTTGTCTGTCCGTTTTTTCTGAACCGCGCACCTTAAGGCTTGGGGTGTATCTTCGCCCTGTTCGGGCTTCACTGTAACGTGACCTTTTCAAGTTTCGTACACACATTTGATCTCACCGCTATTTGGGAGTTTGGGGTACTGGCGGTTTCTTGCCGCGTTGTTGCACCATTGCCTTTCGTGTAGTAGACTCACAATATCTCGTTCACTTGGATTTCTTTTATTCTCTATACGTTTTCTAACTTGGTACACGCACTTTGGGAAGTTTGGTTCTGCTATGCTATTACCACTCGTGTTGCATTTTAATGCTTGTTTTTGACTCACTCTGAGAACCCAGCATTTTTGTACATGCAGTAATTTTCATTTACGTTTGAATTAGACCTTATGATGGCATTTCTTTTGTTTGTAGAGCTATCCCCTGAGGAAGGGCTACGTTTCAGCCCGAAATGCATTGGGATCATTGAATATTGGATTATAATTTTGTTGATGATACACATCACCAATGTCTGGATCATGATGATTTATACATGGAGCATAATGTATATTCATTAAAAGATGAAGATTCATTGAACCTTGTGGATTGAACTTATATATGAAGTGTGCTTCAAACCTTTAGACCTCTGTGTCGTTTGCACTGCAGTGCACTGGGGAGTCTACCTCTCATTGGGGGTAGCCTTGTATTAGTCAAGGACAAGTATGACCATGACCAGAGGTTATCCCAAGTGCTCAATACACTACATGACTGTGGTATGACCACTGAGTATGATAAATGCAGGTTTGCTGAGAGGAAGGTCACATATCTTGGGCATTAAATCACTCCAAAAGGCATTACGCCTAAAAGGGAGCTACTGAACGCCATTCGTGATGCCCCGGTGCCACAGAACAAAGAGGAATTGAGAGCCTTCTTGGGCCTGGTGGAATTTGACTCCAAGTTTGTGAGGAATTTTCCATCAAAAACATATGACATCAGGCAATTATTAAAGTCAAAGTAGAAGTTTGAGTGGTCACCATGTTGTGAAAAAACATTCAGGGCACTCAAAGAGGAAATTTACGATGACCCTCCGCTGCAGGGGATTTACCAGCATAGTCACTACAGATGCCAGCGGGAGGGGTATAGGAGCTGTTCTTAAACAAACTAGTGAGGCAGGAGTTGAGGTAACCATAGCGTTTGCTTCACGCTCACTCACCCCCACCGAAGAGAGGTACTCCGTCATTGAGCGCAAGGCACTATCATGTGTATGGGGCATAGAACACTTTCGCCAGTACATTTGGGGCACGAGAGTCATTCTAGGGAGTGACCACAAACCCCTCACCAGAGTACTTACTACAAAAGGGTTGTATGCTGCATCACCCAGACTAGCACAAATGTCAGTAAGATTGTTAGACTTCAATTATGATGTACAGTATCTGCCTGGAGCCAAGAATGTGGTTGCTGGGGGAGGAGCTACAACACCAACCAAGATGGCCGCATAGTCTCCCGGCTCCGCTGACCTCCGTCCTATGCTCGCTTATCCTGTCGAATATCCTGATCTCCTGCCCCGGATTCGTGTGGGTGAACTAGTCGGCAACCCGACGGTGTGACCACGGAATTTTTCGGATGTTCTGGGGTGAAGTAACATCGAAAATGGTTTGAGGCCTAACTCAGACTGGAAGCCGGGGTCTCGATTGCTGGTCTACCCGGGTCCAAAGTGAACAACAACGGACGGAGGAGAGTGGTTGGGTCCGGTCCTTGGAACTTTTGAAAATTTCACTGGACTATTTCGCAACCATCTGCTGCCTGGTGCTGTACCTGAGGTGAGGTGACGGGTGGCGCGCGGTGCTGCGTCGTGGGGGGCCCCGGCCCGGAGGCCCGGCACTAGCACCCCTGGTGCCCCGGGGTGGGGGTCCCGCCGCGCGTTGCTGCGTACTGCTGGCCCGTCCCTCACGGCTTGATTCTGCTCCGGCGTATCCTGCCCCGGAGGAGGTGCCTCTCCGTGGGGATCGTTATGCCTGCGGACGTGTTGAACTTGGCGGAACGGGCTCAATGTGGCCCTTCCTTGCGGATGGTAATGGCGGAACTTGCGGCGCTTCGCGCGACGATGAGGGCCCAGGTCAACCGTTTGCTGTCGGCAGCAGATGGGATCATAGGACCGGGAGCAAGCACTGATTTGATTTTTGAGACCCGGCAGCCGATTTGCCTCCTGTTGGGCGCCCTAGTGGCGCGTCTGGACCCGGTGCTGGAAGCTGTGCCTGCCCCCGAAGAAATGGAACTCATCGTGTGTGCTGAGATTGATGACTCTCTTAAGTTCTCGGACACATCGGTCCTACAGTTATCGGAACATTTCACTGCTTCCCCCATCCTGGACACTGTTGACCTACACTACCATCTGTATCGGAACTAGTCGCACCCCCTCCCCAATCGGTCTCCCAAAATGGCGGATGTAACGATGCTTGGCGTCGGAGACGGGGAGAGACACCGTTTGTGCAAGCCGTGTGCGTTGGGATCTGCTATTCCTCTCCCATTTGCTGGCCCAAGCTTTGACTGCTACTGTGTGACTCTTGACTTTCCGGAGATGGGGCTTTACTTATCCGAGGGACTCTGCAACTTTGATAGACGGGGCCAAGGCTGAAAATGTGGGTTGAATTGTTTACGATGGATCTATTGGTAACGAGACTGCTTCATTAACAGACGGATTCCGGGGCGGGGGGTTTGTGGTTCCCCCCGGGGTCTTTTCGTAGGGTGGTCAACTTTATTCGTGCTGGCTTAGGGGGGGGCCCTTTGTTAGGGCAGGGGGGGGAGACCGGGAGTGCAGAGACTATCGCCCTCCTCCACTTCCCCGTTGGGTGGGGTTTTCTTTCTTTCTTCTTTTTCTCTGTTTCTTCTATATTTCGGGTTTGGTTCTCGGGCGACAGGCGCACAGCTGGGGGGGGGGGGGGCGTAGTCCTATGCAGGGGTGCAGGGTGGGGGGTTGGGGGAGGGGATTTTTCATTTTTATTTTGTTTCTATGGCCTTTGTTCTCTTCCCTTATCTTTCTTTGTCTTTTTCTTTTTCTGGGTCAGTGCAGTGGGTTTCCTTTGGTATCCATCACTGCTTTTTCATCTGTGCCTCAATTTTCGTGGTGTTCTCTGGGTCTTAGGGCAGGTGACTAGCAGGCGCGAATTGACTGCAATACTCCTTCATATCCTGAACCGTTTGTTTCAGCGCCATTGATTTGACCGATTGCAGTTTACTGTTGACATGTTTACTACTCTGCCTGCCATTTTTCGCTGCTGGGAAATTGTTCGGCACCTGATCCTTCCATCTTATATTATAAAATGAAAACCTTTTATATCCTGTTTTTCTAATTGTGCTGTTCAGTGACCAAGAGCACGGTAGCATGGTGATTCTGCTTCCCGAGGTGCGGCATGTGATTTAAAATTTGTTCTCTGCCAATCTAACTGATTAGCGGCCAGCCCCGGGGGTTGTAGGCCCATGCTTGTATTTGGTTGAAATGTCAATAAAGGTTTTCAAAAAAAAAAAAATGTGGTTGCTGATTTTCTCAGCCTTTTACCTCTCCCGACTGTGGTGATGTTGAATGAAAGGAGGATGAATTCTGTGTGGCTAGCATCAATGAGGAATTTTCCAGCATTTCCAGAGAAAAGTGGTTAAGAGCATGTGAACAAGACAACATTTTACAAGAAGTTAACAAATTCATTCTTCACAGTTGGCCCAACAAGAAAACCATCAAAAATGAACTGAGGACATACTAGGAACTTAGAAATGAGTTGTCAGTGGAGGGTTGACTCATTGTACGGCAAGGGAAGGTTATACCTCCCAAAGCACTAAGGGACAGCATTATAGAAATTTGCCATGAAGCCCACCTTGGTGTCAGTAAAACCAAACACAGAATTAGATATTGGTACTGGTGGCCAGGTTGTGACATAGAATTAGAGAGGAAGGTCAGGAACTGGGTGCAGTGTGAAAACTCAGACAAATCACAGGTCACTCTTAGACCCCTGTTGCAACCCCTCACTTTTCCTGGCATGCCCTGGGAAAGAGTTGGCATTGACATCATGGGACCCATAAAGGACCGGGGAGAGCAGATGCATGTGGTAGTACTGGTTGATAATTTTTCTAAGTGGCCAGAGATAGATATACTCCACAAGACTACATTGTCAAATTTCTTGACAGGGAACGGAGTTGTGGTACGGTTTAACCGGGTGGTTAAAGGTACCATACAATTATACAACAATAATGAGTTGAGTTGGAGGAATGAATTGAACAAAATGATATCGGCATACAGGATCACCCCCAGTGTAAGTATGTTCTTTAACTCCTTTGAATTGATGAGAGGCAGGACACTCATGTCCAAAGACAATGTAGGTTGGCTTAAAGCACCTAGGAAAGCTGAGTGGTTTACAGATGTGGTAAGGAGGAATGTTTAAGACGCCCAGAGAAAGTGCAAGAAGCGATTTGACTCCAAGCATAAGTGCAAACCACATAGTCTCAGGGTAGGAGACAGAGTGAGAAGGAGCGTATTCATGGAAAAAGGGCAAAATCGATATTCACAGCCCCTGGTTGTCGAAAACATCTTCTGCAATTCTGCTCAACTTTGTGATGGCAAGGTGTGGCATGCTTCCGTGCTCTCCTTGTGTGGGAAAACCGCTAATGGCAGGGGTGAGTGTGGCACATCTCAGGACATTGCCATTCGTGAGCAGAACACTGCATGTTTCACAGATTTCGTCCCACATAACTCCAATTGGTTTCTAGATGATATGTCAGACTCTGAGGAAGATAGCAATAAGTCCACGGTGCATTCCCAATCTACCGATGTTTGTGTCCACTCCACTCAGGGGCGCAATGAAACTTTGGGTAAACACCTTACCCTGGATGAAGATGATCCTCAGGTGATTCTGTAACGAGGGTGGTGGCACTGGCAGGTTTGGATGTGTTATTGTTAAACCCGGGAAGTTTGAGACTTTGTATGTGATTAATATCTGTGCACTTTACGGGTCAGTCTATTTTCATTCCTTGTGCATCTTTTTTCGAATGACCTAATGCTCCTATCAACATTTTCCGGTTGGGAAGGAGATGTGTTGTGTTGATATTTATCTTTGCCTTTCCCTTAGCTTTGTCCCCCCTTGGTCCCCATCCCTTCTCCCCTCGCGCCAGCAGTGTGATGTAATCAGCTGGCATTCTAGAATGCCAGGTGATTCTAATGACAGTTGGGTTGACCGTTGTCAGTTTCTGCCTAGCTGCTGACTGCGACGCACTGCTCCTGCATTTCTGGTGTGTTGTCTACCTATCCTTTCTACAAATAAAGGAATGTCATCAACATCGTGTCTGAAGCATGCTTACAACTGATCAGGACTTCTGTTTTGAATTAAAAAGTAAGCGAGATTCTCATTAATAAATAACGTTTGTTTAGTGTCATGAGTGTTTTGCATTGAAACCTACACCACTGCCCTTTACAGAACGGTGTTTTCCTGGCTGTAGTAGGTAGACTCTTAACTTCACATGGTTTTTTAGATAAGCATGGCCTCACAAGGTGTTGCAGTTCATTCACAATGCTTTGTTGACATTTGATATGTATTCCATGCTCGGGAAGTGAAACGGCATTTGTGAGGGTCTCGGCAATGTTAATCAGTTGTAGGAGAGGCTTATAGGTGTCAGATGCTCCCGGTCATGGGTGTGCTTCTATTTGGAATAATGCACCTTCACTTGCTACACATGGGCAACGGGTTGTACTTTGCACACACCCACCGACCTGATTTTGGTTCTTTTCCAGTCTGGACCACGCTTGCTATTTAAACTGCCCATTGTCAGCAATGGGAAAGCCTGAGCGTCAGTGGCTTTGCACATGCTGAGACCTCATTGGCTACGTTCTGGGTCCCTAGGCAAGTTGGTTGCACAAGACTCTGTTTTGAGAGAAACACATTTATTCCTGAGAAACACATTTACTTGGTGTACAAAAGATTTGGTTATACACCGCTTTCCTCTTTGTCTGAGTAGTGGTTTGGCATCAGTCTCAGTCAGTATTTTGGGTAGTTTCCCGCCGTGCTCTGGCTACATTCAATTCTCTCTATTTGTTTTTAGGTCTCGCTTAGGCAGCGCGCATGCGTTGCTCTAGGAGATGACCTTTAGTAATTGGTCAGCTCTTTTCAAGCACTCGTGCTTGTGATGGCATCCACCTTGCGGGAACGAGCAGCAGCACACACGCTAATTGAAAACAGATGTCCCGCGTGCAGCTGCTCACTGTTACATTTGCCTGCTTTTTTTTCCACTGCTTGTCTCGCCATTGCATTGCCGTCGCCTTCTCTTCTGAATGTGTTTTATTAAAACTTCCCACGAGCTGTGTCCGCCTTCCCATGCATGCACATGCATAGAGCAACTCTCTGCTCACAAAACACAAACCCTGCATTGCTGTATCTGCCTGGCCTTTGAAATGGCCCAAACCCAACTGTGCTCATTTCCGTTTATGCTTTGCACCTCAGCGGGTGTTAGAGTTCCCGTTTTCTGCAGGCTCCATGTCGTGTGCGCTGCTGCAGCAGTTGGGGTGGGTTTCCAGCTGTCCTGAATGTGCTTTGTTTATGTCCTATCTGTGGGAAGCTTTTCAATATCAAATTGTGAACAACTCTGTTTGTAATCAGAGTGATTCGTCAATGTTACAGAACAGAAACGCGGCTTGAAGCTGCGCAGGTTTGGACTCTGGGAGTCCAGGCCTGCAAGCAGAGCGCTTCTTTCTGCTGACATCACCCGACAGCGCTTTTATGGGGTTTCCTGTTGTCCCGTTAGGATGAAAAGGCCCAGCCAGCGCCATGACACTTCTGCACACTCTGGCTCTTTGACGCATGGCTTGGAACAGGAAGAGGGCCTTGCGGTCGCCACGTCAGAAGCTAGAGACACCTACAGAGGGAGCCAGAGGATGCTGGACTGTGCTGAAGTCAGAGGACTTTCTGGCAGCACTGGGTCAGAGTCAGTCATGTGTCAGGCTGGTATGTGGGGTCAGTGTAACAGCTGCTGGTGCATCTGTGTCCTTCGATTAACCCTCTTGTGCCATGTGACATGGTAGCAACCAGTGCAAACATACCTCGGAGACAATAATATGTTCCTTAGTCTTTTTTTGGAGCCTCCACTTTATACCGCTGTGTTACATCATGGGCGGCAAGCAGTTATTCTTACTTCTTTTTGACATGCGTTATTGCTGCATTATTCACATTTACTCCATGCAATTACCTAGTAATAACTGCCTATGCTACAATTACATGTAGGACAAAGGGCCCTCGCATTGAACACATATGGGGCCCTTGCATTAAACACATATGGGGCCCTCACATTGAACACACTAGGAGCCTTCGCATTGAACTCATAAGGGGCCCTCTCATTGAACTCATAAGGGGCCCTCGCATTGAACTCATAAGGGGCCCTAGCATGAAACCCATACGGGGCCATAGCATTGAACTCACAAGGGGCCCTAGCATTGAAACCAGTGAACAGAGCAAAATCAGCTACTCTGAACACGAGCAGGAGTGTAAGTGACACCAGCGAAATCACAAGTAATTAAGGTAGGGTTGGGCGAAATTTTAATTAAGCTGGTATCATTTACATTAATTTCCTGTAATTACAGACAATTTGTGATAAAAATTTACCACAAATGGTGCAATTCATATTTTTCAGTAACATTTCTCTACGAATACAAGGGAACAAGAGAATGCGAGCAGCTGTTGTTACTGATGCTCCTGTTTAAATGCGACCTTGTGACAAAAAGTCAAATGTTTCTAAGCGCTATTTAAATTCTAGTAACATAATCAAGACTACAACTCCCAGAATGCATTAGGTAGTTCAGGAACACGCCTCTTTTCTGTCCTACAATTATCTTATGAAAACACACTGGTTGTGGAACTCTTGGGTGCAGGAGCATAACATCCTTTCTGTCGGCACAGGAGTGTCTGTCAATAATATCTATGAAGCTTGTCTTACGTGAGCTTACATGTACCATTGCTCCACAAGTACGCAGCTTCCCATGCCTGATGCTTTATGTGTACTTTTGCCTCAACTGCAACCATCCTCCACATGTGCCAACAGCTATGGCTAAACACTTATAAGGTCCCAAAGGTGAGACCTATTGGCTATGTTTTTGCTTGTTACTCTTTGATGCTCTTGCTACAGGCTCTGCGCTGTGCAGTGCTCTTTTTTCATTTCTGAGGCTTTACATTTTGCAGTAGCATGGCTACAGCGCATTTCTCAACCACCACCTTTCTTGCAGTTACCTGGCAAACCTAACATCAAGTGGCGGCAGTGGCTAAGAATTTTTGAAAATTAGCTTTTGGCTATTGTTGATGAGAAGTTTGCAGCAGCGCGTAAAGCATCAATTTTGTACAGCTGTATTGGTTTGCCAGGGGAACAGGTGATTGATAAACTGCCAGAGTTTTCTCCACTGGGTGCTCAGTAGATGATTGGGATCAATATAAAGAGGCATTAGTGCGTATGGACAAGCAATATGCTTAGGAACCGAGCATTATGCTTAAACGGCACAACTTTTTCAAGAGAAATTAAATCTCGAATAAAGGTGATGAAGCATGATTTTTGCGAAATAATCTTGCTTGATCAAATCTGCTCATAAGTGTGTTATTAACAAAACAAATGACTAACATTTTAACATTTACGTACACAGTTATTTGAAAGTACTACGTGAAATTAAGCAAAGATGGCACAACATTGTTTAATAAAAATAGTTTGTTTAGCTGTAAAACTTAACATGCTGAAAGCTGAGAGCTGAAAGCATGAACATTTTATGAAGTCTTTTCTTTGCAAAATCATGGAAGAGATATATGAATAAGTATGCATTTAGAATCATGTATGTAGAAATATGAAACAGTAAATAATAGAAAGCGCTTATTGAAATGTTTGTGAAAATGTTTATCCTACTTCATAACAAGGGGAAAAAATCCTATTAATAATTTGATTATTAAGAAATAGATTATACTTATGAATTAATTAGGATAATGGATCTTTATTTTCTTATTTCTTTATGTGTTACTCTCTCTTGCTAAAGTATTAATGCTTGTGTTTATTTTCTATGTTTTCTCTACATAGACCTAGTCTAGTCATAGTGTAGTCTGAAGTAGTGTGGCTCACTGGTTAGAGGCGGCAGACCCGAGAGCAGAGGACGGCCCGGGACCAGGGTTTGATTCCCGGCGCAGCAGGTTTCTGGACCAGGGTCAGCGGACTCGATAATTCTCTCGCCTCGGTGCCCACTCTGATCAGCGATCACACTCGGCAACTCTGGGCACTAGCTTGCCTCATCTTCACTAACGGCCCCACCAGACCGCCGGGGATGCCTGGTCTCACCCTGGAGATACCCATTAAGGGACCATCTCTCAGGGAAGCCAGGAAGGGTTTCGCAGCGGTCGAAGCGCCTTGGGACCCTACGGGTAAGTAGTGCGCTATATAAATGCCTATACATACCTCAAAAACCTGCTAGAGTAATTTTCCTTTGCTAAATCAAAGGCTTAGGCCACGGAAGAATGTTTTTTGTCCTTGAATATTTCCATAAAACTGATTCATAGCATATCACTAGGTTTTTTTCTTCCTACGATTATAGTATTTCTTTCTATGAATAATTGTGTCAACTAATGTTGCAAGGTGACGTGAAGTGCACCCGAGGACATGGAAAAGAATAACATTGTCTTCCTGCTTACGAAGAGCTATGATGACATATTTCCTAATAATGAGCTTTACAGAGAAAAACCGGATGAGCTGACTCAGACGATGATCTCTTCATAAATTGGTCCAATCGAATTGCATGAAATTATAAAATTGTAACATTAGGCTGATGGAACTTTTTAGCATTTGGGTATAACTATTACCGTGAGAAAATAACTTAACAGTAACTATTTCTATGAGAAGAGAGCCTTTGCTGCCCTACTCTAGCTGGCTATTATCCTTGCAAAATCTCTGCTGGTCTATATGACTTACTTGCACTTCATCGGCTGGTGATTTGCTTAAGATATACCTTTATCGGCTAAAGGGTTGGCTATTTCTGACTATTGAACACTATGTATTAGATTCCCTTTGATCTAGGTTCGTATAAAATCAGAATTGCATATGGTTTTTGCAATCATTATATCTTTATTTCTCTCTCTCCTCTTAATGCTGTTATTGATTATATGATGTATTTGTTGAAGGACTGTATTTCTTTATTGTGACTTACCTGTAACATTGAAAGAACACAGAATTGATGATTCTTATGTATTTGTGCATTGACCATTCATATTTTGAAACAAATAGATAAAAGAGACTTTAAAGTAGTCAGAGTTTGTCTTCATTAGTGAGTATTGGACATAATGTATATTGTGATTACTGTGGTTGGACAGGCGTTTCCTTCATGAGAGATATATGTCTTGTAAGAAGATACATCTTGTACAAAAGATGTATGTCTTGCACGAAGGTAAGCCACTTTGAAGCAGTCTGTAGAGGTGGTAAGACATTCACAGCATTGATGGCCTTCACAATACTGATACTTGCACTGAAAAACTCAGTAACCTGGTACTATCCATTGAATGTAGCACTGTGTTGGGTGTGGGCAGTGTCAAGGGCTCATGGTGTCATGTGGTGACTGGCAATGTGGTGTGTGGTAAAGGAAGATTCACAGTCCAGCTGTATAGTTAAGTAATCCTTTATTGTAACTTGGTTCCAGGATAGGAGAGTAGGAGAAGATAGATAGTAGAAACACAGCCCCACCAGGAGCAAGCTCCTAGCAGCTCAGCCTGAGATGACCAACCGGCACTCTAGACACAGACAGACACTCAGGCATTCTATGATGTCATGTACATTCTAACAGGGCAGGACAGTGAGGAATAATAGATAAGTAGTTTACCACACATCCTCCTTCCTTGGGGAACGACAGCAGAAATAAAGAGAAAGACAAGTACGATACCTGAGAAAAAACATTAGCATGAAAGGCAAAACATTGAGATGCAAACATCAGATGGTGTACTGCATGAGGTATCAGAAATACTACTGTCATAAACAGAAATGCATTAAAATACAAAAATAATTGAAAACATTAAAATTGCAAATATCATAACTTCACGCCCCCTCCCTTCTAGAAAAACAAGGTAAGAGAAGGGTGGTCACTCCCATAACCTCCCCGTATGCGGGTACACCACAGGGTAGAGACCCTGGCAAACAAAGGTGGGTGTTGACACAAAGCGGCAAACCCTTGGGACTTAAAGAAAACAACATCCACAAGACCCAAAGAGTATAAGTCACTCTAGATAACAGGAAGAGTGCAACCTCCCTAAGAAGGATACACCAGAGAGTAAGCACACTGGAAAATGACAAAAGTTCCCCAGGTTAGGGTAGAAGGCAATCTGACACCGAAATTTAGGCTAAAGGTCCGAAAAGGGTAATGGAAGAGGTCTAAACACTAGAGAGAAGCTTCTCACTCAAAGTCCTACGTACCTGAAACCCTTGGTCAAGAACTCCATGCAGGTGGACTTTAACCAGAGCATAGTGTCAAGATAAAAGGAAACTCCATAGGTAGTAACCTTTTGAACTGACAAAACACCTTCCCCCAAACAAGAGAACAACACAGGGTACTCACCCTGGGAAAAAACACAACCTCCCCTAAATAGGGTACACCACAGGATACTCACCATGGAAAACTACTCAACCTCCCCTTAGTAAGGTACACCACATGGTAGCCAACCTGGGAACTGATATGGGGCATTGACTACCCACAAACAACACAACCTTACCTAAGTAGGGTACAACACAGGTTAGTCACCCTGGGAACTGATATGGGGCATTGACTACCCACAAACAACACAACCTCCCCTAAGTAGGGCAAACCACAGGGTACTCACCCTGGGAGCTGATATGGGGCATTGACTACCCACAAACAACACAACCTCTATTACGTGGGGTGAACCTAGAAGGGTACACTGCAGGGTGCTCACCCTGGAAACTGACACGGGTCATTGACTACCCACAAACGACAGAACCTTCCCTAAATAGGGTACACACTAGATAAACAGCAAAACTGGGAACCTAACTGTCCGCTCAAGACACTATGTTAAACACTGAGCGCCCCCCACAAAATGAAAGCACAGTGCTATACAGAACATGCATAATGAGTACAGAATTTATAATCACAAAGCACTTGTTAAGCACCAATGCGCGGTTTCTCACCTGTGATCGTCATCACAAAGTTCCATGTGACTGTTCCCACATAGCGTCCCACAAAGCTGGTGAGGGGTGACTCAAGACGTGCCGTGGCATCCAGTACATCACATAACTGTAATGCAAAGTCCAAAGTCCTCCATGTGGTGAAAGGCTTGATCTCGCAAGCCAAATATTGTAGACCTGCAGGCGAACAAAGTTCAACTGTAGGAATGTTGCGCTTAAAAGGAGAGCGAATCCACGGCCCTTGTCAAAATACAGCAGTTTAGATGATGGTGATTCTAAATAAGTTTGTTGCAACCCCGCGTGGTTGGCCATCTAGAACTTCACCAAAGGACACCAAGAGACCCTTTATGTGCTATTTCCAAGCACAAGATGGCAGCACGTTTCCAACGCTGAGCCGGGTGGCTCAAGGCGCTTTGCTGTATGTGGGCGTCACTAAGCAGCTGAATTGAACGACGGAGGAATGTCAATGTGGCTCTATGGAAACCCCACTCGACAGAAAGTAGAGGTAAGAGCGCATGCTGGGACAGACGTGGGAACACTTTTGAAAAGGGCAGCTCGTGCGTATTTGAAAACAATAAACTGCCCAAAGGGCTTCGCAGTAACGGGGCTCTCCGTGACCACAGCAATGCACACAATTGCACAACCAAGTTACCACAAGACAGTTACCTCACTTGGTGTTGCAGTACAACCACAGAAACTCTCCTCTTGTCCTGTCAGTGGTTCTTCTCAAAGCGCCCTGCTAAGCACAGACCCAAAAAGTGCTGTCAGAGAAAGGTCGGCATACCTCCTTCGCCGGGCCTGCGAGAGAACCGACACATGTGGTTCCTGTTAAACACTCTTGGATACTCCAAACACCCTTGGTTCCTCTAGAGCATGCCCCAACCTCCACAGCAGGTTGACACGTAGTCATGACGCGATGTTGGAAGGTTTCCCTCAACATGCCATGCTGCCCAGAGTGTAGAAAGTACTCACTGTGTCCATAGGGGATGCAGACTCAAGCTGCTGTCAGAGCACAACACTTCCCACGCAGGTTGATGGTCTAAAAAAAACAGGGAAAGACAGCAGGGTGTGGAAACCTGTTGCGCCTATGGGAAGCTTGTTGCTGGAGAGACCGGGTCAGAAGTCCTCCAGGTGATAGCATAGTCTTCAGTGATGAGATGACAAACACCCTGGCTGCAGGCTGTCCAGGTAGTACAGAACACTGATGGGGCTGTCAATGGCGTTTCTCTGAGTTTCAATTGACGTTTTGATAGTCCTTAATGTCTTTGGTTCCTTGTACTTTAGTTCTTTAGTTGTCCTTAGTCCAAGCGTAGTGTTGTAACTTGACACTTGGTATCTTCCATACTCCCTTGTTCCCCCCTTCCCTTCTCCTGCCCACTTGGTATGACCTGTAGCTGTCCCTGAAGGCAGCATTAGAATGTTGTGGTTTTCGGTCCTGTCAAGCTGGGAGCACCTTATGGTGATTGTTACTGAATAAACGCACTAGAAATAAATCCACGTGTGGACATTCTTCACTACATTTGTGGCGACGAAGGAAACGGAGCTGAGCCAGGGTCAGTGGGGTGCTCTCCCCTGGAATGAGTTGAGCTTGGACAAGGAAAATAAAATGAAGAAATAAGTTGATAAGCTGCTTCGGGCGTTCCAAGTAGATTGAGAAGCTGAAGAGGAGTAAGACCCGAGTGGATGAACTTTGAACGGAGAGAAAGTTCGTCAGGTGAGCAGCTGAAGCTAATGAGGAAAGCTGAGCGGAGCGGGAGACGAAATTGCTGTTAATCGTTCCCACCGTGTTTTGAAGTGAAATTATGAGCCTTGGTGATGAAGTTGAAAAAAGAGCTCTGTAGGAGAAAGTCCGTGAAATGAGCAACTGAGGCATGTGAAGTGATAATCTATGTCGGGCGTTCTAATGAAATTGAGTTGGTGAAGAGGAGTAAGACCCGAGTTGAAGAGCATTGAAATTGGCGAAATATCGTGAGGAGAGCAGTTTAAACTAATGATAAGAGCTGAGCGGAGCTCAGGATAAGGTGAAAGTTCGTGTGTAATGGGAAGGAGTGAGACCCAAGTACATGGCGATAGTTAGTGAGGTGAGCTGCTGAAGCGCATGAGAAGAGCTGGGCTGAGCGGGGGACGACATTGGTGTTAATCGTTCTCGCCGCGTCTTGAAGTTAAGAATAAAAGCCTTGGCAATGAAGTTGGAAAAGGAGCAAAAGTCCGTGTGAAAAGGGGACGTGTGAGAAAGTGATCGAGGCTGGAGTGCCCTGCGTACTCTTATTCCGAAGGTGATACTGAGGGGAATCAGAAATATTAGTGTGTGAAAATAAATCCTCCTCAGCCTTTCTGTGTGCAGCCAAGGTTCAGTCACGTCCATTATCATTCTCTTTCAATACCGCCGATAATAACCAACACAGGGAAGACACTGCCACCGTGTGGACACTTTAAGCAATAAAGAGTGAATATAATCCCTGTTCAGCGCATGACAGTTGAGTCGATGAAGAAGAAGTGACAACGGAAAACATCCCTGAGGGTGCCCTAGGCGCAGTCGGACCTGGTGTAGGAGCGGGGCATTCCGAGTGTGTGAGCAGAACAAAAGGAAAGGGAGGTCCGCCTTCGCGGGATAAAGCACCAAGAGGTGGAGAGAGGCGATATGCGGGGAGGTGCTAAAGGCAAGTTGTCACACGGCCCCTGCCGGGAGCTGCACTGAGGAGACCGAGGGTTCAGCGCTTCACTTAGAGGTACACTCGGACAGTAAACGTCCCAAGTTTAGATCCGGTCGGCTGACTAACTCTCCCCTGAAGGAGTCAAGGTACGACATCGGGGGAAGGGGGAGGGGGTCTGGCTTGCTCATGAGGAGATTATGAAATAAGTAAATGAGCTTTTCCGATCCTTAAAGGAGAAATTTGAGTGAGTCATTACCGAACTTCCTTGATTTAGAATTAGATAAAGTATTCAAGGGTTTCCTGCGCAACGTGGAGGGTGCGCGCAAGTGAAGTATTGTATAAGGGTACAACCTAATCGATAGTAATGTGACTGGTCCCTGAATTCCCAAAAGGCACACCTAAGATTTTGATCGTGAGGAGAAGAGGAAAGTGGGTTGTAGATTTATAGTCCTCCTACACAGCAGAGCAAAGTTTTGAAGTGTGACAGGCACCCGAGTCGCCCCCTACAGCTCGTAGTCGAACAAGCGCCAGATTGCACTGCCACCCTGTGGGCCATTCTTTCCATCGCACTCTCGTCACAATCCCTGATTAAAAAAAAATATATATATATATAAGGACGGTGAAGACGTGTGGGGTATATGAAAAAATGATAAAGGTGTACAAATATGCACATTGGCTCGTTAAGGGAGAATATTAGCCTCTGAAGAAGATTGGTGGGACTGGAAGTGTCAGTTGTACGGGTCAGGGTAGACTTCGTTCCTGTTTCAGGGTCATTGGGAGCATTTGAAGAGGAGGAATCCCCTACACTCGCAGGCCTTAAGATGCAAATTTAACGAGTGTAGAGCATATGCTGCAGCTGTGAATACACCCATACATCTTTTCACTCCGTAGTTTGGAATCAGACCCACCCTCCTAGACCAGAGCTTCAGATTCAGTATAACTCTCGTTTTCCCCCTCTACTTTGCCTACCATAACGGCGCATCACTGTCAGTCAGGTGGGGCGTAAGAGAGTACAACGAGGCACACTCGTTCCGCTATCTTGAGGTAGGAGGCGAACTTTACATTTTCACGGTTACCCCTTAAGACAACAGCGTGTTCAACATGGAGTGGGGCCAGAAGTATAATTTTCCGCCACCAGTGCCGTTTATGGAGGGGGATGATCAAAACGTTGCAGAATGGAGGGTATGGAAAGTATATTTTGAGAATTACATATCAGTTGTGGAGGAAGAAGCAGTGCCCTTTGTACCTAAAGAAAAAGCTGAAATATTACTATACAGTTTAGGAACTGGGGGACGGAAAAAGTACCGCGAAATGGAAAAGGCATTCATGAAAGGAACGATCAGGAATATCTATGAGGACATCTTGTGGGTGTTGGATGAATATTATGTACAGGTCTCGTTGGAAAAAGTACAAAGGGATGAAGTGAAAAAGGAAAGGATGGGTGGCCACGAGGAAGTCAATCTAAGTAAAATAAACCCGGTATGTACTATCTGTATAGGCGGAGTGAAGACAGATATGATAACAGATTCAGGTTCACGTCATAGTATGGTAAGCAAGAGTGAATGGAACTGTAAGTTAGAAAAAAAATATGGAAACGTTTTGAAAGAGGCAAACATATCCCCAAAGTCGTATACAGGGGAGGACATTAGAGTAATAGGATACCAAGTCATGGACTTAATGTACAAGGGAAATCATACCAGGAGTACCATATATGTAACAGAAAGTGGACCCACCATGCTAGGGTGGAAGGATCAAATGAAACTGAGAATATCACTCAAGGGAAGAAGAAGAGAACAAATGAGGGAGCAGGCACTGAAACAAAGCATGAGTGTAACAAAGGGTGGTGCATCGAAGATCCCCACGCCTCCCTCCAAGAGTGCAGAAGTTTTTGAAGGGGCTGCCAGTATTAAAGAACAAGGGGAAATTACAGCCAAAGGCAACCTGAAAGAAAAACGAGAATCTTACCAATGTTTGGTGGATGAGAGAGAAATACGTAAGAAACAAGAGAATAAAAACAGAGAAGGTTTAATTGGAGAAGAAGAAGAATTCGAAAGGAAGGGAGAACGCATAAGTGCAACAGCAAATGAGCAGAAAAAGATAAAATGTAGGGGTAATCTATTCAATTGCAAAGAGACGGGGCAAATGACCACGCCGTCGGAGTTCAAGACTAAAGTGAGGGAGGAGTATGAGGTCAATAGTCAAAAGGAAAGAGAAGTGGACTTAAGTTTGAAGAGTGAGAAGAAAGGTAAATATCTTCAAAGGCCCTACAGTGGGAAGGTGGAGAGAGAGAGCAAGGAAACGCAAAGAATAATACTAAAAGATTTCCTACCAAATGTCCAGTCAGGTCTGAAGAGTTCACGCTATGATTATAGGAGCAAGCATAAGTTTCAGGATCCAGAAAACACCTCTGAGTCCTCCAAGGGAACATGCGGGATGAAACAGGAGAACGGAATTAGGGCAGTAGTGGATCAGGTCGTTAAGCGCGAGCTATTTGATAAGGAAGTCAAGAAAGTATTGGTTGCTGGTAATGGCCAAGGGAGGAAGGACAAAAGATGGCCCAGACCAGTCACCGTTGATGACACTGAAATAGAGACATAGTGTGCCAGAAGGAGCTGCCGGGCATTGTCCTGGCCCATGTTTCTGCATAAAGAAGTAAATATGAGCGCTACCTCCAGGATCATCCCTCCAGAGGGGGATGGAAGGACTAGTAGGAGAATTGAAGTACTCTAGTTCATGATGTCCATCAATTAGACTGCAGAAGAGTAGGTGGGGTGGCTGAGGTCGCGCTTTAGGGATGGGAAGTTCCTGCAACTCCTACTGTGACACTTAGCTGCTCATCCCTTTGCGACACAAGCCAGTATATAGTGTGGGACCTAGCGGAACAGTACCACCTGCTCCTGCCTTGCCCCCCCCCCCACTTCTGTTAGTTCCTCATAGAGGATGGTTATAAGTTTTCCTTTACAGTTACCTTGATACAGTTCCACCCCGTTGGTACAGCCTTCGCAGGCTTTGGGGTTTGGGGTGCCACCCCTTTCCCTCCTTCTCTTTTTCCTGCTTCTTCTCTTTTGCTGTTCCTCTTATCGAGCTCTTTCCCTCTCCATTTCTGTTTCCTCGCTCCCTCTGGTCTCACTATCCTTTCTCACCCACTCTGACTCTCTCTCTCTCTCACATCTTCCTCTGTTTCATCTTTGCCTCACTCTTCACCCTTCTCTCCTTTTCACCCACTCGCTCTTTCATCTGTCCTATGTTTCCCCTTTCCCCCCTTGTCTCCTTAGGGAGGATGATGTGTTGTAACTTGACACTTGGTATCTTCCATACTCCCTTGTTCCCCCCTTCCCTTCTCCTGCCCACTTGGTAAGACCTGTAGCTGTCCCTGAAGGCAGCATTAGAATGTTGTGGTTTTCGGTCCTGTCAAGCTGGGAGCACCTTATGGTGATTGTTACTGAATAAACGCACTAGAAATAAATCCACGTGTGGACATTCTTCACTACACGTAGGTTCAAGATCGTCGCCAAAAAGTGGTAAAGGAATATGCACAGTCCAGCTGTATAGTTAAGTAATCCTTTATTGTAACTTGGTTCCAGGATAGTAGAGTAGGAGAAGATAGATAGTAGAAACACAGCCCCACCAGGAGCAAGCTCCTAGAAGCTCAGCCTGAGATGACCAACTGACTCTCTAGACACAGATAGGCACTCAGGCATTCTATTATGTCATGAACATTCTAACAGGGCTGTACAGTGAGGAATGATAGAGAAGTAGTTTACCACATGGTGCTTCAAGTCATGGCCGACTCTGGTTCATAATCACCATCATGGCTGATGTCACATTTTATGAAAATTGGAAAGGTGGTGTAGTACTCATAGAGTCAGACCTAAAGCTCAACGGGTTTGATAAAACTGAAATTGAAATGCTTGGGTATTTTATGTCCAGATTAGAGTGCTGAGGAAGCTGCACAGTCACTAAGGTGTATGTGTCCGTTAGAGGCAGGAGCATCATAGGTTGACAGGATTTGGCCAAAATGGGTCTCTCTTTGAAACCAGCAATGGAGTTTCATGTGCTGGTAGGTGAACTTCCTAAAGCTTACATAGAAAATTACGTATGATGTAAATGTTGAAAGCAATCCTTCTATCACAGACATTAGCAATATTTTGAATCAGTTTCCCAGAGTATCTTCCGATAAGGTGGAAACCATCAAGGGCTTTGGGCCCGACATCTGGCTCAAGCCAGGGGCTCAACCAGTGGTATACAACATCTGCCCTTTGCCATTGAGTGCAGAGATTAATTGAAAGGCATTCTAAAGAACCTGTAGTCTGAGGGGATCATTTAGCCATGTGATTCATTGCAATGGGTTTCTCCCATTATTGTGGCCAGGAGGAAATCTGGGGCAGTCAGGTTCTATGCTGACTAATGCGCATTAAACAGGAATATACGTGTTGACTGTCATCATAGATCTGAGGTCAGCGTTCCATCAAATACCACTCTCAGCTGATTTGCAGGAACTAACCACCTTTGTAACCCAATTTGATCCGTACAAGTACCCGAAGTTTTGGCCTCCACTGCTGGTGTTTTCCAGAAGCTAATGGACAGTCTTTTGGGTGACATTACTGTGGTCCGGGCTTACCAAGATGATATACTGGATATTGCAACAACTGTATCTATTGTATTGTAATGTCTATTGCTAATTGAAAGTATTTAACTGTAGCACTTTATTCTGAGAAAGTATTTTTATACCTACTTGTGGTTCTAAAATAAAACAACCATATATTTTTATATACAACACAATTGGCCTAGAGGTCGGTTCCTGAGTGTGTGAGACCATTTGCAGACTGAGTGTGTACAACAAATGCTTTACACTGTCCTCTGATACTGCCTTACTGCTCAACCAAGCACCCACTTTAGAGAGTACGGTTATATCTAACTTTAACCTCTGCCAAACCTCTGTGGACTCTGTGCACACAGTACCTTACCTGGGTGCAGTATATACAGAGCCACTTTCTTACAGCTACCCAGAGGTCCATTGCAAGAAATAGCCATCAACTTAGTGGGTCCGTTGAGAGAGGAGAGTACTACGCCTTTTTTTGTAGTAGTTGATTTGTTTCTGAGATGGCCTAAAGTGGTGTGTCAGCAACTCAGGAGCTGTTTTTTGTTTTTGGAAGGTCTTTTCATAAGGGAAGGGGTTCTGAACAGCTTAATAGCAGATTATGGAGTGCAGTTTTGCTCCAGAGAAATAGACCTATTTCTGGCATTATGTGGGGTGGCACACAAGAGCTCAGCCTTATATCATCCCTAAACCAACTGAATGGTTGAAAGATTTAATAGGACACTTAAAGAAGGGTATACGTTGGATAAGAACAGTGGATTAGATTGGAAAAGGGAGTTTCAGAATTGTCTAGTATCATATATTTCCCCTCAAATGATGACTGATAAGTCTCCATTTAAACTGTTTAGAGGAAGGAAGCCCAAATCTAAGTTGGTACCAGGATGGGTGAGCTGAAATAAGGGATGGGTGGAAGTCTCGGTAAATGATAACTGGAGAATCAAAAAAGTGTGCCAAAATGGTTCAACAAGAGGGGGATTTTGATGGGAGGTATGTGGTAAGAGAGACACATGTAGTTGTAGGTGACTGAGTGTAGATAAATGTCCCAGTGGTATCTCACCCTGGTTCAATATATACTGAGCCAAGAAAAGTGATAAAAATATTCAGAAATGCCTTCAAATTGGAGGAGGCTAGGATATGGATTCTTAGTAGGGTGGTACGGTTGAAAGAGCGTATTACTTAACACACACTTTTTGACAATTAACCTACATATTGCGAAGGTTCTAAAGAATATCATGGGAAATCATCCAACGAGACAAATGATCATCATATTAGTAGTGGCAAGTTGTTGCCAGGATATGGTAAGCTAAAGAGGTTCTGTAGAATTCCTTCCTATCTCAAACATTATGTAAGACTGTAAAAATTCATCCTTCTATAAATATTTATAATGTCATTGTAACAGTATTGGTTATATATTGGTGTTAATACATTTTCTCACCTTTATTCTGTTAATGTGCTCTTTGTCTGTTAGGTAGTGAATAATGCTTTGTTAATTCTGTATACATTGTATTTCATTTGTATAAAGGGAACATGTGTGGTATTTTCTATGGCTCACATGGAAATCCACAGTGAGTCATGGTGTGTTTTAAGTTCCATATGCTGGAATGGAGCGGGGAAATTGAAGGTAGAGACAATTGCTCTGAGGCTGTGTATAGGGCAGCAATAGACTGCGGTTTCTTACATGATCGATGCGTGCGCCACACCTTCTTGATAGCAAAGTGTAATTCATAAGGAAAAGCGTGTGTTGCAGGTGGTAAGATCCAGAGAGTCGTTCTTCCCCTGGAAAGTTAATACAATTTGTACGGTGTTGCCTTTTAGGGTTTTTTTTTTTTGCTCTTTCTCAATTTACTATTTTTTCATATTACTCGTTGGGATGGTCACTGTTGACTTACAAATATATATCAATGTTTATATTGAGATTCTGTACTATGGAATAGCAGCTATGATGTTCTGTATTCGTTATTAAACTTAAAGTTAAAAAAAATAGTACAACTTCTGAAAAAAAGAGTAAAGTAACTGCTATAACAGCTGTAAAAGTAATCGCTTGTCCACGTTGAAAAGGGGTCCCGTTCCAGTCCGGAAGCACTATGTGCTGGATCAGAGTTAGAGTGCCTTAAAAGTTAGAGATCCCAGAAAGTACAGTTAAAAGGATCAAAAAGTTGTACAAGTAAACAATGGAGACGAATAGAGGCTGTGGGTTTTCTAATCCTGAGGCATCGTTTTTAATTCATTTCCACATTACTATAGTCTTTTTTTTTTTTTAAAGGAAAGATGTGTTATTGTTAAATATTGTTTCATTCTATTGTATTGTTAGATACTTTGAGATAAACGAGAGATCCGAAAGACCCACCTGCAAGCAGTAAGATTAGAAAAACAGCGAAGAAGTCAGGATACTCTGCCAGGCCAGGCAAGTTCATGCGCACGTTTGAACTCAGGTAAGTCCCAATTCTTTTGCCGAGTAATTCATCAAAGGTGGCACTCCAAGCTCGAGCAACGCTAGAGGTTCCTGAATGAGAGATCAGAGGAGGTGTTGTTAGTCATATTGGGAAGTCAGACCCACAATACCTTGACTGCAGTCCTCCTCTAGCTGTGAACCTTCCCCGATTCCAGTGTCTTCCACCTGTTCCATGGCCCTGATTTCTTATCTCCGTCTTTGCTCCTAACTTTGTTTTCTCTCTCCCCTCTGTCTCTCTCTTTCTCTCCCTCTCTCTCATCATCTCTTTCTCTCACCATTTCTCTCTCTCTCTCTCTCTCTCTCTCTCCCTCGCTCTTTTTTTCTCTCTCCCTCTCTCATCATCTCTCTCTCTCGCTCTCATCAACTCTCTCTCTCTCATCATCTCTCATTGTGTTCAGCTCAGGGATTGCTAGATCAAAGGTGGAGAGGTTGGGAGCCCAAGAATGTGATGTGCTTGAATTCTAAGATGAAAGATACCGAGAAGCCTGGTTTAGTACAGTAAAACTCAGAAAAGGCAAGTTCAAAAGTGCTGGGCAGCCCCACTATGTGGTCTACAGGGAGAACTGTATTGGAGCAGATGGATTTTGAAGACCATTTGTGGTGAAGGGTAATGACTGAGAGGGAATTATGTAGTATGCTGTGGACTAGGGATCGATGGTTGGGATGCAGCATCCTACTCGACACATGATGGAGGGGGGTTAGAGTCCCATGGGTTCCTTGGCAATTTGTCCAGGCAGCTTGAGATTTCCCTGAGCACTGGACAAGGAAGGAGATTGTTGGAGGTCTTCCCTAGTCTTTTGGAGTTGTGCTGCAGGTGGCTGGAGACCTCATAGCGCCTGCAGATAACTGTGGGGGTGGTTGGCAATCTCACATGACAGGCCCGCTGAAAGTATGAGGACAGGAAGGGCCACATTATTCATCAGGCTTGACCAAATTATGCAGCAAGGAAATACAAATAATGTGGTGTATTGCTCCACATGTTGTGATAGTTTAACTTCATTATGTTGCGATTGATACTCATTGTAATACTGTCTGGCTTAAGATTTCACCCCATTAGTGCCAGTTTAACAACTAAATACAGCACTAAGCAACTGAAAAATGACAAACCAACTTTTGCGACAGACCTTCCACTGAGTGGGAACATGTTAAAACTTTTTAGTACATTTTTATTAATTTGAACTAGAATTTATTTTGTTAAAATCGCTGCAGATTATGAAGCAGATGATGATTTGTGTAGCTAATGAGGCAAATCCATAATTATGCGGAAATAGCCATGGTCACAGAATCTCATAATTCCAGTGGTCCTGTCTATAGGTGATGAATGTGCTTGAGAATGGGAAGACGCCTTTGTGTTTGGCCAGCATTTTATGGAGGTTGTAGTTTTAATCATGATTTGCCTGACTTGTGATTTTGATGGTTGACCTTTAAGATTTGGTAGGCATGTGGTCAGGCCCGGCCCGTGCAGGGCGTTATACCGGGGCAGTGACGTCAGGTGGGGGAGGGCCAGGGTGGGGGTTTTTAAAATGCGGAATATGGACCATTACAGGTAAGTAACAAAAAAACCAAAAACGAATTTCGTTGCCTACGCTGCATCACATTTGGCGATGCAGCACGGGCAACAAAATTCGTTTTATTCGTTACTTACCTGTAATGGTCCATATCCCGCATTTTAAAAACCCCCACCCTGCCCCTCCCCCGCCTGACGTCACCGCCCCGGTATAACGCCCTGCACGGGCCGGGCATGCATGTGGTGAAAGTGTAAGGGATCCCTCAATCTGATCAGAATAAGCATTGTGTTGTCCATTCTTCAATATGATGGTCTAATGGTGGAAGTAGAAGATATTGGGCACTTTCTAGACATTTGTCCAAGCCTTCAATTTTCATGAAATGTTTGGGCAGTAGGTTGCTTTTCCTTTTTTTATGGACATGTGAAGATGATTCAATTTGTTGGCCAAATAGTGAATGTGGTTGGTAATGCAGCCTTTTACTGTGCATATGGTAGAGGTAGTGTAGCATTCAAAAGTTTGTTGGATATATGATAGAGATGGGCAAGTAGTGGAGGATGATTTTTGGGGGGAGGTGGTCAGGGACCTTGTAGGCACTTGGACACCTACCCTTCCACTTACTTGTGGCCTCCAGTTCCTGCTTGTTCCAGCCTGATCCAGTGACACCACTGCTGTCCAGGTTTTCCTGCACAGGTTTTCCCGCTGACCATTCTTCCTGCCAACATAAGCCCTGCCCATCCCAGGTCCTACTTAATGCAGCCCGCGTTGCAGTCGCACTACTGGTGCACCAATGGCAAGCCCGCCTACACCTGCACCGTGCCCAATATCATGACGCCTGGTTCCTCCTGCCCCCGAAAATACACAATTGGCAAGCTCTACACCCTCATAGCCATGAGCCACAGCAAACACTGTCACTTTGCTGACCCATCAGTGGCGGTTTCCCCATGGGGGCGTTTGGGCGCCGCCCCCCCTGTTTTCTCGCCGTGCGAGAAGAAGGCAGAAACAAATGGTAGTTATTTATTTATAACTACCATTTGTTTCTGCCTGCCCTTCTCGCACGGCGAGAAAACACTACAGTCAGCAGAACAGAACTTCCTTCCTGGTTACTAACCCGACTCGAGTCTCAGGGAAGGGGGGAGTGGCTTGGGGGAGTGGCTTGCCCAATGTTGTTAATACGGACTGTTTGGACAGCCTGAGAGGCAGTCCAAACAGACAGTATTAGCAACAGAGGGCAAGCCGCTCCCCCAAGCCTCCTCCCACTTTCTGTTCTGCAGGATGCAGACTAAGTGGAATGACGTTTTTAGGGCAGCCGGCCGAACCAATCAGCGCCGGCTGCCATGGAGGGGAGGGAGGCTGCCTGCAGCCTTCCGTGACGAGAGCGGCGGCATTCGAATTTCAGGATGGCGGGAGCAGTCTCGGGACTCAAGAGTCAGAGCGGGAACTCGGGAAGCCATTGCCAAGGTAAGTTTTTTATATTTATTTATAGAGTTTTATTCTCTGTGGGCGCTGAATGAGCTTGGAACATGCTTAATCCTGTTCTCAGTGTCCGGTCATGGAGCCACGATTGCCTCTTTAGAACTACTTCACTTTCCTTCAGGGATTGAAAGGTGGAGGGAGATGTTACCAATGGATCAGTGACTACTGTTTTTGCTGGGAATACTAGTTCCTCCATCCTAGAATTTTAACGCTATAATTGTTGGTATAAACGCTAGGTTAGTACAATCATTAAGGCGGGGAAACAACTTTTTTTTAAAATAGGCCAAAGAGCAAGAGAAGTAACGAAGTAAAAAGCATGACAAAATGTCCAAGAGCTATTAATGCGAATGTAAAGGCTCCCGCGTCCAATATGGAGGACATAGAAGGACGCTACAGGCAAGTATCTCTGCCTAATATTCATCATTGTTATAGAACCTGTCTGTTAAAGTTTGACTTTCTCCTCAGTTTGTTACTTGTACAACTGCAAGGCACGAGTACCGAGAATGCCCAGACAAAACGGGCAAGAGGCCATCTTGAATGTACATAAATTAGTGTTGTCTGGGACCGTTGCAGACTATCAATTGAGTGCATTGTTGACGTCAGTTGTGCAAAGAGTGTTGTGAAACAGAGCAGCCGGAAAGAATCCTACCTACCGGTTCTGTTTCACACGTTCACAATTATACGGCAAAGGAGCGATTCCTTGCATGTCTGTTAAAAAATGCGCCTCCGATGGGAACGCTTCGCTGGGATAAACAGCGAGAACAATATCAACAGGCAGCCCAGTGGGGCTGTAAAATCAATACCGGGGCCTGCTGTTTTTAAAATAAATTGAAGTATCCGATAAGAGCAGACAAACAGCCTGCTCACTGTGGTAGTTTGTTCTGCAGCAGCAGAACAAATAAGAGGGTATGGTAAACGTTTTTTTAATGACAAAGTGCTGAGCTAGAAGGTGGCAGGCGCATTACGGCCATCAGGCTGAAAGGGCTTTATTTATTTTTATTCAATTTACAATCTGAAAATCAATTTCTGCATTGACTGACATTTTACGCCCCACTACTTTCAAATGTCACCAGCCGCCACTGTGACCCATACTCCCAGGTACGACATTTCACCTGCACCCACTGCCACTTAATCTGCCACAGCACACACACCAGCCCATTAACAAGCCCCACCCCAAAAACACCACAGGCACCACCTGAACAAAAACACTAATTCTCACACTCCATTCTCAGCACACACTCGCTATGCAAACACACCACTGAGATTTGGGACCACATCTTCACCCTCACACTCAACATCCTCTTCCTCACTGAGACCTGGCTCAACCACATTTCCGTGCCCAACATTGCCAGCACAATACCGGAAGGATACAAGATCACACAAGGCAACTGCATCTACGAGCTTGGCAGAGGGATCACCATCATACAGAAGGCATCTATTGAATGCACTAAATTCTACAAATGATGACATCACCACAGCCAGGGAACACCTAAACATACGACTCCAAACAGACAGCAAAACTGCCATCAGGCCACACGCTAGATCCCATCTTCACCTCGAGTTACCGCATCCAGAACAGCCAAAACACAGAACACATGTGGATCGACCACTCCATCGTCCACTTCAACATCAACAGCTCACAGACCTCCATACCGAGTCTGCCCAGTGTCCCACACCATAGCTGGAGCAAAGTCTCAAAGGCCACATGGATCAACACCCTCAACACCACCCACCCCATCTCCTCCAACAACCCAGACCAGAATGTCAGAAACTTCAGCAATTGGATCCCCAACTGCCCCCTCAGCATGGCTCCCTTTGACAACAACTAGTACACTGAAGACCTCCAAACGACTAAATAACACTGTAAACAACTGGAAGGGAGATGTCGTGCCATCAAAGACAAACCCAACAAGACCACCTTCAAGACAGTTCTCAACCTCTACCGCAGACAGTTGAGAGAATCGAAGAAAAAGGCCTTAGTCTCTTGCATCGAATCAAGCTCCAATAACAGCAAAGAACTCTTCAATATCATGAAAGAATTCTCCATCCCCTCAGCTACAACACACAACATTACCCCCTCACAGGAAATCTGCAACAACCTTTCAGACTTCTTCCGTGACAAGATCCACAACATCTACAGAAACTTCAAACCCAGCCCAAGGCCATTGACTTCTCCAAGCAACACAATGACCCGGCTAACACCACAGACATACGGCTAACTGAATGGAGCCTATTTTCCCCACAGGACACTCAGGGGCCCCAACTGACCCATACCCTCACATCATCTTCAACCTAGGTGAAGCCAAAATCAGCCACGGACTCACCACCTTCTTCATCACCTCAATTGTCACAGCCGCCTTCCCTGAGGACTGGAAAGACTCAGAAGTCAATGCCCTACTAAAGAAACCATCAGCAGACCCCAGCAAATCCAACAACTACTGACCGATCTCCCTGCTCCTGTCCTGTTCCCAGCCAAAGTATTAGAAAAAGCCATCAGCCAACAACTCTCCTCAAATCTGGAATGGAACCTCCAGCTTAACTCCTCCCAGTCTGGATTCCTCAGCAACCATAGCACTGAGACAACCCTCATTGCGGCTACCGTTAACATCTGAACCCTACTTGACCGAGGAGAGACTGCTACTCAGATTCCCCTAGACCTTTCAACAGCCTTTGATATACTCTCCCACCACACACCCATCACAAGCCTACACAACATAGGAATCCAAGGAGCATATCTCAGATGGATCATCTCCTTGCTCACCGAAAGAATGCAAAAGTCTGCCTTTCCCCTTGAATTCCGAACCCAAGTAAATCAACTGTTGAATACCCCAAAGATCCTCACTCAACCCCACCCTCTTCAACACTTACTTGACACCTTTGGCCAGCATCACCAAAACTCGAAGACTCAACAGCATATCCTACGCCAACAACACACAACTCATCTTCTCCCTCTCTGAAGACACCACAAACTCCAAGACCAACTTCCACAACTGCCAGCCAGACGTTGCCAACTGGATTAAGGACAACTCCCTAAAGCTTAACATGGACAAGACAGAGGCACTGGTTTTCAGAAACAAAAACTCCCCATGGGATGCATCCTGGTGGCCCTCAGAACTCAGATCTACTCCTACCCACACTGATTGCACTAGGAACCTAGACATCATTCTGGACAAGCTAACCATGATGACTCAGGTCCACTCTGTCTCATCCTCCTCCTTTTTCATCCTCTGCATGCTACATAAGATATTCAAATGGCTATCCCAAAGCTCAAGAAGCACCATCATGTAGGCCTTCATCTCCAACCAACTGGACTACGACAACGCTCTCTACGCAGGGATCGCACTACATCTTCACCTCCGACTGAAGACCATACAAAATTCTGCAGCCAGACTCATCCTGGATCTTTCTAAACAAAGCCACATCACCCACTACGTCAGCGAACAACTCTGGCTCCCTGTACAGAAAATCTGCTAGTTCAAGCTCAAGCTCATGACCCATGCATACAAGGCCCTACACAACTGTGGACCCTCCTAATTGAACCACTGCTTGAAGTGCCCTCATCCCACCAGATACCTCCACTCCGCATACCTTTCTTTAACCCTCCCCCTGCATCAGATAATGCAGATGTTGAGATCGCTCCTTCTCCTACCTAGCAGCGAAGACACAAAACAAACTACCCTCTCATCTACAGACCTCCCCATCTCTTCCAGAGTTTTGTAAGTCCCTTGAGACCTGGCTATTTGGCTAAGCAACTGGACCATGACAGCACCTAGATACACTCAAGGTTGATAAGTAGCACTCTACAAATTTGCTGATTGATCTTGTGGCTTATAGGACACTGTTGGGGAGGTGCTTGGGAATCTTGTGCTTTGTGAGACAGGTGAGAAATGTGGTTGATGCCCTCAAAGTGTGACAGGCACTATGATTTTTGGGAATGTGGAAGAGATTTCAGGCCTGCCAACTTACACGGTGCCAAAGTGTGTCTTGCAATATATTCTCCCTTCACAAGGTAACCCGATGAGAAGCCGATATGATACAGTGGGAGGAAACACGACTTGGGAACCCATGCACTGAGTGGGTTCCCAGCTCCTCTTTGGAGGCTGTACCCAGCTGATGCCTATTAAAGGACAAAAAGCTTTTGTTTTCTTTGGAGGGGCTGAAGTATCATTGGGGAACGAGGCAGAAGTGCATCTCTGGCAGTTCACTGCATGTAGCTCCGTTGCATCCAAGGACCTGCCAGCACTCTATACTTTGACAATTATTTTAAGTTGTCAGATCTCATTAGTTTATTGGGCATGTTTAGTATTCATATGTTGTGTTCATGCTTAGTGCTGGAAGCACCGAGTCATCTTTGTGGTTGTCTCCCTTGGTGATAACATGCAAGAGGTGTGGAAAATTACGTGTGTGCGTTGATTTGAGGTCTCTTAATAAAGAAATCTGGGTGGAGTCACATCCCCTTCCCGAGATTTGTGACTTGTTTGTGTTTATCAGAGGTTCTAAGTATTTCTCCAAGCTGAATCTCGCTAGCGTTTATCACCAGATTTAATTACATTCTGATTTACAGCCTTTGTCTCCCCTTTAGTAACTTTGCAGTACAAAAGACTGTCGTTTGGTTTGGCATCCACTGCCTCTGTATTTCAGAGAGTAATTCAACATTTTTTAGGCTCTGTGGAAGGTGTGTTAGTCTTGAGTAATGGATATTTTTGAGAAGCATGGTGTTGTGTGTAAGCCTAAAAAATTTAAGTTGTTATGTGAAGAGGTGGAATATCTGAGTCATCTCATTTCTAAAGAAGGCATTAGACCTCGGAAAGGTCTTTTAGTTGTCATTGGTGGCATCACTACTCCTGTTGACAAGACAGGTGTGAAGTCACTGTTGGGTCTCTTTGAATATTACCCATGCTTTATTCCAGATTTTACTACCATTGTACGCTCTATTAGCAATCTACCTAGGAAAGGAGTCAAATTTGAGTGGTCCAATGAGTGTGCTTTGGCCTTCCAGCAAGTCAAGCTGTGTTTGAGCAAGAGTAAAGCTCTTAAGCCTTATGACCTTGATTTTCCATGTTGCATAATAGTCCATGCTAGCGAAGTTGTATTAGGTGTGGTTTTGACACAAACTTTTCAAAATGAAAAAGGCACTGTAGCATTTGCTTCCAGAGTTTTGAAGGATGCAGAGTTACAGTATTCTGTCATTAAAAGGGAGCTGTGGGCTTGTCTGTGGGCAGTGGAGAAGTTTCTCCCCTATGTATGGGGTAGACGTTTTCTGCTGCGGACAGATCACAAACCATTGGTCAGTATTCTGGGCACAGCTACTAAAGTGTTGTACACCAAGGATATTGAGAATGGTTTCTCGCTTAATGCAATATTAATTTGATGTAATTCATATCTCTGGTGGTAGGAATGGAAGGACTGATTTTTTGTCCCGGTTCCCTTTGAGCAGTGATGAAGGTGATGGACAGGAATTTCATGAACTATGTGAGGAATACTCTGGGATTGTTTCGTAGCTGCCCTGGAATTATCAGAACTTAATCTTTGCTTGGAGGAGAATTGGATGAGTGCACTAAGGGAGGATGTGGTTTTACAGCAGATTTGTGATCTAGTCAAAAGTGGTTTGCCCAGGGAGAAAGCCTTATCTCCGCGTCTACAACCTTATTGGAAGGTAGCAGTGGAAATATCCTTTGAAGATGGACTTTTGCTGCGCTAAGATAAACTTATTTCTCCTCATGGTATTAGGAGGGAGATCAGCAGCAAAGCCCATGAAGGCCATCTGGTGGCAACCCTCACCAAACGTCACATCTGCTAGACCTTTTGGTGGCCTAGCATGGATGCAGTGAGGAATTGTGTTGTGTGTGGTTCAGCAGACAAAATTTTGAAAGTGGCAACACTACCCCTCCCTCCCATTGATTGTCCTTCAGGGCGGTGGGACAAGGTTGGGTTAGATATTATGGGTCCTTTCGAGTCATTACCTGGAGGTTCCCGCTGTATTTTTGTTCTGGTTGATTTTTCATCCAAGTGGCCAGAAGTCAAGATGGCAAGGATCCTAGTGCATCCAGCCTAGTGCTGTTTATCATGGAGGTTTGCATGAGAGAGGGGTTTCCTGAGGTGCTGGTTTCGGATAATGGTACACAATTTGTGAGTGGTGAATTTAAATCTTTTCTTGACTCTTGCAATATCAAGCAAGTGAAGAGTTCCCTTCATCACCCACAAAGCAATGGTCTTGTTCAGCGTATGAACAGAGTGGTGGGTGAGTGTGTCAAGTGGGTAAAGTTGAGTAACCATGATGTGGGAAAGGCTTTGGACAACATATTGTGGTTCTACAGAACCACTCCTCACTCAACCACCAATATTTATCCATTTGAAGTATTGAGGGGGAGCAGGGCCAACACAAGTTTTTAAACCAGGATGAATGAACAAGTGGATCAAGTCAGAGTCTGTGTGGAGATTCTTATGGATACTGTGAAAGAGAATGTGTTGAAATCGCAGACTAAACATTGGTGTTGGTGTGATCAAAAGAAAGGAGCCACAACTGTTCCTGTGGTTATGGATGATTTGGTGCGGGTTAAGTCACCTGTCCATGTGAAAAAGGGCTTGTACAATCTTGGCTCACTGTGGTGAAGTTTGGGAGAAATGCTGTCCAGGTTGAGGGTGGAAAATGGTGGAATGTGGGCAGAATTGTTAAGATAAAGAGGAAGGTTAATCAAGCGAGTGCAGGCGAAACCGGATGTGTGGGTGACTCGTGAGGGGTTTCCGTTAGAAGAAGCTCCAGAACCAGATTCATCCCAATAGGTTTTGTGTGTAAACTTGGGTTGGTGTTTTGCACTGCATTTTTGTGTTTTGTGTTGTTTATGAGGAAGTAGGATATGTAGTATTCATATGTTGTGTCCATATGTTGTGTTCATGCTTAGTGCTGGAAGCAGAGAGTTCTTAGCTCTCTCTGTCCATTCTCTCCCTGAAGTTCTATTGTTGCCAGGTAGCATTACTGTTAGGAATGTTTTGTTTAAAGACTGTGGGCGGTTGGAGCTGGAAGGGAAGCTGGCTGTGAAGTCTTGTCTACTGTGTAGCCTTTACAATAATTCAATTTACACTTACCTTTGTCCGGCATGATTACTACAGCATGTGTTACAGGTAGTTGGGATTCCAGTGGTGGAAGAGGTTTAAAAATCTTTGATTTGAGGGACATTTAGCTGGGGTGGCTTACGATTCGGCTGGGAATCCCATATGTAAATGGTTATCAGATGAAGGTAATATGGAACCTCAAGGATGTTGCTTATCTGGTAGATGTAGTTGGTAATCCTTTGGTTTGATAGTCATGTAGTAAAGATGGTCAGATATGCCTTGGCTTGATGGGCTTGTGGTATCAATGTATTGAGATCTATTTGTTTGATGTGTGTGTGATGGTTGCCAATCCCAAGGTTTAATAGGAAGCGGTAAAGAAGGTTGCCTATCCTATGGTTTGAAGAGCATGTAGTAACAGTTGGTTGGTATCCCGGTTTAATGGACATGTGTTAGAGAGGGGCTCTGTGGTTTGAGGGTAATCTGGTAGAGGAGGATGTTTCTTCCCCGTGGCTTTAGCAGCAAATACTAGAGATGTCTGGGGTCGTCTTGTTTGTTGATTGTTTTCTCTAAGCAGAAGCCCTACTACTGTGAACAAAGACAGCCACTTGCCGATTACATAGGACAATATTAGATTCCATCCTGTGATGAACGCCCACAGCTCCCCCACAGTCACATAGCTATACAGGTATGCAGAGCCCGTCAGGGGGACTCTGGCTCCAAATTCGGCGTAGCATAGCCCCGCCAGGATGGATGCCAGTGCTGCAATCATGAAGGAGATGATGATGCTGGGCCCAGAGTCTGCCTTCGCCACCTCTCCTGCCAGGATGTACACTCCAGCTCCCAAGGTACTGCCGACCCCCAAAGCCACCAAATCCAGGGTGGACAAACAGCGACATAAGTTTGATCCTTCAGGGTTAACTGTGGACACCTTCTTGCGCCTAGAAATGCTGCGGCAGACGGACAGGAGAGCATCATAGCCTGGCATCTGAAAAATATAGAACCAGCTTTTCAGAATTGTAATAAAGTATGATCATTGTTGGCATTATATTTAAAAGGGCATCTATATACTCCTCTGGTTTAATTTTCTAAGGGAGACGCCATATATCTATAATTTGATTAAAAAGAAAAGTAAACTGTCTACTAACCGCTATGCATTTCATATTCAAACCCACAGAAACTTATAAGAAAGTGCTGATAGTCTTACTTTAGAAAGTAATAAACTAGCTGTCAGAATCACACACCTTCACGACAGTGATAGAGCAGCTTCTCCATGCACCTTTCACACAGGTACAGTGCATGATGCCAAACAGTCTGGCCGCCCAGAAACGCTCAAATGAATGATGGTGCAGTACCTTGCAAAATTTAAAGAAGCCACCTAAAATGTTGCTTGGACCAGGGACCTCACACATTTACTAGGGCCTGGGGCGAACAGCGGGTGGGGCTCCAGTAGTGTGGGGGTTCGCTTCGATATTGGAGCGTCTTACACCAAGGTGTTCTTAGGATCATAGTTATATCGACTCTACCTATTGTACCAGTTCAGAAGGTATTGGACATCCAGGCTGCTTGACCCCTTTGCCTTTGATGCAGGCGCGGGCCCTGCCCACGGCTACCTTGGGGAGGTGCACAGCCACACAGGTGCTTAAGAGTTTCCTCTCATACAGTGCAGTGTGGGCTGCCAGACCCAATGTCCGAACACTAGGGAACAGTGGGCTGCTCTTCTATCACAGGCCCACACTTGATTCTTGCGTGCCAAGTAGACTTGATACCAGGGGTTTTTCAAACTTTGGGGTGGGCTCCCTGGGCGCATGAGCTTTATAGGAGTGGGAAAGCCGTGGCCAAAAGGAGCATTTGGTATGCACCTGCAGAACACGAGCAAGTCTCATGCTGGAAACAGTGCTGTGATTTTACTGAAAGAAAAACAGAGTGGCCATCTGGCTGGAGGAGTAGTGCATTACGTGGATACACATGCCAAACTGGTACGCTAATGTGACAAAATAAAAGAGACACCCTTGCCCATTTTGACCCCTTTGCTTGCTATATTTTTTTTCAAAGTCTCATATGGAATTTATTGCGAGATACAAGTAAAATGCAACATTGTTTTTTAACATTTTTAAAGTCACTACTCCGTGACCCTATATGAAATGTTTTATCTTGCTAGCTATGTTCTACCCTGCATACAAAAGCACAACTCCAAATCAGTTTTGTTTTATATCTGTTAGCGGGTGTACCCTCAAGCCTCATAAAGATTTCCAGCTCTCTTAATGTTTTTAGCATTACATAGAATTATTGTTGGAAAATATATAGAAGATGGTCAAATTTATTTACATGAAGCACGGCACATCATTTTAAAGACCATTGCTGCACACCCTTCCTTTGGTTGTCATAGGCTAGACCTTTAATCACTTTAATCTTTCATACCTGCACTGCTGCCAGTCCTTCTCACTCCCCTGCGGTGAAGAGCGTGCTGCCAGTGGCAGATATACATAACCTCGTCTTTCAAACAGGTGCCTGGACGGATATCGGCATTGTTCTCCCTCAAAGAACAGGCTAGCTGGACCCCATAACCTCTCTCTCGTGGCTTTGGCAGGACCCTCTGGGCCTGAGTCCTGGCATTAACTAAAAACTGAAGGCCACATTTACAACAACATGTCGGAGTGCAGAGCTGTGCCAACTTTTCAAAGCACAGGGATGCATCGTGTTTACTACAATTCAACGCACCCCTTTGTCTTCCCTACTGTTGGCGCTAAAATTAGCTGCCCAGTGTCAATGCATGCGCACCTGCACCATAGTGCAAGGGTGCCTGCATTGAAGGAATGATTGTTTATGTGCAGGAAGTGGAGGGATAGAAGTGGGTAAAAAGTTTGCATTTATATAGCGCTTGCTACCCCTGATAAGGTGTTGAATTTCTTTTTTGGTCAGTTATTTGGATTGAGAAGGATAGCGGAGGGAAAAAGGTTTGTATTTATATAGCGCTTGCTACAATTGATTAGGTGTTGAAGCTCTTTTTTGGTGAGTAGCACGCTACTCTGGAACCCATAAAGGATTAGTGGTGAATTAGTACAGTGAAATGCTAAATTAATTTGAGAGGTGAACATGTTACTCTGTTATTTGGATTGAAAAGGAAAGTGGAGGGATAGAGGAAGCAGGAATTAGGGGTGGGTGTAGTGTGCGTAGTGGGGCTACGCAGAGTGCCACGGAGGGGGGACAATCTCTGCACACTCCGCTTAGCCCCACTACATGCCACCCGCCTCCCTCCCACCCTATTATAACAATTAAATTAGGTGTAAAAACCAGTTAAGAGCAAAGGAAACGTCTTACCTGAGATGCAGCATCCTGGGGCTCCCTCTTCTTCTTTCATCGCCAACTTCTTCATCAAAACTGCGCAAGTGCGGGCCCGCATATGCGCAGTTTTGATGAAGGAGGAAGATGGAGCATCAACACTGCGCATGCGCGGTGCTTGCCCATGCGCAGTTTTGATGCTGAAGTCGCGATGAAGGCGGAAGAGGGAACTCCGGGATGCCGCATCTCAGGTAAGACGTTTCCTTTACTTTTAAATTGTTTTTACACCTAATTTAATTGTTATAAGAGGGTGGGAGGGAGGCGGGACTGGTGCCAACTCCGCTCAGCCGCAGTGTGTGTGGGGTGCTGCCTACTCCGCCTACTCCGCAAAATGTGGAGTAGGCAACATTCCGCAAATTCCGTGGGCGGAGTGGACCTCTCCGCCCACCCCTAATTTAGACTTTTCTGGGTTTTTTTTAAATTTTGGAGGTCATACCAGTAGAAGGAGGCTTGGGATGAGTAAAAGGGTTGTGGAGGGGGAAGAGTAAGAGGGAAGGGTTTAGAAAGGCTTGTTTTTGGGGATTGGAATAGTAAAAGAGGTATGAGAGGATGCCAGGGGGGGCGTGGCTTGGATTCCGAGGGGACAGGCGGCGTGAGCGGGAGCTCCGCACCCGATCCCTGCTTATATCCTGAGAAACTGTACAGATTCCGTCGAAACAGGCATTATCCGACAGGTGAAGAACACCGGACCGGCGGCAGACCCCAGGCACGGGGTTTTGGGCTTCTCCGGGGCCCGTTGGCTCGAAAAGAGAGAGAACAAAGCGCTGCCGGGAGCGCAGAAACAATATGGCGGCCGGAGCTCAGAGCCGGTCTCGATAATGGCTGGGTGAGGGCGTCGCTCCTCTCCTGACGGCCCAAGACAGCGGCGGTATCGCCTGGAATTGCCGGAGCCCCCTACATGCTGTGGACACTGACGCTTATCGGTCCCGTGGCGGGGGAGGACCGGACCCGCCACGGACAAAAGGCGCGCTGAACAAGGTGGCGGCCGCCATTGCAGGCATCGGCCGAGAGCAGCTCGCTGTGTGAGAGCGAAGCGGAAGAGCAGCGGCAGTACTGGGCGAGTGAGCCTGGCATTGGGCACTACTGAGGGCTGAGCGGAGAGTGGAAGCTCCGGGAAGCACGTCCTCCGAAGTCGAGAACCAATAATAGCCCAGCCGGCCGTGAGCAGTGAAGCGGAGAATAGCGGGTGGAGGCTGCTGGCGCGGGGGTCCCCCTGGTGAGCTGCGAGGGTCGGAGCCTGGGCTCAGATCGGCGCTGGGTTTGGCTGCGGGTCTGGCAGCGCTGGGCCCCCGGTGTAGGCACGCGAGAGCTACAAGGCTGATCACAGTGCCCAGCCCACAGGGAGCGACTAGACCTCAGGATACACAGAGCGCCCTGCCTTGATGTGACTGGACAGCATGGGGAAACGGCAGGTGGTCCCCTGCGGGAGCGAGCCCGGCCTTGGGATAAGCTGCTGGTCGTGAGGCGGTTGAGGAGCCCGGCAGTAACTCGGGATCGGGCCGAGGCCCCCGGAACCGATTGTCACCCGGTACTGAGCAGTGGATGTTCTGGAGACTTGGGAGGTGGCGGCACGCTGGGAGGCGAACTGGGGCGAGGGCCTGACTGCTGCGAAGGCTCTGGTGGGAACAGACAGCGCTCGGAGAGCCGAGTAAATCCAGAGGCTGCACTTGCTGGCGGAAGACCGAGGAGGCGATACCAGCTAATCAGAGCTGACTGACTCCGGAGGGGCTTAATGGGTTTGCAGTTACATTGACCCATCCATGCTGGCGGCCCGAAAACGTATAGCGCAACCAAACTAGTGGCATAAAAGCGCTACCTGAAGCGACTGGACGCTGGTGAGCCGTTGCTGGAGGGGAGTTGAAAGCGCCCGGAGATCGAGCATGCACCTCCCACGACACCTGCGGAGCGGACCCGCCTGCCCTTCTTGTCCAGAAGACAGAGGAGACGAGGTTCCCCCCCTCCCCCCCCCTCCAAGCAGTTCAAATGGGGAAGCCTAAGGGGAGAGTGGAGGAGGCCGCGGGCTCGGGGGCGGCGGATGGACCACCACAGGCCCCAGCTGACCTGCAGCAGCTACAAACTTGCATCTTGGAAGCAATCCAGGCCACGAAAGAGGCGCTGCAGCAAGATATCTCCCAGGTGGCAACAGGGCTGGGGCTTCTACGGGCCGACCATGACAAACTAAAGGACAGAGTCAAAAGCACAGAACACACCCTTCAGGAGATATTGCCCGAGCACAAATCTATGGAAGGGCGGCTAGTGGATGCGCTTGACCGCATACAAACCCTGAAGAGAAGAGCGGAGGATGCAGAAAGTCGCGGCAGACGCAACAACGTGCACTTGGTGGGCCTTCCGGAGCAAAAGGAAGGGGATGACATGGTGGGATTCCTGGAGCAATGGCTGAAGACGGAAGTGACGCTGGAGGGTCTCTCACCTTTCTTTACGCTGGAGCGGGCGCACAGGGTCCCGGCCCGACCCACAAAGCCGGGTCAGCAACCCCGTCCGGTGGTGATAAAACTGCTGCACTACAAGGATCGAGACTGGCTGCTGCAGAGGGCCAGGGAGGTGGGCCCCTTCCAGGTGGATAATAGTAGGGTGACGCTCTTCCCGGATTACACATTTGAGACTCAGAAGCTGCGAGCCTCTTATTTGTCACTTAAGAGAGAACTCCGGGCGGAAGGCATAAAATATTCGCTCCTCTTCCCGGCCAAGCTTAGAGTGGTGGTGGATGACAAAACGCTGTTCTTCCCTACCTGGGCGGACGCCTGGGCGTGGTGGGACACGTACAAGGCTGGAACGGACGGAGCGAGGTATAGGGCTGAAGAAGAGCGGACCCAACAACCAACCCGGAAATCGCAACGACTCCGGAAGCGCCGGCAAAGGCCACAAAAACCGACGGAATCACAGACAGAAGGAGAGAGGAAAGCGGCGTTGCAAGCAGTAATTGATCTATCGGGCACTGTGAGAAGTAGATCGTGTGGGAGCTCGGACGTGGAGGGCCATATCACTGGATCGGAAACGGACCAATCAGATCTAAATGGTGCCAAGGACCCTGAAGTAACGCCACAGACGTCGGGAGGGCTAATGGACGAATTATACTTGATGCGATTGATGCTGACTTCGAAAGGTGCCTGGAGAGGGCCGGAGCCGACGGATGGTGAAGGACACACTACAGTAGGATGGATGTCTAGCATTGCATAGAGGGGATTGCGGGGAGGGGGATGAGACTGAGTTAACCACCTCCGGTACCGAGCTACGCCTTTTCGGCCCCTAAGGCCACCGTAGTGCAGACTGCGGAATAGTTGGGTTGGTGGGGGGGTACCATAGCCCTCATTAGGTTTGGATGGGAGCTGCTCTCGCAAAGCTGGGCCCTGTTCTGGGGGGAGGGAGCCGAGAGTAGCTGAGGGTGCTCGAGGCGGGATGGGTGGGGAGGGGAAGTTTGCTGTGTTGGGTCTAGGGGGGGAGAGTGCGACCCTATGTGCCTGGATAGGCACCACTACCGGATTTCGCTGTACAACATGGGACTATGGCTAACATTGGAACTGTGAAATGTGTAACCTGGAATGTGAGGGGCTTGCACACGATGTCAAGGAGGCACAAAGTACATGCATACTTAGTTAGAAGAGGGGTGCAGATTGTGCTGCTGCAGGAAACGCACTTAACAAGGCAGGAGGGAATTGCGCTGCAAAGGAGATGGAGGGGGCAATTGTTTAATACTACATACTCTGCGTTTGCTAGGGGCGGGCTAGTTTGGATACGGGCGGGAACCCCTTTCGAGGTGATCAGGCACACAATAGACCCAGAAGGCAGGTTTGTGGCGGTGGAAGGAAAATTAATGGGCAGGGATATAGTGCTATGCAGCGTGTATGCGCCTAACACCGACCAATCGTCATTCTTCACAAGACTGTCCGGAGCACTAGCGGGGTTTTTAGCGGGCCCTGTCGTAATGGAGGGAGACTATAACTCAGTGACGGACACTGCATTGGACAGATCCCACCCACCTCTGGGGATGTCCCCAGTGCACCGTCTGGCAAAGCGAAGATTCGAATGGCAAGAGAGCTGGGGGTTGCAGAACCCCTGGCGGGTGCAACACCCGATGGCGAGAGATTACTCCTATTACTCTAGCCTGCATGGCCTTCATGTTCGATTAGACACCTTTTTGTGCTCCCCATCGGTGCTACAGATGGTGGCAAACTCGGAATACTTATCTTGCACCCTATCAGACCACAATCCCTTACTGCTCACCCTTAATTGGATGACTGAGACCTCGCAGGTCCCGATGTGGCAACTGAGACCAGAGACACTGGATGACTTGTTATTTCGGGATGCGTTGGGGAATACGATAACACATTATTTTGAAGCGAACGAGGGCACTGCAACATCCAGAGCGAAGGAATGGGACGCCTTTAAGATAGTTATTAGAGGCCACTGTATTGGAAAATTCACTGGAGCGCGTAAGTCCTTGCTGGATGATCTAGAGAAAGCGGAGAGTACTCTGCGAGAAGCTGAAATAGCGCGCCCTACTCACCCAGAGCTGCAGGGGACGGTATGCGCAGCTAAGGAAGCGGTGGCTGTGGAAATGGAAAGGCTCCGCTGTTTTGACCATAAGAATTACTTGACAAAGGCGCATGCGGAGGAGGACAAGGCGGGGACACTACTTGCCTGGCTGGTTAACCCCACGAGACGCAGTCACCCGATCTTAGCCATTGAGGGGGGGGATGGTCTTGTGCACCACACGCAGACGGAGATACTAGAATGCTTCCGCTCGTACTACGAAACGCTCTACGAGAGCGCGCTAGAAGGGCGGGAAGAGGTGATAGATGCCTTCCTGGAGGGTTTGCAGTTGCCACAATTAGAGCGGGAGCAGGCAGAGGCCCTGGGCGGGAATATAGAACTGGGAGAGATTAGGAGCGCAGTGAAGAAGATGGCTCGTAATAAGACACCAGGTTTGGATGGGTTGCCCATAGAATTTTACAGTAAATACATAGACCAATTGGCTCAGCGGCTCCAGGTGGTGTACAACGAGGCTAAGTCTCGGGGTGGACTGCCTGGATCCATGTGTGAAGCTTTAATGATACCATTGTTGAAACAAGGCAGAGAGAGTAAATACCCAGCATCCTACAGGCCGCTGTCCATGCTGACGACGGACTACAAAATTCTGAGCACCATACTGGCGACCAGGCTACTGCAACATATGTCGGGACTGGTCCACAGTGACCAATCTGGATTTATTCCCACCCGTAACACGACTATCAACATACGCCGACTGCTACGCCTTCTGGAACGGCCGTGGCCTGACACACAAACGCCTGTAGCCCTGTTCATTGATATAGAAAAAGCATTTGACAGCTTAGAGTGGGAATACCTGTACAGGGTTATGCAGCATTTCGGCCTTGGAGATGGTTATATACGCTGGACGAGAGTGTTATATGCTTCTGCGATGGGGAGAGTACGGGTAGGCTCCCTAGTATCGCACCAGTAACCGGTGGGCCGCGGCACAAGACAGGGCTGTTCATTGTCCCCCTTGTTATTTGCACTGGCGATTGAACCGTTCGCGGCGGAAGCCAGGAAAGGACATTTCTTTAAAGGCTTAACTTATCGGGGAAGCCCACAAATTATTTCATTGTATGCGGATGACCTCTTGTTATATCTAGAGGATGCAAAGGAGGCGTTGGAGGGAGCAGAGAGACTCTTAGTGTTGTTCGGCAGGCTATCCGGGCTACGGGTTAATTGGTCTAAGTCGTGCTTGTTTCCACTACGCCATGGAGAATCGAGACCTGCTACTCGACCGTTGCTGGCCTGGGAGCCTGACTGCTTAAAGTATCTGGGGTTGTACATCTATCATAAAGCTGCGGACCTGCTCGAGGGTAACATGGGCCACTGTATACGAGCGCTGCGGGGCAATATGACCTTCTGGGCTACTCTCCCGCTATCGGTGATGGGACGTATATCCCTAGTAAAAATGATAGCCTTGCCGCGTCTTCTTTACTATTTCCGCACGTTGCCTATCTGGATACCTAGGTCGGTCTTCCAACAATTGAAGTCTTTACTGATCTCTTTCCTCTGAGGCCCGGGCAGGCGCAGAATAGCTTTGACCACGCTGCTCCGACCGAAGGACGAGGGAGGTCTCGCGGTCTCTGATTTCGAGTTATACTATTTGGCCGCTCAACTGCAGACCTTCACGCAAGAGGTGGCGCAAGTTTACCGAGGGCCGGAGCACGAGAGAGAGTGCGGTACACCTCGGCATGTGTTGGCATTTATAACCCTGCAACAGAAGATGATCATTAGGGATCTATTGCTGGAGGAGCAGATGTACAGACTCTGCTGGAACCGAGCACAGAAGCGGGCGGGGGTGCGACGCATGTATGCTCCTGAAATACCTCTGGGCATGGTGACGGCACTCCCGCATGGCGGGGATTGGTCGAGGTTACAGGAATGGGAAGATGCGGGGCTGCAAATGTTGGGGGATCTGTATGAGAATGGAGAACTACTCCCCTACCAGACTCTGCAGGATCGCTTTGACCTCCCGAGGGGGGACTTCTTAATGCATGCGGCTGTAACACGGGCAATGCATGTACACTGGGGGGAAGGGATCCAGGAGCCCACTACATCCATGGCTTGCCAATATGCAATGATGGCAGCCGGCAGGTATAAAGCGGTGACATGCCTCTACTCACGGATGTCGCGCGAGACCCTGCAGCCCCTGGTAAAACTTAAGGATGCCTGGGAGCTAGACTTGCAGGTGGAGATCCCCGATACTACATGGACACAGATAGTGAGGCGAGCGAGGAAAAGCACAAGGAACGCACGTTTTCAGCTCATACATTTCTATATA
This sequence comes from Lissotriton vulgaris, assembly GCF_964263255.1. Classification (NCBI taxonomy): domain Eukaryota; kingdom Metazoa; phylum Chordata; class Amphibia; order Caudata; family Salamandridae; genus Lissotriton; species Lissotriton vulgaris. Next base: position 884,681,778 of record NC_141695.1, read on the forward strand.
TTGCATAGAGCTTATCTCACACCAAGAAAGATTGGGAAGTACTTTGGGGTGGAGAGCGCGGCATGCCCCAGGTGCAATATGATAGGAGCGGACCTGGGTCATATGCTTTGGGACTGCACACACCTACGAGATTATTGGAGGGAGATTATTGAAACATTGAACACTGTGACTGAGCGGGAGTTACAATTCACCAAGGCGGTGGGCGTGCTGCATTGGTTTCCGCATACAACAAAAACAGGATCTCGAGCAAATTTGTAGATATGGGCTTACTCTTAGCTAAAAGGGAACTTACTAGACACTGGAAATCGAAAAACTGCCCGACGCTCAGGAGATGGACCAACGAGATGCTTAAGTGGGCAGTGAGTGAAAGCACACTCAGATACCAATTAGCCCGCCACAGGTCAGATGACAAAGCACTAGAGGCGGCCATGGAATGGGAGATGCTGGTGCAATCCTTGCGAGATGGCACGGTGGAGGAGAAGGACAGCCTCTCGGAATCGAATGATGCAGCCCCGCGACACACACTGGGAGCACATCTCCAATAGGATGTTAATCACTCCTGATAGCACACACTACAGCAGAAGTTCAGGCGCAGGGGAAGGCACTCGGGGAGGTGGGTGGGGAGATTAGGGGAGAGAGGGGGAAGTTGGGAAAGTTGGGGGGGAGGGGAGTTGAGGGATAGTTGACAACAGGGGTGGGAAGGGTGAAAATATAAAAGCGGGATGTGTAATTCTACGTATACGGAAGTCCACATAAGAATGATCTCAAGAAAAGGGACCCACTGACTGACGCCGCCCGACCTCCGGGTTGTGGGCTAAATGGCTGTGTACGCAAAACGTGGGATGTGCGGGAGGCGCATTGGCGTCAGGGGACGTTACATATTGTACATATGTGAAGTGGACTGTATTTCCTGCAATAAAAACGGTTTTAAAAAAAAAAAATGAGAGGATGCCAGGCATACCGCCACCGGACCGTCAAAAAACAGTGATGTTCCGTTGGTACTAGGGGCTTGTACATATGCCCCTGAAATTTAAATGGGTCCCTATTGGGTCTTTATGATATGCTTTATAGGGGAAATCACTGATCAATTTATCAAAATCAATATTTCAACAATAAATATACAAACCATTAGGATAATAAATGTTAGTGAGGTAGCTCCTGTTTTCATTTCAAGTTTTATTTATCTTTCTTCCCTGAGTGAATTTGCTTTTATCAGGGTGTTGTTTTCATGCAGTTTTCTTTCCTGGAGCATATTAACCTTGCATTACGCATACTGTTAACTGAGACGCCTGTGAGTTGTGTTTGTGAGTGGGTGTTTATAATGGCCAGGATGGAGCTCTGTATAATTGATCATCCAGGCCATGGCCCATCCTTAGAGCGCAATGTTGACACAATGCGATTATATTCAAAAGTATTTGAAGGAGGCACAAAACTATTGAACTGTAGACTAGGTGCAAGTAAAATAAAATGCAGACCTTGCAGGTGAGTGTAGTTGAGTTATGTGTGTTTGGGGGGATGGTGAAGTGAAAGACAAGGACTCACTTATAGGAAAGAGTGAAAAGAGGGTGAGACCAAGAAAAGGGTGAGGTGTGAAATATGCAGATGGAGGATTTTAGAAAGCTTTGGAAAGAAAAGGGGTGTATGTGTGTCACAGAGAGGCTGCAGAGGAAAGTCATGTACACTGGAGAACATGAGTGACTGTGATAATCTCAAGGACACTATCTATCTCTTCCACAGACCTCAAATGTTTAATTCACAGTCTCATATTTTCAGAAAAAGTATTTTTAAACTCTAATTACACCCAACAATATCATTATTATTACTACTTTTACTGATTGTGCTATCAAATATTGGCAAATGTAATAGGCCTAGCTTGTTTTAAGCAGATAATCACTATTATGTAATCTGTCTGAATTCAACAACAAAAAGCTCACAGAGAAGCAGTCGCATACTAGTCAGGTGACACGCTGTGTAATTCACAGGATTTTAGTTTAATAGTTGTAAGCCGTGCACATAATTACAAAGGCCACACTTCTTGGAAAGTATTCTGGTATGCTTATTTTGGCAGGCTCCTTTTAGAGAAACCCAGTCCTCACACCTTTTTCATCTCACTTAAAGCCCTGCTCCTTTACAGTTAAATCCAGGCTGTCGGGCACCAGCAACTGTCCCATTGGAGCAGCTAAACTGCGAATCATGGATGCAATTCAGAGCAGGCAGTGGGACACCTCAGCTCTCAGAACAAGAATTGGCAAAGCCAATAGGTCTTGCCTACGAGAGCTATTGGATTTCGCAGTGTTTTGTAGCCTTGTTGTACAGCAACACGGCTACTATGCAGTGTGGCTATAACTAATTAAAAAAGTCCAATTACGCAGCCAAGGCTGATGTGCTTTTTCCTATTTAAAGTGCATTAACGCTAGCTGTGTCATAGTCCATTTCTTTTGCCATGTGGCACAACAGCAAAGCTATTAAACAGCATGGCTGCAAACCATTGTTAAAGATGGAAATGCTCATGCTGTGTAGCAGGAACAAAAGACACTGGCAGAGCCAATAGCCCCAAAGGTGAGACCTACTGGCTTTGCCAATCCTTCTTAGGTCTCAGCACAATACCCCTGTGATTCTGAGCAAATCATAAAAGTTATACCTATATAACATTTTGCAAAAAATCCTGTCGCATCAAAGAAGAAACTGCACCTATATCTTAGTAAAAATACATTTGAAAGCAGATAAAATTTGTTGACACAATAAAAGCAGATAACATCTTTTTGCCAGAAAAACATCCATTTCAAAAGAGAAACAGGCTTTTTGAAGTGTGTGTGGCATAGTAAAACTTTCCTACAAATGGCTAGTGGTTCAACAAGGCTAGAAAAAGTAATACCTCAGTTACGGTAGATTAGTGGAAGGGTAGCAATCAAACCGAAGCTATCAGTACTTGATCCATGCTCCAGCTTAAAGAAGAGGAAGTGAAGCCAGCAAATGCTGGCCAATTGCAGGGTAGCAATCAAGAGTGACAACGAAGCCAAAGAAAGTTAGGCAACGGGCAGGCAGAAAGTCATTTTGTGTATGCAATATCTTTTGCAAGTGAGAGTGCATTTATCGCACGCACTCTCGGAGGCGTAGACCCAAAAATGGCATTATGTCAGACATTCTCACTTTTCAGAATTATATAGAATATGTTGCTGGAAGTCCTCACCTCTCAAATCCACACATTAAGCTCTTAAGCACATCTGTGAGCTCTCAGACAATAGCAGGCTGTATAACAGTCACAACTCAGACCCTCCCTTGAGCTCTCAGGCAGGTGCAGAGCGATGCCTGGCACCCTCACATATCAGAACCCCCTTTGATCTTTCATGCAGGTGCAGAACATGTTAGCGAGCCCTTACCCCTCAGACCCCCCTTCGAGCTCTCAGGCAGGAGCAGAGCAGGCAGCCTGACACCCTCACACCTCAGAGTGGTGCTCAGCAGCCTGCTGGAGACCTTCAATCACAGGAGTGTGAGGCGCACTTTATCCTCTCAGGCAAGTACAGTGCTCCCCGCCTTGACCCCTCTAATTTCGAGGAGAGCAAGATATACAGGACCATACAGTCCCCCCAGCAGGACCACCCCCGCCAACAACTCTAAAGAAAGGGCTGCCAGATCTTTCGTATCCCGAACATGTAAAAAGAGCGGACATCTTACCTCTCAAACCCGAGCAAGACTGGCTGTCAGGCTCCTTCTTCTGTCGGTGGCAAAGCTAAATTTACCTTGTCTCTCAAACAAACAATCTGGAAATCTATTGCACGAGGCGTTACTCTATCCCCTCCTCTGGACTCTACTATATTCAGTATTCTCAGAGTTCCCTCGTTCTCTCTCCTTCTCCTTGCATTTTGTGGCTGACTTTAAATTCCGTTCAGGGGATAAATACATGGAATATTTTCACAGCACTTTGCTACATTTCAAATGCCTGTGTTAGTTAAAGGCATTCAGACCTTCCCATTTCTGTTTAAAATCCCATAATCTCCTGCTTAAGAGCCTTTTGTTCGGAATCTTGATCAATGGCAAAGAACAGCAAGCCTTCAAAAATGTGCACAATATTTATGGAGCAAAATGGTTGTAAGCAGTTTTTGGGTTACCTTGAAAGACCACTTACAAATCATGAAACTATGTGAAAATCCTCACAAGACCATTGTAGAATATTTACTCGGCAGGATACCGTGGTCACGAGTCAGTCATGCTTGTAGCTATGCAGATAACAATACCTAACTCTACTCTACAAGGTATTGCAGAGCATTTGCGATGAATTTTGGCACTGAGAAAAGAGGCACATTTTTTTATACCACATCAAAAAACGCTATGTTTTGGCTCACTGAAAACACGAGGTATTCTAAATACAAAATAACACGTTGAGGTGTTTGGCACTACCATTGTTACACCATTGCACTTCAAGGGACTCCACTGTATCACCATTAGGGTAAACGCCCAGTTTTATTAATCTCATTAAACACAAGGGTCTGTTGATTTTGAAGCAGCCACTTTTTGCACGTTAGGTGTGAAGCGAGGTGTTTGCCGGTTGTGTGACAATACAAAGCATGCCTTTACCACACATGCCTTTTCTACACAGTCTTTTACCACACAGATGCCTTTAGTATGGGTGCCTTTAGCACATGTTTTTTACCGTGCTTACATATATATGTGTTTGTGTCTGTGAGCTGTGAGTGGATATATATATATATATTTTACCTACTGGCGGTCGCCAGTAGGTAGTTATAGTTAGGATTATTTTGTATAGGGAATTTGCAACATTCTATTGGGAATAACTTTAGCGCCGGTTGAGGAATCTGCCTGAAATTTTCCTCAAATTTGCCTCGCGGCGCTCCGCTCCTTCCCTGAAAGTTTGGGGGGGATTCGTCAAGCGGGGGCCGAGATAAAAGGGGGTCCCCATGTTAATTTCCATAGGGCGGTTGAACTCACTTTTAGCCCGAAAGGCTGAATGGATTTCCACCAAACTTAGCAAAATTGTAGGGACTGGTAGCCCGATGTGCCTTTGCTATGTCTCAAGATATGCGCTCCAGTTGATTTTGAGTAATTTAGGTTAAAAAAATATATATATCTATTGGCGCCCCGGTACGCACACCGGGGCGCGTACCAGCGCGCTACGCGAGTTCGCACGCGGAAAGCTGATTGGCTCTCGGGTGTCTGTCAACATTCCAAACAGTCCGGAGCGGCCGCCCTCTTGTGTCTCGATAGGATCGAGACACAAGAGGTGGCAACAACAAAGGGGGAAATGACCAAAAGGGGGTAGAGTAGACCCCCCCTGACCCCCTAGGTTTGATGTGGGGGCCATAAAAGGGCCCCGCGGGAGCGTACCATGGGAAAAGAAAATGACAGAGTTTTTAAAAAATGTAACCTTTTTTTATAAATTGGAGGTAGTTCTAAAATGAACTGTTTTTTTTCTTCTTTTTGTTGTTTTATATTTTTTATAGTTTTTTTGAACATTTTGCACTTTTTTTGGCTTTTATGAACAGTTTTATATTTTTTTGTTATTTTTATGGGGAGAAACAAAAAACAGGGAATTGTAAACGGCTCAACTGTAGCAAAAAAAAATCAGGAAAAACGTAAGGTTTTTTTGGGCAATTGTGGTTGTCACCAGCACGGTTGATGAGTTTAATGCTTTGCTCACCATAGGTAATTGTTTTACCACAAAATATACAAACGATTTTGTATTGTCCAAACTGGGGTTGTATGTTTGGGACCATCTCCCTTTTCTCTGGACCCGATGGAGTGGGTTGCTTACTTTTGGAGGTGCTGGAAGAAGATTGGGCAGGGTTTCTGGTCAGGTCTCTGACCTCTGCTGCAGCATAGTTGTTAGGGTGCCGGCGTTGCATGTGGTGAATCATGGTGTTATTGCCAAAAGAGTACTTTTTGTTAGGGTTCCCCCTTGAAAGATCAGTGCCACAGATTAGACAAGTAACCCTTGGCGCATTTAATTTCTTGAGGTCCTTTGGGATTGAAAAAAGCTCCCAGATAATGTGCTGCTTTGGCCTATAAGGGTAGTATCTTCAGGCAGGAACCTCCTCCTCTCCTCCTCCTCCTACTTTTCTTCATCTCCACCACTGTGGTGTTGTGGTGGTCCTCTTGGTGGTGGTGGTGGTGGCTGAGATGCTCCTACTGCTGCTGCTACTGAAGCCATTTCTGAGTACAAATTAGTAATAGCTCTGGAAACAGGTCTTCCTCACTCAAAGTACAAAGTGAGAATGAGGAAAAAAGGTGGGGGCTTTCATCATTAGGAAAAAAAACTGTCCTGAACCAATGAAAAGTGTTATTTTCAGGTCACATGACCAGGGCTTTCATCATTTGGAAACCAAAACTGTCCTGAACCAATAAAAAGTGTTATTTTTAGGTCACATGACCCGACACGCTTACGCTACGCGCCCCGGGGCGCGTCACGTAAGCGCGTCGGATGGTTACGTAGCGCGATCGTATGCGCTCAAGTGCTTCCGGGTGCGCTTACGCCGTGCGTATCACGTGGATGCGGCTACGAGATACTTCACAATGATGTTTTCGTTTGCGGCAATAGCACTAACGGGACGCTCACCCGTACGTGCCCCAAGACTGCGCTTACCGGTGCGCTCACCGGGACGCACACCAGGAGCGCTCCAGGGCAAAAAAAAAAAAAACCATGAACAATATACATAAAAAAATAGTATTACATAAATATACAATATAGGATTCAATATAAAAAATATTACATTTCATAGCTATAGAAATTTGCTATTAAAAAACCTTTAAAATTCACTGAAAAAAACATAGGTTTGAAGCCCTTTATATAGTTAGGAATTAGTATTTAAAAAACCTATGAAATTCACTGAAAAAACCATAGGTTTCACACCAGTTATAGTTAGGAATTAGCATTTAAAAAACCTATGAAATTCACTGAAAAAACCATAGGTTTCACACCAGTTATAGTTAGGAATTAGCATTTAAAAAATCTATTAAATTCACTGAAAAAACCATAGCTTTGACACCAGTTATAGTTAGCTGGAAATTTTACTGACATAAAACCATTGAAATTCCCTCGTTATAGTTAGTTGGACTCACTATAACTTGCGCGCCTGCAATGCACTGCTGATGACGTCACATATTACATCACTCATGACATGGTCAGTGACATCACTCATGACATCACTGATGACACCATCCAGTGAATGTGTGTCTTTCAGTAAAATAAATATGTTTTGCATATGTATTTGTAAAGGTCGATGGAAGAATACATTTTTAAATAAATGTCTAAATGGATGTTTAAAAAAAAAAAATTGATTGGTTAACTGGCTTATTAAGTGTATCTTACTGAATACATATATTAGCGAGTAATTTTTAAATATTTAAATATAAGTATCAGTGTTTCACTTTGTGTATAATTGGCTGCATGGGTTGGTGAGTGTGTGTGTAGGGGTTATTAGATTTTTTTAGTATCAGTATGAGTGTCTGTATGGTTTGGTGGGGGTATTACTTAGCACATAGATGCATTAATGACTGACTCACTGTTTGTATGTGTTTTGAAGACAGCATATGTGTTGGATTGTAAGGGTGGATGAGTGTGTATATGTGTGTGTTAGTGAGTGAATAACTGTCTCACTAGTGTCTTTAACAGTAACTAAATATGTTTTATTCTAGTATATGTGAGTATTGATGTATATAAGTGAGTATATGTGAGAGTTAGAGATTGTAAGAGTTCCTATTTAAATAAGTATGTGTTTCTGTAAGTGATTGTTTAAGAGAGTAAGTATGTGTAAGTTTCCTTAGAAATAATGTGTGAGTGTGTGTATAGCTGTAAATGCAAATAAATGGATGTTCAATAGTTTATTTGCATGTGTGAGTATGTGTGTGAGTAACTTTTGGATGACTGTCAGTGTATAACAGGATGTATGGGTCTATCACTACATATGATGAGTGAGTATATGTATGAGTGACTATATAGAACTGTTGGTGAATGAGTGGATGTGTATATTAATGGTGGAATTACTGAATTGGTTGTTGTAACTGGTATGGGTATCTCCATTTTTTGGAAAATGTTAGTTTCTATTTTTGAATATGTGTTTCAAGGGTTACATTACACTGAAAGGAGGTCTGTCAGTCTGTCACAAGGATGGTGTCATCAGTGATGTCATGAGTGATGTCACTGACCATGTCATGAGTGATGTAATATGTGACGTCATCAGCAGTGCATTGCAGGACATATTTCAATGTAAGATTATGAACTATCACTGCAAACCTTATGAAATTACCTTTGATATTTTTATCGCATCTGCTATATGTGTCACATTAGATATATTTGATTTGTGATTCCCCTTTGCACATATGTTGTTTGTTGTTCATATTTTAATGCACAAAGCACTTTACTGAACGACCTCCTTTACAACTATGTATTGAACGAAACATGTTATAGATGGCCGCGGCATTTTTAGTCTCTGCTGAGGTCCTTCTTTTATGTTCATGTAGTCTATGTGATGTTTCACGACTAGAAATGGCCGCATGTTTTGCACAACAAACCGACACTGACGAAGCTGTGAGGCAAAACGCGTCTGTCCAGGGGGTGAGGGGTTTGCAATAAAGCATTTTTATAAGGATACCTGCGTGCTGTCTGTCTTCAGTACCGATCAAGCTAACAGTGTTGGAATAGTTAAGCGGCTCACCACCGCTGGATCAGCCCCGAGGCGCGTTAAACTCATAGCGAGTTGGAGCCCGGATATCGGATTCCAAGAAGGACAAAAATGGAGACACCGACTGCCTGCCCGTCGATCGTGAATGGACGTGGAGCTGACGTCGGAGGACGCGACTACACCTCCAGACTCCGACCAGTGAATGAAGCTTGTTCTGTGTCCCGTGATATTAAAAGTTCAGCCTCTGTCCTGTAAGATACCGAAAAGCTTGCAGACCCCGAGCAAGAGAGAACAAACCCCCTCTCGAACTGTGCACATTTAAAACCTTATAACGATCATGTCCAGTATCGAGGAGAGGGAGTCTGCGGCGGCTGACATGTTTAAATACGTCAGCCTTGTCCCTGTGAGAGTCGAGAGCGCAGCAGCGCTTCAAACACCCTCCAGTAACCTTAAAATTCTATACCAACTACTAGAGAAAATGCAGGAGAGAGAAATTAGAAAGTGGTGGGAAGCCACTTCACTACAACGCTATTATTTTTTATTATGAAGCTTATAAAGCGCACGGCTACCCCAGGCGGGGGTGTCCCGGCGCGACAGACTGCAAGCAAGAGAGAAATGAGCTGGTTATGAGATGGTAAACAGCCAGGTTTTCAGTTTGCTTCGGAACAAAGGCTCCGAGTCAATGAACCTAAGATCAAGAGGGAGGCTGTTCCAAAGTTTAGCTGTTACTACACTGAACGCTCTGCCACCACTCCTGGCACGATGGAATCTGGGTACCACCAGGAGGCGCAGGCTGTTCGATCTCAGAGATCTGACAGAATGGGACAGTTTGAGTCTCTTTCTCAAGTATCCAGGGCCTAGCCCATTGAGGGCACGGAAGGCAAGGATCAAAGCTTTGAACTGGATGCGACGGGCAATGGGGAGCCAATGCAGCTTCTTCCGGTATGAAGCAACCGAGTGGTGAAAAGGGATATTGCCAATCAGTCTCGCCGCGGCATTTTGAACTATTTGCAGACGGTCAATTTGGTACAGGGGGGCGCCCGCATAGAGACTGTTGGCATAATCTAAATGCGATGTAATTAGGGCATGAACAATGGTTTTGCGGGAGTCCAAAGGGAGGTAAGGGACGATCTTCCTGATCATACGTAATTTGCCGAAGCAAGCTGCTGTGACCTTGTTGATTTGCAGGACAGTGCATTATCACATTGAAAGCCCAAATTTTGGGCTGTCTGGACTGGGACCGGAGGAGGATTCAGTACAGTTGGCCACCATTGGATAGCGGGCAGCACGGTTTTCTGATTAAAAAACAAAACCTCAGTTTTGTCGGTATTCAATTTAAGGTGGTTAGAGGTCATCCAGGAACAGATGTTGCTGAGGCAGTGGCGAAAATTGATGAAATTGGCGTCAGAGTGATCTCTAAATGAAAACACAAGCTGAGTATCATCAGCGTAAGAGATCACTCTGACCCCCCAAGATTCCACCACATTTGCCAGCGGAGCCAGATAGACATTAAAAAATAGGGGGCTCAAGGCAGAGCCCTGAGGCACTCCGCAGAAAAGAGGATTACCCTCTGATTCAAAAGGTCGGAGAAAGACCTTCTGGATCCGACCTGTAAGGAAAGATCTAATCCAAGTCAGCACAGTACCTCCGATTCCCGCCTGCCCCAGCCGGTTCAGCAGTATCTCATGAGATACTGTATCGAAAGCGGCGGATAGGTCTAGGAGGACCAACATGGCCTCCTCGCCCCTATCCACACACTCATGAATAGTCTCCGATACCTCTAAAAGAGCGGTTTCGGTACTATAGCCTGTTCTAAAACCAGACTGTGAGTCATGAAGCAATTGGTTGGATTCTAGGTAGTCTGCCAATTGTTTCTGGGCAGCCTTTTCCAGGATTTTTTCTGGCTTTGGAAGGAGAGAAATCAGACGGTAGTTGCAGAATTGCAAGGGATCTGCATCCATTTTCTTCAAAATCGGAACTAGCATTGCCTGTTTCCATGCCAAGGGGAATTGACCAGTGCGTAGCGATGAATTCCAAATGGAAAGGAGAGGGCTAATCAGTACCAGGGGCAAGCTTGCCCATCACCTTAGCAGGAACCGGATCAAGCGGCGACCCGGATTTGCATTGGACAAGTAGATTTATGGCAGTCTCGGAAGTGAGCTCCTTAAAAGAATTCAACCGGATTCCCAGAGGTCTACGCATCTTCACAGTACCGTCATATGAGAACCCTGACCCTGCCCTCTTGAAAGAATTGGCTGACTACACAGCTGATTCGGCAAAAGGGATGGTACTGATTTTAATAAAATATGCGTGCAGCGATTGGGAAATCGTGTCTGTCAGAAATACGCAATTTGGAGGAATTAATCAAAAAAGAGAAAGACACGAAATCCAGTGAAGAACTTAAAAATGCCATGGTGAAGAGATTAAAAGATTACGAAGAAGGCATAAGAAAAAGGAAACAAACTAAATTTCAGCGAGATGAGCAGGATTACAGAACAGGCCGAATCCTAACTTTTGCCCGTAAATTTGATGCCACAAGGAAACGGTTGGCACAAGGCACCCCAAGTATCAGCAACAGAGATACCTCCGAATCAGAAGTTGAGATCTCTGAAGGGGAGCAAACAACGAATTTGAGGGCAAATTACAGACCGTATGAGCCTCCTTTTTTACATGAATACCAAGTAATCAAGGAAACCGGGCAGAGACCCCAACAAAGAACACACCCCCCACAACAAGATCCAAAAGGAAAACAAGGAAGGGTAAGAGGGGGAGACATGCCTACAGCATCGCCGAGAGTAACACGGGGCAGGGCCAGGAGGAACAAATGGTAACAAGAGCTGATGGCAATCATCAACTTGTCAAATCTGGTACTGACGGAAGAGGAAATCAAAGTACTCAAAAGAGGTTTAACCATTTGTCCAACTACGGAATTCGATCTAGTACAAACGCCGATAGACTTGTTCAAATATATACGGAAATTGTAGTTTCAAAAAATCTTTCTCCTACACCCCAGAGCAAACAACATGGGGGGAAGAACACAACGATGGAGGTGGGGACTAGAGACCTTATTAGCAATGCAATCTATGGGCCAAACACAAACGGAAACTAGCAGTGACTTAATAACAAATATGGAAGACACAGGGGTCACACAAATAAGAGACCCCAGTAACTTTGAAAATAAATCAGAAAGACTTCCAAACACACTGCATGATGCCATAGATGTATTCAATGAGGCAATTCTCATGGACCTAGAAAAACTAGCTAAAACAAAAAAAGAAGTCAATAATAAATGGTTCCGACTTTACACGCAAAGAATGGGAGGCGATAAAATCTTTAAGAAATTATCAAAGCATTGAAATCAAGCCCTCTGATAAAGGGGGAAACATTGTGGTTTTCAAAAGGGATACTTATGTACAAGGACCATTACATCAACTAACAGATATTGATTTTACACAATAATTAAAAAATCTGAGTATGTACAACGCACCATTGATTACCAAACAATGCTGGAAGGCTGGAAAAATAAAGGGATGCTGAACACAGAGGAATTTCTATTTCTGCAATGTGAGGCACCTACTATACCAACTTTTTATCACCTCCCTAAGGTCCATAAGAACGCCAGAAGTCCACCAGGGAGACCAATCGTGTCCTCTATCGGCAGCGTATTGGAGAACACTTCAAGATTTATTGACTCGTATGCCAGAGATACGCAGGACTTCCTTAGACTTATGGGCAATATAGTGTGGGAACCAGATATGCTTCTCATCACACTAGATGTAACCAACCTCTATACGTACATAGGCCACGAAGATGGCATTGCAGCAGTGAAATGGTTTTTAGATATAAAGCCTTTAAAATATTATAAACATTACAAGATGCTGCTTAGCATGTTAAGATTCTGCTTATACTATAACATCTTTCTTTTTGCAGGCAAGCTTTACAAACAAACAAGGGGGACCGCAATGGGCATGTGCTTTGCCCCCAGCTACGCACAATTATTAGTAGGCTAGTGGGAGAAGCACGTGGCCTGGGGTGACGCCCATGATCACTTGACTGACAAAATAATGCTGTGGACTAGATATATTGAGGATCTCTTTGTCGTTTGGCGCGGTGACCGATCCTCGGCTGAGGAGTACGTCGCCTCGCTGAACAACAATGAGTGAAACCTGAAATTTACCAGCACCATGAGCACGACTTCCGTGAATTTCCTGGATCTGGACGTCTTTGTGGACAACAACGTCCCTCATACTTGATTATCTAGGAAGCCCAAGGCGGGTAACACCATGCTGCATGCAGCCAGCCATCACCCTAGGAGCTGGGTACGTAACATCCCCTTTGGTGAATTCCTAAGCCTGAAGCGTAACTGCTCGGCTGAGGTAGATTACCAAAGAGCCAAGAAGGAAGCCAGCACCAGATTTAAGATCAGGGGATATTCAGACAACATTTTGAGGGAGGCTGCAGATAAGGTGGCGAAGGTTGACAGGAAAGATCTTTTGGTAGTGAAACCCGTAATTAAGAGAGAGGAACCTGCCAGAATGATAACAGATTTTAACATCAAATCAGGAGAGATGGTGCATATTTTTAATAAAAACTGATATTTCTTGAAAACAGACAATGTCCTAAAAAACATCTCCCTGATCGTCCATCAATAACCTACAAACGCTGCCAATCTCTTAGGGACCATCTGGTCCACAGCCATTTCTCAACTCCGCCACAGTCCCAAAAGACATTAACTGTAAAGGGATTTTATCCATGCTTGTGCTGTAAGGCCTGCAAACATAGTAAAAAGGTATTGCACTATCCAGGGAGACCTGATGATGCTAAACCCACCGGAGAGATCAGAAGACTTCTGAATTGTAATTCGGAATACACGATATACTGTTTGGAATGTCCATGCGCCAAACGCTATATCGGTAGTACGATTCACTCTGCGAAGAAGTGAATACTTGAGCACATGCGTGCTATAACTAACAAGGATAAGACTTGTCCTGTAGCACGCCATTTTGCCCAATACCACCAGAGCAATAGGGACCTATTGGGCTTCTACTGCCTAGATCAGGTAGATCGAAGGGAAAGGGGAGGAGATAGAGTGAAAGCACTCAGAATTTTGGAGTCCAAATATATCATCGACCTCCAGACCAGGGTCCCTTTGGGATTAAATAATGATGAAGAGATGTGGGTACATCTATGAGTATACTGGAAATTAGAAAATAGGGTGACATACAAGGTTGAACACTCTAAAAAAAGAACCCTTTAAAAAAAAAAAAATTAAGTAAGTGGGCCATTGCTTCATTTGAACCCTGACTAGATTATAAAATCACGCTCACACTTAATGGTCTAAAATGATACTGAGACAGCAGCCCATACAGGGCTAGATACTGACATAGGGGTGCAATTTACATATAAATTCAATATATGAGAATGTATTTATTGACACTGATTGGTCTTTCAGACATATTTCAATGTAAGGTTATGAACTATCATTGCGAACCTTATGAAATGACCTTTGATATTTTTATCACATCTGCTATATGTGTCACATTAGATATATTTGATTTGTGATTCCCCTTTGCGCATATGTTGTTTGTTGTTTATATTTTAATGCACAAAGCACTTTACTGAACGGCCTCCTTTACAACTATGTATTGAACGAAACATGTTATAAGATGCCCGCTGCATTTTTAGCCTCTGCTGAGGTCCTTCTTTTATGTTCATGTAGTCTACGTGATGTTTCACGACTAGAAATGGCCGCACGTTTTGCACAACAAACCAACACTGACGAAGCCGTGAGGCAAAACGCGTCTGCGGGGGGGGGGGGGGGGGGGAGGTTTTTCCAATAAAGCATTTTTGTAAGGATACCTGCGTGCTCTCTGTCTTCAGTGCCGATCAAGCTGATAGTGTTGCAATGTGTGTGTATATATATATATATATATATATATATATATATACATATATATATATATAAACAAGTCCACTTCCTTCGTTTCACCGGGACCTGTGACTGCGGTGCAAACCAGGGGCAGAGGTCGCCCTGTAAACAATGTCTTCCACCAAGCACAGCAGCCGCTGTGCGAATGCACTTCCAATCCAGGTTTTCACAAAGTTTTCAACGAGATAGCGTGTGTGCTCAAATTAAATTTATTTCTTCATTTCGGTTCCAGCATGTAATACACGGAAAATATGGAACAAAAAACCAATTTTTGTTCCATATTTTCCATGTATTACATGCTGGAACCGAAATGAAGAAATAAATTTAATTTGAGCACACACGCTATCTCGTTGAAAACTTTGTGAAAACCTGGATTGCAAGTGCATTCGCACAGCGGCTGCTGTGCTTGGTGGAAGACATATATATATATATATATATATATATATATATATATATATATATATATATATATATATATATATATATATATATATATATATATTCACTTAAAAGACCATAGGTTTCAGGTCATATATAGTTAGGAGTCAGCATTTAAAAAACCTTTGAAATTCACTGAAAAAACCATAGGTTTCAGGCCTTATGTAGTTAGGAATTAGCATTTAAAAAAACATTGAAATTGCTCCTATATAGTTAGTTGTACTAACTATATTTCGCGCACCCGCAATCCACTGCTGATGATGTCACATATTACATCATTCATGACATGGTCAGTGACATCACTGATGACATCTCAAATGACATCAATGATGACATCACTGATGACATCATCCAGTGAATGTGGTTTGCTTCGTTATTTAAATATGCATTATATATATAGCAATTTGCATTGAAGTATGAGTGGATATATAAAAATAAATATTTGGATGGAGGGCTTTAACAATTTATAGTGTCTCACTAAATATAGTGGATAGTGACTAAACTGTGTGAATAGCTGTATCACTTTGTCAGTTGTTGTGTAAACTGGTTCTCCAGTTGGTTACTAGCTGTGTGAAAGTCTATATTAGTTATTGATTAGTTAACTGGGTATTTGTATGGGAGAGTGAATGTGTTTGTGGTTCGGTGGAGGGTGTGTGACTGCCCAAAGATGTGTGAATAGTTGATTCAGTAGATAAACTAGAAAAATAAAAGGCAGTGTATGTGTCAATTGTTGTATGTAAATAAGTATACATAAGACTCAATGATTGTGTGTGTGACTGTATGGATAACTGTATACTTGTAATAAGGATTTTATTCTACACTAAATTTGACTTACTATCTAAATAAATAGATGAAGTGGTGTTTGTATAAGTGTGTAGCTAAGTAAGTATGTACGTATGATCCATTGTTTGCATAAGTGAGTAGGATAACTGCATATGTGAACAGGTTGTGTTTTGGTGTGTAATGTCGATATAGGTGTATAAGTATTTTTGATAGTGTTCTATTGATCATTGACAGCATGTATGAGTGAATCTACAGGTAAGTGATTAGATGTGTGTATACATCTAGGAATCAATGAGTGGGTTTTTAGATACTTGTATTGCTGTGTCAATGGATTCAAATATGATACTCTGTATTTTACAAAGAGTGATGAAAGATTTTACTAGTGTATGAAAAGGTGTATGTGATTGTCACGTGGATGATGTCATCAGTGATGTCATCATTGATGTCATTTGAGATGTCATCAGTGATGTCACTGATCATGTCATGAATGATGTAATATGTGACATCATCAGCAGTGGGTTGCGGGTGCGCGAAATATAGTTAGTACAACTAACTATATAGGAGCAATTTCAATGGTTTTTTAAATGCTAATTCCTAACTATGTAAGGCCTGAAACCTGTTTTTTTCAGTGAATTTCGAAGGTTTTTTAAATGCTAACTCCTAACTATATATGACCTGAAACCTATGGTTTTTAAGTGAATTTGCAAGGTTTTTTAAATGCTAATTCCTAACTATATATGACCTGAAACCTATGTTTTTTTAAGTGAATTTGCAAGGTTTTTTAAATGCTAATTCTATTAGCGGATAACGTTTAAATATGTAAATATCCTTCTGGGACCACCTGAGCAGCCCTAGGGGGTCAGGTTGTTTCTACCCTGCCCCCTTTTTGCGTTCTACACTTTTGTGCCTCGGTTTACCTAGCACAAGATGAATGCCAACACTTCCTGGTTAGAAGTGTTGACAGCCAATGAGCATGCTGCTTTCCTGTGAAAGGCATGCTGATTGGCTGCCACTGTCTGTCAACACTCCAAACCAGGAAGTGTTGGCAGCCCCCCCAAATTTATTTTTTTGTTGAAAAGAAAGTTTTTTTTTTAAAATCCCCCCCCCCCCCAAATTATTTTTGGGGGCCTTGGGGGTCCTTGTGGGACCCCCTGAGCAGGCCTAGGGGGTCAGGGTACTTCTACCCTGCCCCCTTTTTGAGTTCTACACGTTTGTTTTTCTGCTTTCCTGTGCCTCAGTCTACCGAGGCACAAGATGGCTGCCAACAATTTCTGCTTTGTAGTGTTGACAGACATTGGCAGCCAATCAGCATGCAGCTCGCGCACGCTAAGGTCCGCGCACGTGAAAGGACAGTGCACGCACGGGCGCACACCGTGTCCCGCCTATAGATATATAATTTGAAAAAAGTCGATTTTCTCAACAATTACTGAAGGGATTTTCACCAAATATACAAAAGGCACTTCTGCATACCAGGCTCTACCATTTTGTCACGTTTGCAGTAATTCCATTCAGCCGTTTGGGCTGTAGCTGTGTCTGAAGGTCCTATAGAAAATTGCATTGGACTCAATTTCACATTCAATTTTCTCATAAACTACTGGAGGGATTTACACCAAACATACAAAAGGCACTGCTCCATACCAGTACCATTGACTCATATAAAACCAGAGAAATACGCCTGTTATAGTTAGTTGAGCTAACTATAACATGCACTCCCGCAATGCACTGCTAATGATGTCAAAAATTACATCACTTATGAGATAGTCAGTGACATCACTGATGACATCTCAAATGACATCACTCTTGACATCATCCAGTGAATGTGTGTTTCTGTAAACCTTAAATATGTTTTATATATATATATGAAATGGTGTCTTGAAGAATGAATGTATTTACAAGTGCCTAAAGGAATTATTTCGTATGTACGAGACTGACTGCTTAAGTAAGTAATTGAACGTGTCTTACTGAATGCATGGGTTAGTGATTAAACTGTGTAAAAGTCTGTATTAGTCTCTCCGTTGGTGTGTAAACAACTGCATGGATTGCTGAACAGCTACATGAGTGTCTATCTAGGTTATTGATTTGTGGTCTGAGTATCTCTATGGGTCCCTTAGTGTCTGTGTGGGTGGGTGTGTGGGGGTGTATGAGTCTGTGCATAGATGTCTGAGTGGGTGATTCAGTGGTTGTATGGATTAAAAAGTGGATCTGCAAAGGGCTTAATGGGTGAGGTATTGTGTCTATGGGTGTGTTGGTGAGTGAATAAATGTCTTAGTGGTATATCTGTGACTAACTACATATGTTTTAAGGCTGTAGATGTGAGAGTTGGAGTATATTAACGACTATACATGAGAGTAAGTTATTTAAGAGTGGGTGTATAAATAAGTGACTGCTTCTATCAGTGATTGTATAAGACCGTAAATATGTGTTAGTATCTGTATAAATAAGAGATGTGGTATGTCTAAAAATAACAAAGTTGGTGTGTTTAACTGTATACATGACTAAATGGGTATGTGATTGATTCTTTGCATGACTGACTAGGTGTGTGAGTAACTCTATGGATGAGTGGCAGAGTGTGACTGTATGTATAGATGTATGAGTGCATAGTATGGTCCTGTACTGATGAGCAACTACAAGTATAAGTGACTGGATGTGTGTGTAGACCTAGGAAATAGAGAGTGCTGCATAGTATATGGCATTCTTCTGTGTATGGTTTCAAAAATAGTAGTCAGCATTTTAGAATGGGTGTATCAAAGTTTACATTAGAGCATCAGTATGTGCATCAGATTGTCACGTGCATGAAGTCATGAGTGATGTCATTTGAGATGTCATCAGTGATGTAATCAGTGATGTCACTGGCCATATCATGAGTGATGTAATATGTAACATCATCAGCAGTGCATTGCGGGCGCGCAAGTTATAGCTAGCTCAACTAACTATAACAGGCGAATTTCTCTGGTTTTATATGAGTCAAATGTTCAAATAAATATAAAGTCCCTGAAACCTATGTTTTTTTTGTGAAATTCTAAGGTTTTTTAAATGCTAATTCCTAACTATAATGTGCCTAAAACCTATGGGTTTTCAGTGATTTTCTAAGGTTTTTTAAATGTTAATTTCATATTTTAATGTTTCTAAAACCTATATTTTTTGCAAATATTTTGCAACTCTATTATACTTTTTTTAACTTTAAAAATGATGTAATGTTTGATATCTTCCCCGAAAAAATGTATATATTTTTTTTTAGAGAAAACTGCATTCCCATACCGGTAGCGTACTAAGCACCATCACCAAGCGAATCCTATCCGCCATATTGCTAAACTCGTAAATGATGCGTATTTTGTATCCGACGACTTCATGGCACAGCATCCCGCCTAACATCACATACGCATGAAGTCACCTCAGCTGCTACTTTGGTATCCGACGGGTACACAATACCAAGCCACCCGTTACGTCAGGTACGTATGGGGTCACGCCCGCTGCACGTTGCGTATGCGACAAGTACAGGTTGCCAGGCTCTGTGTTACGATTCAGAAAAAGGGGTGGTGATGGACAGAGTATCTGAATTAAGCAGAACACTCGTACCCAGTCAACAGATCAGGGTTTGATCCATCACCGTTTTTTAGCTCACTGCACCGTCCCAGCTCAGAACCTGGCTAGATGCAAATTAGTCTGTCCCTGGCCCAGTGCATCATTGGAACAGGGCAGACCAAAGTACCAAGCCAATTCTTTTAATGGAAAGGAAACAAGCTTCCAGGGACCGGTTTCTGGCATTACAGCCGTCTTCGGCCCGGCTTGCTTGAATCCTGATGGTGCAGTGAGCAAGGGACTCATGTCTGAGCATACCCTTCCACGCTTATGGTGGACAAAACGATTCAGAAAAGGGGGTGGTGATGGACAGAGTATCTGAATTAAGCAGAACACTCGTACCCAGTCAACAGATCAGGGCTTGATCCATCACCGTTTTTTAGCTCACTGCACCATCCCAGCTCAGAACCTGGCTACATGCAAATTAGTCTGTCCCTAGCCCAGTGCATCATGGGAACAGGGCAGACCAAACTACCAAGCCAATTCTTTTACTGGAAAGGAAACAAGCTTCCGGGGACCGGTTTCTGGCATTACAGCCGTCTTCGGCCCGGCTTGCTTGAATCCTGATGGTGCAGTGAGCAAGGGACTCATGTCTGAGCATACCCTTCCACGCTTATGGTGGACAAAACGATTCAGAAAAGGGGGTGGTGATGGACAGAGTATCTGAATTAAGCAGAACACTCGTACCCAGTCAACAGATCAGGGCTTGATCCAGCACCGTTTTTTAGCTCACTGCACCATACTGGCTACATGCAAATTAGTCTGTCCCTGGCCCAGTGCATCATGGGAACAGGGCAGACCAAACTACCAAGCCAATTCTTTTACTGGAAAGGAAACAAGCTTCCGGGGACCGGTTTCTGGCATTACAGCCGTCTTCGGCTCGGCTTGCTAGAATCCTGATGGTGCAGTGAGCAAGGGACTCATGTCTGAGCATACCCTTCCACGCTTATGGTGGACAAAACGATTCAGAAAAGGGGGCGGTGATGGACAGAGTATCTGAATTAAGCAGAACACTCGTACCCAGTCAACAGATCAGGGCTTGATCCATCACCGTTTTTTAGCTCACTGCACCATCCCAGCTCAGAACCTGGCTACATGCAAATTAGTCTGTCCCTGGCCCAGTGCATCATGGGAACAGGGCAGACCAAGCTACCAAGCCAATTCTTTTACTGGAAAGGAAACAAGCTTCCGGGGACCGGTTTCTGGCATTACAGCCGTCTTCGGCCCGGCTTGTTTGAATCCTGATGGTGCAGTGAGCAAGGGACTCATGTCTGAGCATACCCTTCCACGCTTATGGCGGACAAAACGATTCAGAAAAGGGGGTGGTGATGGACAGAGTATCTGAATTAAGCAGAGCACTCGTACCCAGTCAACAGATCAGGGCTTGATCCATCACCGTTTTTTAGCTCACTGCACCATCCCAGCTCAGAACCTGGCTACATGCAAATTAGTCTGTCCCTGGCCCAGTGCATCATGGGAACAGGGCAGACCAAACTTCCAAGCCAATTCTTTTACTGGAAAGGAAACAAGCTTCCGGGGACCGGTTTCTGGCATTACAGCCATCTTCGGCCCGGCTTGCTTGAATCCTGATGGTGCAGTGAGCAAGGGACTCATGTCTGAGCATACCCTTCCACGCTTATGGTGGACAAAACGATTCAGAAAAGGGGGTGGTGATGGACAGAGTATCTGAATTAAGCAGAACACTCCTACCCAGTCAACAGATCAGGGCTTGATCCATCACCGTTTTTTAGCTCACTGCACCATCCAAGCTCAGAACCTGGCTACATGCAAATTAGTCTGTCCCTGGCCCAGTGCATCATGGGAACAGGGCAGACCAAACTACCAAGGCAATTCTTTTACTGGAAAGGAAACAAGCTTCCGGGGAATGGTTTCTGGCATTACAGCCGTCTTCGGCCCGGCTTGCTTGAATCCTGATGGTGCAGTGAGCAAGAAACCGGTCCCCGGAAGCTTGTTTCCTTTCCAGTAAAAGAATTGGCTTGGTAGTTTGGTTTGCCCTGTTCCCATGATGCACTGGGCTAGGGACAGACTAATTTGCATGTAGCCAGGTTCTGAGCTGGGATGGTGCAGTGAGCTAAAAAACGGTGATGGATCAAGCCCTGATCTGTTGACTGGATAGGAGTGTTCTGCTTAATTTAGATACTCTGTCCATCACCACCCCCTTTTCTGAATCGTTTTGTCCACCATAAGCGTGGAAGGGTATGCTCAGATGTGAGTCCCTTGCTCACTGCACCATCAGGATTCAAGCAAGCCGGGCCAAAGATGGCTGTAATGCCAGAAACCGGTCCCCGGAAGCTTGTTTCCTTTCCAGTAAAAGAATTGGCTTGGTAGTTTGGTCTGCCCTGTTCCCATGATGCACTGGGCCAGGGACAGACTAATTTGCATGTAGCCAGGTTTTGAGCTGGAATGGTGCAGTGAGCTAAAAAACGGTGATGGATCAAGCCCTGTTGACTGGGTAGGAGTGTTCTGCTTAATTCAGATACTCTGTCCATCACCACCCCCTTTTCTGAATCGTTTTGTCCACCATAAGCGTGGAAGGGTATGCTCAGATGTGAGTCCCTTGCTCACTGCACCATCAGGATTCAAGCACGCCGGGCCGAAGACGGCTGTAATGCCAAAATCCGGTCCCCGGAAACTTGTTTCCTTTCCAGTAAAAGAATTGGCTTGGTAGTTTGGTCTGCCCTGTTCCCATGATGCACTGGGCCAGGGACAGACTAATTTGCATGTAGCCAGGTTCTGAGCTGGGATGGTGCAGTGAGCTAAAAAACGATGATGGATCAAGCCCTGATCTGTTGACTGGGTAGGAGTGTTCTCCTTAATTCAGATACTCTGTCCATCACCATCCCCTTTTCTGAATCGTTTTGTCCACCATAAGCGTGGAAGGGTATGCTCAGATGTGAGTCCCTTGCTCACTGCACCATCAAGATTCAAGCAAGCCGGGCCGAAGACGGCTGTAATGCCAGAAACCGGTCCCCGGAAGCTTATTTCCTTTACAGTAAAAGAATTGGCTTGGTAGTTTGGTCTGCCCTGTTCCCATGATGCACTGGGCCAGGGACAGACTAATTTGCATGTAGCCAGGTTCTGAGCTGGGATGGTGCAGTGAGCTAAAAAACGGTGATGGATCAAGCCCTGATCTGTTGACTGGGTAGGAGTGTTCTGCTTAATTCAGATACTCTGTCCATCACCACCCCCTTTTCTGAAGGCTCTGTGTTACGTCACAGAAGTATGGTGTCGCGCCAGGTACGCCATTCCCTCGTTTTTTTTTCTCTCAAAAGTATATCTAAATAAATTTAAACAGTATATGAGAGCAAGCAATAATCTAAAATATTGCAAACATTTATATATTTCTAACTGTAATAAAATTATATAAAGATAAATATATTTTGTCAAAATCGTGTCGGGGCAGCCTCCTTGCGCGCTCGGTGAGCAATTGCCATGTGACCTTAGAAAAAAGTATTTGATTGCTTCATAACATTTCCCATTGTAATAGTTGGACGCCACCCATTTCAATCATTCTCTCTACTGCGTTTAATGAGAGACACCTGTTCTGCTTATAGAGCTTTTTTGAAAGGTTTTTTTGCTGTGTACACATATCTTATACTACACACTCAACGATCACCTTGATCAATATTCATGGGGCCTTATTTATGAAGGCCTTGCGTCAGTTTTGCGCCGCCGGTGCGTCACTTTTTGTGACGCACCAGCGGTGTAAAAAATGCGCCTTGTTGCGCCATATTTAAAAAGTGACGCATCTAGGTAGATGCGTCACTTTTTAAACCCCTGCGCCACATTATACCTGCGTCAGGTATAATGTATGCAGAGGGGGCGTTCCCCCGCAAAAAGCCTCGTAATAGTGACGCAGTGAAATCTATGAGATTTCACTGCGTCACTTTTAGGACGCTGTTGCGTCAAAATCTTGCGCCTGCCTCACAGCAGGCGTAAGACTGACGCAAGCCCTTTCACATGGGGCTTTCCCCATGTGAAAGGACGCATTGCTGGAGTTGCTTCACTTTTGTGACGCACTCCAGCAATGCGTCACTTTTGCGCTTACAGATACGTCAGAAATACTGACGTATCTGTAACTCCTTGCGACATGATGCGCCATACATTAAATATGACGCATCAGGAATGTCGCAAGGAGTGCGCAGTGAAAAGTGACGCATCGCTGTTTTTACGCAGCGATGCGTCACTTTTCATAAATGAGGCCCATGGTCTGTACATTAGCCTTCCACGTGTGATTGCCATGCCTCTCAAAAGTTCCAATAAACAAGCAATTGCAATGCAATAGGTTTGCATTAGAAAAGTGTGAGCTATTGGTATTGTAAATGACAATTTCTTTTAATATGGGTTGGTTTTGAAAATATATAAATTAATAGCATTGTTATTCACAAAGCCAATAGCTTACACTTTCCTAATGCGAGTCCTATTAGCTTTGGGAATGCTTGTTGGTAGCAAGCAAGGACAGTGCTGTTGTGGTGCTGAGTGATGCTGTTGTGGTGCTGAGCGATGATGTGGTTGGGCTGAGTAATATGGTGGTGTATTAGAGTGATGTGGTGGTGTATTTGAGTGATGTGGTGGTGTCCCAGAGTGATGTGGTGGTGTCCCAGAGAGATGTGGTGGTGTCCCAGAGAGATGTGGTGGTGTCCCAGAGTGATGTGGTGGTGTCCCAGAGTGATGTGCTGGTGTCCCAGAGTGAAGTGGTGGTGTCCTAGAGTTATATGGTGGTGATGGAGGTGTCCTAGAGTGATATGGTGATGTCCTAGAGTGATATGGTGGTGTCCTTGAGTGATGTGGTGGTGGTTTGAGGTGTGCAGCAGTGTGAGGCGTGCAGCAGTGTGAGGAGCGCAGCAGTGTGAGGAGCGCAGCAGTGTGAGGCGTGCAGCAGTGTGCTGCACGCAGCAGTGTGTGGCATGCAGCAGTGTGTGGTCTGCAGCAGTGTGTGGCATGCAGCAGTGTGTGGTGTGCAGCAGTGTGTGGCGTGCAGCAGTGTGAGTAATGCAGCAGTGTGCAGCAGTGTGAGGCGTGCAGCAGTGTGAGGCGTGCAGCAGTGTGAGGCGTGCAGCAGTGTGTGGCGTGCAGCAGTGTGTGGCGTGCAGCAGTGTGTGGTGTGCAGTGTGTGGCATGCAGCAGTGTATGGCATGCAGCAGTGTGTGGCGTGCAGCAGTGTGTGGCGTGCAGCAGTGTGCAGCATGCAGCAGTGTGAGTAATGCAGCAGTGTGCAGCAGTGTGAGGCGTGCAACAGTGTGAGGTGTGCAGCAGTGTGAGGCGTGCAGCAGTGTGTGGCGTGCAGCAGTGTGTGGCGTGCAGCAGTGTGTGGCGTCCAGCAGTGTGTCGTGCAGCAGCGTGAGGTATGCAGCAGTGAGGCGTGCAGCAGTGTGTGGCGTGCAGCAGTGTGTGGCGTGCAGCAGTGCGTGGCATGCAGCTGTGTGTTTTGTTCAGCAGTGTGTCGTGCAGCAGTGTGCAGCATGCAGCAGTGTGAGTAATGCAGCAGTGTGCAGCAGTGTGGCGTGCAGCAGTGTGAGGCATGCAGCAGTGTGTGGCATGCAGCAGTGTGTGGCGTGCAGCAGTGTGAGGCATGCAGCAGTGTGAGGCATGCAGTAGTGTGCAGCGTGCAGCAGTGTGAGGCGTGCAGTAGTGTGCAGCGTGCAGCAGTGTGCCGCGTGCAGCAGTGTGAGAGAGAGTGAGTGTGTTTGAGAGAGAGTGAGTGTGTGTGAGAGAGAGAGTGTGTGTGTGAGAGAGTGAGTGTGTGTGAGAGAGTGAGAAAGAGTGTGAGAGAGTGTGTGTGTGTGTGAGAGAGTGTGTGTGTGAGAGAGAGTGTGTGTGTGAGAGAGAGTGCGTGTGTGAGAGAGAGAGTGCGTGTGTGAGAGAGAGAGTGCGTGTGTGAGAGAGAGAGTGTGTGTGAGAGAGAGAGTGTGTGTGTGAGAGTGTGTGTCAGAGAGAGAGTGTGTGAGAAAGAGAGTGTGTGTTTGTGCGTGTGAGAGAGTGTGTGTGTGATATAGAGTGTGTGTGTGAGATAGAGAGTGTGTGAGAGAGAGAGAGTGTGTGTGTGAGAGAGAGTGTGTGTGTGTGTGAGAGAGATTGTGTGTGTGTGAGAGAGAGAGAGTGTGAGCTAGTGCCAGTGGTTTATACATGCTCATAGATAAAGTATTTAAAATAAAAAATAAAAAATAAACTATAACGTGGCCGCCAGCACCTCACATGTGCACTTCTTCAAAATGACGTGTGTGTGTGGGGGGGGGGGGGGGGGGGGGAGGGGTAGAAGAGGCAACGTGCGAAAAAGCAGCGTGGAGCAGGCGAGGAGAAGCACTCACACTGGCAAGAAAGATGAGGCGTATACACAAAAGCAACATGGAAAGGTGTTGAGAGAAGCACACGACCAAGAGCAACACAGTGCACACAATAATGGAGGCCATGGGTCGCGCGGACACACACTGTGAGGAACCGGATGCACACGGGTAGGCACTGAGGGGCCGCATGGACACGAGGAGCCGGGTGTGAGGAGCTGGGGGGCACACGGATAGCGTGAGGTGCACAGGACATATTGAAAGGCAGTGTGAGGCGCTGAGGACATATGGCACTGTGAGGAGCTGGGGAGACACACGTAGACGCTAAGTGAGTGTCTGAGGAACTAAGGACACCTAGCAGGGGCAGGGAGCGGAAGGGTTTCGACCTTCAATGACAGACTGTGGCATTCGAACGCAGCTGCTAAACTGTGATTCAAGAAGTCTGGTCAGGAGACTTCATTACATTGCACTGTTGAGATATAAAGAAGGCTAGCGTGGTCACTGTAGAGGCTGAAGGTATATATATTATGTCAAGGCCCACATTCATTTTCTACAAAGCACACAGTTACTTTCATCTACTGATTTTTCATTTACAAAATATATTGACGCGAGGAGGCTCATTGGGCGTTAGGTAAATTCACGATGTTCAGCGCATCTAAGCTACCAACGAAATGAAAAATACAACAAAGCAGTTTTCTCAATCCAATGATCAACAGTCAAATCTTTATTCTCTTTGAAGCAATTGTCACTTTTAGTTCTTTTCCTAGTGCTGTAACTTATTAATCTACTAATGCTGCTAATATAACTTTCCCCAACATTTACAACCGTACTACAGTGCATATGCAACTATTACTGCCTTTAACAGTGGTAGCGCTACAGTTATTACTTCTGCTAATAAAAGCACGATTGCCGGCACTGCCAAGAGGCAATTGAAATGGCAACTATAGAGCTATACCAAACTCACAGCTCAATAATATATTATTACTATCCGAACACTAATCCATGGCCTAGTACTATTAATATTGCACAAAATATTAGTCAAATTGCTAATAGAATTTGATCGTTTCTTTTTTTTTTATTTTAACCTTTTTTTATTTCCAGGGTTGTTTTCAGATGACACAACAAATTAGATTTATACACTTGGCATAATCGATTCATAAATAACATTATTGCTGACTACTTATTTTTTTCCCTTTCCTTCTTTCTTTTCTTCCCCCTTTAAAACATTTGCTTCCAGCAAAGAGCAAGACCATAAAGAAAATAGTAAGAGGACAGAGAAGAATATAAAGCGACTAAAAAAAACACATTGATCTAAGTTATCTCATAGTATTTGCGCTAGGACTCAACCAGTCTCTAGAAAATCTGTTAAAGCTCCCCAAATTGATGAGCCGATACGCTTTTACCTTACCCCCTTCACTGCATATAAACTCCATTCTAGTTCATAAATATTATAAAGTTTAGCCCTCCAGAATTCGAACGTAGGGGCCTCTGGCTGTAGCCATTCCGTGGCGATACATAGCCTAGCGACAGTCATGGCTAAGAATAAGAAGAATTTGTGTTTGCCTAATACTGAATCGTCATCCACATTTGGATCAGTTACCAATAACATAAGCATTGAGGATATCTTAATCGGGCTATGCAATACAATGGAAATGAATTTCTCCAAACCGTAAAATGGGGACAACTTAATGCAATGATAGAATATATGCGACATATCAGCATCGAGATCCCCACATCGAAAACACTTCCCATCATATTTACTGCCCCAGGTGGCCATTCGCTTAGGGGTATAATATAGCCTAAATACCGTTTTATATATTTGAGCTTTTAAGTTAGCTGCCATACAAATCTCCTTGGCCATACATAGAGTATCATGAATATTGACTTCTGGGACAGCTAACTGATTTTGCCACTAATGATTAAATGTATACATATCCTCATCTCTGCCCTCCAACATTAACGAATATAATGATCCGATCTTTTTCCTGAGACGGATCCCTTCAACTAGTGCGTTTGGTGCTAGTTTAATTTGTTTTTTTAAACAAAAATCGCGAATTTGTAAATATTTAAAAAAAGATGCCTGAGATAAATCATATTTTTTTTACCAATATTCCAAAAGTAGCAAATGTAGAGTTCTCATCATATAAATCTCCAATTTTTCTTAACCCTTTATTTGACCATCCATTTGTGACATTATCCCAGAAAATAGAAGGTAATATTTTGTCCGCAGTGAAGGGGGTGTAATAAGAGATTCTTCCTAAATTAACTAATTTCCGAACACTTCTCCAAACTTTAAAGGCTGAAACTAACACCTTAAAACGAGTAAGCTTGTAATAGTTACCCTCTAGTTCTTTTAAAAAACTCCCTTTCGCTTGTTCTCCTAATAGCAGATAAAATATTGAGGGTGAATATGCTACATCCTCTGTAGGTTCTCCTGTCAGCATAAAGCGCATCCTTTGCAAAAAACAAACATAATAATAAAACAGAAAATCGGGTTAGCCACGCCCGCCCCTTTCTTCCAGAAGCGTTAGCCATTTCATGGCCCGCCGAGTTTTACCCGGGAACCAGAAAAATTTCAGACACACAGTCTGAAGCTGATGTAAGTATTTTACTGGGAATTCCAGTGGAATGCTACGAAATAAATATAATACCTTTGGTAGAATATTCATTTTGATTATATTCCCTCTCCCTATGATAGAAATTTGCAGACGCCCCCATCTTACCAAAGATTGCTTAGTTTGATTTGTTGTTTCTTCCCAGTTGCTATCTACTATTCCTTGCATTTGAGCTCTGATTTTTATACCCAAGTATGTGACCTCAGTAGTAACTCTTGAATCGTTAAATTGTATAGTCTCTGTACATAAGATTTGAGTTTTTTCTGAATTTAATTTATAACCAGACCTGGCGCCGAACTCTTCTGCTAGTTGCTCTATCTCTCTTAATGCCTTAATTTGATAGTTTCTTATGCTGTTATTACTACTGGTAATACTACTGTTACAAACAGTAATGAAATTGGTGTACTATTAGAGGAACTTTCACTGTAACAACTACAGACTGTACTATGGGCTCCACATCGATCCTTACCTTTCAAAAAGGATGCAGGTTATATGTTATTATTAACTGGACATTTACTTTCTGCTATGTCCATTCACAAGTAGTCACTTGGCATCATACCTAATCATGTCTTCCTATACGCTTGTTTTCATGTAAATCAGTGAGTTCTGAATAAGCAACTCTATTAAAGGGGTAGGCTATGTAACTCGCTTGATGGAAAGTCTAGTTAATGTTTTTGAACTTCTTATGTTAATTAATTTGGAAAGAGCAAGCTAACGCAGCGGTTCTTAGCGCATAACAACCAAAAAGGGATAAGGTCTATTTTACAAACATACAGCATTTGATGGTTTTCCACATCTTGATTCGTGAGGGGTGGGAATGAATAGAAGTGTGGAGAGGATTCCATAGTTTTCTGCAGGGCAAGGAAATGCGCTGTCTCCAAGGAGGCCTTTTCTGGTGCGAGGAACCAACGGCAGAAACGGATTTGCCGAGCCTAGGACTTTGATAGGTTGATACCGCTGGAATTTGAGTATCGGAAATTAAGACCTGTGGAAGGGAAATACTTTACTAACAACAAAGAACTCGGTGAACATCTACGGATCGCCGAACATCTTTTTAACTTTGACAAAGAGTAAAGCTTTCCGTTAGTATTCGAAAGGCATTACAAAGGTTAAACGCAAGATTAACGGTACACAGGTTGCTGAAAATAGTATATTGATGTGTATATAGGCGCATGCTAGTAATCTGGGCCCGGTCGTGAAACTGGGAGGTCAGAACATAACAATGCCAAAGGGTGTAAGTGTGCACCAAAGCGATTACATGCAATAAAAAACCGCAGAGCCAGGCGTATGTTCCAAGTAAGAAAGCGTGCAGAATTCAGTGCAAGTTATCCGCATTTATTTACTTCAACCGGCGCGTGGAAGCATCTAAAGGTGCTGTTGACACTAGTGCCCCAATGAGAAGTGTGGCGTTTTAAAAGCTTGTATAAAGTAAACAGTGAGAAGGGGACTATCGTTAGACAGAAAAGTGCGATGGGCGGCATTTTGTTATGGATAATAAAGTGTAGAAACAAGTTCTACATTTAAAGCAAGTGAGCGTAAGGTAGGTGAAGAAAGGACTGCAAGGGGAGCTTCCTGTGACAATAAACAGGAAGCAATTCACTTTTTTTTTTTTTAACAAATTAACCACTGAATTACTGTCACAAGCAGTCTAAAAGCGAAATCGCTCATAAGATCGAAAAGGCACGAACCCAAAATGAAGCGGTGCGGCTCGGTAAAGGGAAAGCAGTATGAAGGTCTAACAACTGGGACAGAGGAGTTAGAAGACGACAGGGGCACGAGGGGTGAATAGGGAGTGGGTAGTAGAATGGGGAAATGGCGAGGGACGGTACAGACACGGAGATGTAGCATTGCAGCTAGTAAGTTGAGTGTTTGCAAGCTGTGTCCCTTGAGAGATGGCAACACAATGTAATAAACATTGTCGGAAAAATGGGTGGGTGAAAGTGGGGGGTCAGACGGGACTCTCAGGTTGGAAAATGGCCCCTCTGGCCAACAGAGCGAAGTCCTTGATGCAGAGGGTCTTTTTATGGAAAGAGAAAGAGTGATCAGTGACCGCGAGAGAAAAATTGGTGACAGGGAGCGAGTGGTCGCCGATAGGAAAGGCTGGCGAGAGACAGGGAAAAGACGGTCACTGACAGAGAGAAGCTAGTTCCTGCGGGAGAAAGGGTGCTTCCAGAGAAACAACGAGCTGCCAGTGGGAGGGAGAGGTCAGATGCCGAAAGGCAGCGGGGACTTGATGAAAGAAACAAGCTCTTGGCATTGCTGTGGGGGGGGGGGCGCAGGGCGGGAGCGCATTGCTTTGAAGGCTGATGGCGGGGGCGGGGGAGCAGCTTGGGAGGCAATCCATTGAAGTCTGGTGCGAGGCTGTTGGGTTTGACGTGCACGCGCGTCTCACACGACTAGATCACATGAACTGCACGTAATCCGCGCTTAGTCAAGAGTTTGTTTCGCCTACTATATACTAGCCTCTTTATCCCTGCGGGATATAATAGCGAGACCTAAAAACAAATATGTGTTACACCATGCCCCTGGTGTGTGTGCCCGCACATTATTGTGCTCCCTTTCGGCCTGGGTATTCGCAGAGGCATAGCTAGAGCTTGTGGCGCCTGGGGCTATCCTTCAGATTGCCGCCCCCCTGGGTGGGTGCTGGGGGAAAAGTTTAGCGAGCACCTGAAAGAGGTCCGAGAGACATGTAGTATCGCTGCTAATAGTTACCTTGATCATGCAAGTTACATGTACATACATGACACGGCCCAGGGCTAGACAGCCCCCGTCCCAAAAATAGTGCGGCAAGTTGAAGGGCTTTCAAGTGACCCGGCTTGAAAAGGTGCATCACGTGCTGGTCCGCTAGGTCTGATGCGGTTCACAGTACTTCATTTAGAAATAGAACCTGGCTGTAAGAACTCAGACAGGCAGCACTGGATGAAGTTAAACAATATGTCCCACAACCCTCTGAATGCGATGTTCACTCCGACATATCCACCCTAGACAATCTGCTAAATTAAACAGCGATTTCCTTGGACACATACCTCATAAGACTACAAGCCCATGCCCATGTAAAATAGAATGGAATATAATGCATTGTATTTAATATGGAGTAGGCAGGACTTCATATCCCAAAATTGCCCATGCATCCCTCATATAGCGTAAATATGTTCAGAAGCCTGGATTAGTATCATGCACAAGATGGGAAATGACAAGTCATGACCTGACACCAAATACTAGGTGTGTTCCCATGCGGTTTACAACTGTGACTCAATCCTCACCCAGAATTACAAGGTACTACTACTACTAAAATGTGGTGAAGGCATTCCAGCCTAATCCCCTTTGCTCTTGTGCTCTCAGAGCAGCATTGCATCATCCTCAGCCCATCTGTGCCCTTCTAGAAGGCAGCCAACAATTTGGAGACCAGCTAGAACCCTACCTTAATAGAGCATAGACCCATATTTCCAGGGAGCGTCTCTTCTGAGTGAGGGTACCCCAGATGTGACTGCATCATATTCAGCATAAACAATGAAGTGTAGCTAGAGGCTTCAGGTAAGGACACTTAGATCTTGGTGTCTCTCGCCCAGTCCGCGAGCTCCTCTGCCTCCAATTTTAGACACTGTATGGAGGCAGTTGCCCAATGGATGATTGACAATTCATTGAGGCTGAACGGCGAAAAGACAGAGATCCTAGTGTTCGGTGGGAAGGAGGACATCTGGTCCACGGAATGGTGACCTTCATCCCTGGGAGCTTGCCCTGTACCCTCGGCCCTGGCTCGGAACCTGGGAGTCATGATTGATCCGGCCCTTGCCATGGGTCAACAAGTGAATAGGACAATCTCCACTTGTTGGGGTATTATCAAGATCCTGCGGAAGATCAAACACTATCTGTCCCTGCAAGCCCGCAAGCAAATTGTGGTCGCATTAATAGCTTCCCGGCTCGATTACTGTAATGCTTTATACGCAGGAATACACAAGGGCCTGTTACAGCGACTACAAATTGTGCAGAACGCTGCGGCTAAGTTTGTGCTGGACGTGCCCAGGCGCTCGTCAGCCACTGCCGCTAGGAAATCCCTGCATTGGCTTCCGATCGAAGCCAGGATTTCCTTTAAGGTTTTCTGTTTGATCTATGGGGCCTTGACCAGGAATGGGACGGGAGAAATAAGAGACCTGCTGGTTCCATATGCCCCCTCCAGAAACCTTCGTTCCTCCAAAAAGTTCTTGTTATCAGTCCCCCGCGTTCGAAGAGCTAAGTGGGGAGGCAGGGCGTTTTCTAGCCTTGCTCCGAAATTGTGGAACACTCTGCCCTGTGAAATTAAGTCCCTGCCATCAATGCAAGCCTTTAGAAGGGCTCTGAAGACATGGCTCTTTGCCAAAGCCTACCCTTAGTTTGTGGTATCTGCCTTTTCTGTGATTTTTTCTTGATAGGTGCCTTGATGCCTCCGGGCTAAGTAGCGCTATATAAGTTTTCATTCATTCATTAAGGTGACTACGTGGCATAACTTTCAGCTAAAAAAGTCTTGATAGTTATTACTGAAAAGAAATGGAGATTTGTGAGCCAATACATGTACAAAAATTAGAGCTGATCCATGTGTGTCCTCATTGTAGCATTGCCTCATTAATTAGGAGTTTAGTTAGAGTTTGTCACATATGGAGGATCTGGCACAATAATAGGGTGGATTACCAAGATAGCGCCCTGGGCGTGGGCGGAGAAACGTTTGGTGCCCTTGCTGACTAGCGAAATAAAAGTGGTAGCAGGGGGTCCTAATGTATTCACTGGTCAGTACCTGGATGAGCAGGGACTGGTCCTGATTACAAGCATCCATGGACCTCCCCCAGCTCAACTAAATCAGTAATATGTTAGCTGTTGACGCGAGAACTCTCTTTCTCATCGAGCTATATAATTATTAAACCCCCTCTGGCTGTTAGGGACCGCCCTCTATACACCCCAAAAACAGCACGATTTTGCGCTCACAGCAGAGAGGCTACAGATAGAATGGTTGTAATATTTCCACCCCACCTGCCTTCTGCGTCGCAATGTTGCTGAAAGGCTCAGACTCCGGTGCTGTAGTCCAGAGCCATGAATACCAGACCCATGCACACACACACCATTCCCGCGCTGAGCACCTAGAGGTCTCTACCTGTACTTTGTATGCTTTTGTAACCTGCACACATGGCACTTTTTCCTCCTGTAATGCACCTTTTGCTACCTCTTGTATTTTGTTTGCTCACAATTGTGATTTTTGCCTCATGTAACTTAACGTTTGTGTTTGTAATTTGTTCACTTGTAATGTTCTCCTCATGTATTAGTTCAGTTCCTATTATGAATCGCTCTGACACCTTGGGGTAAAGTTTGCGCTATATAAAAACGCATAAAATAAAATAAATAAATAAATTGTATAAGCAGTGTGCGCTGGACAATGCCACTGCACACTTACCTCCCTGGCAGAGACACAGGGCGAGCAGTGAGAGCAGACAGCGGCGCTCCATGACCCTGCACTACCCACTTCCGCACCCAGGATTGGTCACGCTCGCACAACACCACCACCTTTTAAGGAGAAGCATCGTTGACGGGCAAACGGCGGAGCCAATTTCGAGCGCGCAAGAAGAGGCGGCTGATTTAAATCTGAGGCTCATGGCACGCAACAGAAATCCAGGGCCCTCCTGGTAAATTCAGGGTGCCTTACCACCCTGATTGTACAGGAAGTGTTTCTTCACAGGGAAACATATTTTTCATGTGGAGAAACCACATATTCTAGCCTAAATATTATTGTCTGTACCATATTTATGCACGTATACAAGTACACCGCTTACATTTAAACACGTGTAACAGTCTATGCATGTGATGTCTGTAGCCTCTCAAGAAGAACGCATGGAAGTCACTATTGATACTTGCAAAGAAACGTGCAACAGCCGCCCGCCCAAGACTCACTCACTTTAACTTAGGCTCAGCAGCAGGAACATTCAACAGCTCAGCTGCACAGTGCTTTTCTTCAGCGGTCGTCGGGTCCGTGGTTTGGGTTGCGTGGTCATTTTTTTCAATTTACCGCAGAGCAGCACCAGAGCTGCCAACATTTGCCGGCCTCACCTGCCACAAGTTTAACTGCTGCCTGCGGAAGCGCTGCCTCCAAAATAGTGCTGCCTGGGGCGGACAACACCCCTGCCCCTCCCTAGCTACGCCAGTGGGTATTCGTGGCTCTAAGAAGTATCAGGAGCCAGGGGCAGAGTGCACATCCTAGATCATATGTGACAAACAGTAAACAGCAATGTGTAGATTTCATTTGCTGTACACTCTGTTGTCAGGCTTTACCAATATAATAGTGTGTTATATGTGAGACTTTCAGATTCACATTTGACATGCATTGCTTGACTGTAACAAGTGTTATCACTGCTTATGACATAGCCTCACTGCTGATCCTCTCTCCATCCGAGCACATTCACATGTGTACGCTTTGCGATAGCAACACTTTCAATAATACTGCATACCATTGACCTTCATGTCTGTGCATATCCACAACCTTGACAACGACATGTAATGCTCATCATTCAATCTTTTAAAACACCATTTCATTAACTATAGTTTCCGCCCTCCCGACACATGCTACACTAATGTAAATTGCACACTCTGCAAGGTCAAAACTACAAAAGAAACACACATAAGTACACTTCCTGGCCAGACAGGAACTGAATAACGCCCAGGTCCCCGGAATAATTATTCACACCCCTACGCTGGCCTGGCGTACGCAAGCCCAGCCCACTTTGCATACGTATAAATAGGATAACCTCAATGACGCACGTCCCTCTTCTTCCACACTGCCTCAGGTGATATGGCCGCATCCACCGCGCATATCACAATGCACAATTAAAAAAAAGGGATCCATGAGGTGTACACCATCCTGGCAATCAACACAGGCTTTAAATTGTGAACCCTACTACCCGTCGTCTACGAAAGGGATCCATGAGGTGTACACCCCCCTTCAATCATCACTCCACCTGAATTGTGAGCACTGCTGCCAGTAGTGTTTGCTCACACAACAATGAAAGCAGGTAAGTGAAGCGGCCTGGGTCCACAGGGCCTCCAATCGAGCGTGGTGTGGCGGGACAGGTGGGGTGCAACCCCCTGGCTGTGCAGATGTGAACAAACAATGTTGCCGTGCGTAATGATGCGATCTCTGACCTGATTCAGTCTCATCGCTGTCTCATTTTAAAGACCTGCTGGACCTTACTGTAGACCTGAGCCAGCGGGCAGCGCTGCCCTACAGACACCTGTTGAGCGCAGTACTGCAGGACGGGTGGGACGCATCAGTCTGAGTTCGCACATGCAAACAAGCGATGTTGCTGTGTGTAATTATGTGATCTCTGACCTCATTCTGTCACATCTCGGTCTCATTTTAAGTACCTGCTGTACCGTAGTGTAGGCCTGATCCAGTGGGTAGTGCTGCCCTACAGACACCTGTTGAGCACAATGCTGCGGGAGGGGTGGGGTGCATCACCCTGAGGGCGCATGTGCAAAAAAGCAATGTTGCTGTGCGTAATGATGTGATCTCTGACCTCATTCAGTCACATCTGTCTCATTTTAAGGCCCTGCTGTACCATACTGTAGGCCTGAGCCAGCGGGCAGCGCTGCCCTACAGACATGTGGCGTTGGTTTTTAGGGCACTGTAGTGAGCTCCTTACTAAGTGTACATACACACAGGCTTCTACCACTGCATTACACGCGCACATTATGCTTCTAGCATGCACTCTGTTCCTTTCTATATAAACCTTTGTATAAGGTATTAATATTTAACCTTGTGAATTCTAGAGCACTCCAACTCCTCTTTGAACCACAATTACCACTAACAGTTGGTAGAACATACTTCAAAAATGAAGGATGCACTCAACTCCTGTTTTCTATCAAGCTTGAAATAAACCTTCATTTACCTTCAGACGTTTCCACCATAAAATTATTTCTCCCTTTTCAGACATTCAATTGATTGCCTCAAGAAGGGCGGAGCGGGAGTGGACCCCGCAATGATGCCCTGGGCATTCTGACACCTTCCATCGTGGTATCAAGACACCGTCCCCGACCGGAGACCTAGTCTATCGTACAAACGTAACCCGGACTAGGAGCTTGCACCAACACGTCATGGGGCACACCGGTGGTGGCAGGTGAGCAGTGAAGCCTCAGTGTGCAAGACCTAAAATTGAGCACAGTGCAAGGTAAGGAGCTAGGGTGCAGCACCCAGGGTGCACAGGTACATGCAAGTGATTTTCCTGTACCTAATAATGTAGGACTATATTATCAAAGAACGGCAATAACATTATCGCCGCTTTAGTGGCAGGAAACCGCTGCTAAAGCGGCGATAATGGGCTTGATAATTCCCATAGAAGCCCAGATTCACACCAGAACCTGGGCTTCTATGGGAATTCAGAAGGGCATATTATCAACTCCTTATCGCCGCTTTAGTTGCAGTTTCCTGGCGCTAAAGCTGCGATAATGTTATCGCCGTTCCTTGATAATACGGCCCCTAATCTCTGGCCTCATATGTTTCATTTTAAGGACTTGCTCAACCACATTCTTTCTCGAGGACCCCAGCGTCATAGACAAATGGGTGACGAGAGGCTAAACACTAAAGGCTGTGTGCAGTAGGCCGAAGCTCTGTGTCTTCCTCCCTCTCTTCTTTTGACTCTCCCTCCCCTTCTCCCTTCCACCCACTCCCCTCCCTTCCATTCTCACTATCGTCCTTTCATTCGGACTACCTTCCTTTACCTCTTCCACAACGCACACATACTTATGTTTCATTTTTGTCTTGCAGGTTTCCTACGCTGCTTCCACTGGAGTCCAACCCACGTTTTTCATATTATACTGTTTGTTTTATTAATCTTACGTTTCTGTTTATTTGTGTTTTAATAAAGGTTACTTTTTTTTCAAATAGTGTATAAGTCTTCTTTTTCTGACAACACTTGTCTATTATTTATTGTGAAAATCATCTGTTTATAGGACTTTTTAAGGGCAAACTTTTCTACTATTACAGTGCACCTACCAAACATAATCTAACTGGCTATTAGACAAATGAAGCCTGGGTAATTCTACAACTGCAAGAGTTTTATGAATGCATCTCTTTTTAACACCATAAGTACTGCCTGTGTGATTACCGAACAAATAAGGCACTGCCTAGGACCACCGAGGCTTCAGGGACTGCCGAGCCCCACCCTGCATATTTAAATAAAGCCCCGGGGTGTGTCGATCCCCGGACTTCAGTTGGCCTAGAACCCCCCGAACAATTAGTAAACAATAATCGGGAAGATGGCGGTCCTCTAGACTGCAAAATGTCTCTGTGCCCTTTCGCGCCTAATTCACATTTGACATTAAGATCCCCAGTCCTACAGAGACCCCGTAATATAATAATTGGATTGGCCACGGAAGATTACTCACCAGGGGCCTCATTTGAAAGAACGGGTGAGACCCCGCTTTTTTTTTTGTTTCTTTTTTCCCTCCATTTTTACCATACGCATCCCCTCTAATAAAGCGATACAAGGTTTTCCTCCTCTCGCTTCAAGTAGTCAAACAAGTATTCTCTCATGGCAAACACAAATGTCCTGCGAATGCACAGCCCCTGACATTGTATGAGCTGCGCCTGCCATGTCACCCTCCCTAGGACCATGATGCATTTGTTAGTATAAACGCATACTAACACTACTTACACAGATGTAGTACAAGGAACGGAATGTAGTAAAGAAGCAGAGGAAGCACAAAATCTAAAAATATAAATCCTACCAGAAGTCGGATGACATAGTTCAATGAGCCTATGAGCCTGGTATAAGTAGTAGAAACAGCTACATGAAGAAAACAGGTCTTCAGAACAACACAAGCAATTTTGAAATATTGGTAAGTGGTGCTTTCTTTTTACCTTCTCTCGCTCATCACCAAATTTATGTAGTGAAGAGACAGACAGCAGTGGATCCAATAAGTAGATTTATTACAGAAAAACAAGACACCTGAAAAAACACCAACAGGAGCAGACAGCAAGGCAACCGTCTTCTCCGGCACCGTGTACAAACTCCGCAAGGTTCCCCTCATGACAGCCCTACATTCTAACAGCACATACTTAGATTCTAGTAGAATTACATACTAACATTCTACTATTCCTTACATTGGAATACTACACAGAGCACATGACTTTACAGAAATAAGCTTATGGTTTCATCCACGAATCTTGAGACCGGTAGGGCTAAGTATTTTGCTTCCTACTCCCTATCTATATCTATACTAATATAATAAGGAGAGAGCCCAAACCTTTGAGGCGGGTAATCTCAGGAACCACAGCACCAATCACAACACCCAATACAGCATTGGAAAGGACAGTTAATGTAGATGGACATAGGCTATACAGCTGCCCACCATATACATTAGAAACGTAAAAGAACCTTACCGGCAAAGTAGTCCCTTGTGGGCGTGGGTGGGGCACGGCATGACGACAAAAAAAAGCATTCCTTAAACGTGTGCGTTGTGCTGGGCGCGTGTGCTGGGGGCGTGAACAAGGCCAATGGGTGCGGCAATTGCAATTGTGCGGCACCAAGGGGTGTGGCCAATGGGCGCGACAAATGGCAAAAATCGCGCAGCACATCCCCCCCAAAAAAACGTGCCTTGAGGGCGTGTGGAAAACAAACGTGTGCTTTGGGCCAGGGGGGTGGCCAAGGCCAATGGGTGCTGCAATTGCGCGGGAGCAAGGGGCATGGCCAATGGGCGTGGAAATTGCCTGGGCTTAGGCGGGGGCAGACGTGACTGATCGTGCCTGCGGGGACAATAACTGCACAGTATCCTGCACGCTGTCATCCAGTCAACTCTCTGCATAAAGGACAGTACCTGCGGGGACACTAACTGCAGAGTCTCTTGCGCGCTGTCACACACTCAACTCTCTGCATAAACGAATTGACACTAGGCGCACAACATCAACCAGGGCTGGAGCCTGCTGGGTCACTAACCTTCGAACTGACTGCACGTTCCCACACGTGCAGCATCTCCAGCACGCGCTGTCACCCAATCAACTCTCTGCATCAACGACTTTACACCACAAGCACAACATCAAACAAAACTGGAGTCGGGCCTCAAGCGGGGGATGACGCGATTCAGAGTGCCTGCGGGGACACTAAATTTACAACTGAATGCACTTTCACCCACGCTTACCTATGGAAGTGGAGTACATACACACTAGAGACATCTGCTAATGCTTCTTACTCCGAGGTACACACAGTATCTGCACACACATGCCTAACTATTGTGATACTTCATGCTAAAAATGTTGCCTACCGCGAGATTTTAAAATACATTTCCCTTGCCTATTACACACATTGCACACATTCTATTTCATACCCGACAACGTCGGGACGAGCTGCTATTATTGTATAAACGCAAACTAACACTACTTCCACAGGTATGCTACAGCACCCAGAACACATCACTTTATAGCAATGAGCTCACAATTTAGGCTCACGGTTTAATCCCCGATTCTTCACACTAGTACGGGTGAGTAGTTCGCTTCCCACTCTCTATATACTATAAACACATACTGTAAGAAATGGGGGTTACCCAAATCTCCAAGGGGGTAGCATGGCATCAAGCGGGCAGGCCAAACTTCGAGGACATGTGAAGCATTCACGCAGTACCCAGAGACGACACACCAGGCACACTACAAAAGAGACGCAACTCCACCTTTGGTTGGAAAAGAAGAAGTTTAGTGATATCTCCAACCTGTAAGGTAAAAAGGAAAAATACACTGGTAATCATAACATGGCGCCAACTGGCACCCAAGCCAAGTATTTCAGTGGGGGATTATTTACATGGGACAAAAAGGGTTGAGTCCAAAGTCCATAGCTGAAAGGAAAAAGGTTGGTTAAATAAACATAAGACCTGGGGCCAATCTGGCGGGGCCAACTCAGGCTATCATCCTCGGGGAAGCTGTAATCTCAAAATCCCACATTAGCGCACATACATTTTATGCATTATAACGCCACTCCCCACCCCTGTAAGGGAAGAACAACAGAGCATCACAGCACATACTAGACAGGAGCACCTGTAAGAAATCAGTACGGCAGGCTCATTAACAAGGGGCAAAAACAGGGGCCTGGAATAACTCATCAGGCCAGCATAGGGGCACCACTGCACTAAAAGGGCACAAAAGCATACAATCACCCATCAGGTGTAAAACCACAGTATACCTGGGCCTCAATAACCTTAGTGTAGGCATAACATTAGCATAACCACATTAGCAGGGTAATCAGCAGACAATAAACACTAGGCGCAGTGGCGCATCACACCTGGACAGGTAACATGAAACGCTGCGTTACCTTAGGCAACCAGCATCCTGATCAGAAATGAACATGGCAAATAACCATTGCAGGGCTCAGGGATCAACAAGCCATTAACAACCAGGCTGAGTTACCCAGCCCTTCACTCTGCAGGGCCTAACACCTAGCTAGGGGTTAACTTGTCCCTGTACCAATCCTGGGGGGCCTCAGTAATGTCCCGGCCCAGTCTAGAGGCTTAAAAAGGGGATCACTAGGGCCAATGAAACTCAGTACAGTTTCCAGGGGCTAGCACAAGTCCTGGGGCGAGCACCGACCCTGTGCCCCGACCTCCACACAGGTTAATTACAGCCCCACTCACCGGGCTACTCCGGGGGTCCTCTTCCCCTGCAGGACTCTTTTCCGTGGAGGGGGGCAGGCACCGGCAATGTGCCTCGATGCCCCCTCCTCTCTCTCACAATGACAGCCGGGCCCCTCCTTTCTCACGGGGGCCCAGGACTTCACTGTGCCGGTGGGCGGGGCTCTCCTCACTGGCTGGGAGCCCCGCAGGAATACAGACTTCCTCCGGCCGACTCCTGTGCGTGATGGCAGGGCTCCTCCACCACACGGAGCCCTGCAGGCGGCGCGCGGCTCTCGTGGTGCCCTGCCCGGCGGGGCGGTCTTGCCGCAGGCTTCTCGCCTTCACCTGGGCCCCTTCTCCCTCACGGGGCCCCGAAACTTCGCGGCAGCTTCCGCGAGGCTGCAGGCGCCTCGACCGAGCGGGGCTCCCTCCTCCACTCTCCGGCCTCTTCCTGCTGCCTGGCTTTGTTTGGGGAGGCGGGGCTGGCACCGACAATGTGCCCCGGCCCCGCCTATCCTTCCGGCCCCTCACTCAGGGCATAGACCGGCAGGGTAGGCTCCTGCTCCGGTCAATCTCAATCGGGGCTCCCCTCTTGCGATCACGGGGCCCCGCAACGACTCTTCACCCGGGTCCCCCTCCTACCTCACGGGGACCCGGGGCTTGGATTCAGCTTCTCCGGGCCTTCCCGGCCAACAGCCAATCCCTGCGCGGCCTTCAGAGGTCACGGCCGCGCAGGCCAATCGGTGCGCGGCGGGGGCGGGCCGATGACGCGGCCAGGCCCCTGTCACATGACGCGAGTGCCGCGGCCTCAGGGCCTAGCGCGGCACCTTCTTCACTTCGGCGGCCCTCTCCTGGTACCGGGGGCCGCCGCGTCGATCCACACCACAGCGGGGGCCTCCCTGACAGCTACCAGGCAGCGCGAGGCAGCGCGAGGCAGCGCCAACACTCCCCGGGCCGCGACGGTGATAAGGGGTAGGCTCCCTTTATTTAATTATTTATATGGCGGACAGCGCGCCAAAACGAGGGTAGGCTCCTCCAGCGCTATTCCTCCTCACAGCCTCCTCAGCAAACGGCGCAATTCACAGCGCTCTGCTCCTCCCTCTGCCCACAACCTCAGCTCCTTCCTCAGACCACGCAGAGGGGGGCAGGAATTCAGCACTTCTCCAGCGCTTCACCACACAGCGCTATGCAGGGCACAATTCAATTTTCTAACGCTTCACCATTATAGCGCTTCCCCAGCTGTACAGTTCAGTTCAACGCGTAACTTCACCCAGCGCTTTTTCCCAGTTATAGCGCTTGACAGGCAGTGCCTACAAGGGGGTGACAGTTCCTAGGGGCATACTCTTCCCCAGATGGCGCTTTGAAGGGGGCCACAGCCTCACAAGCGGGCGGACAGTCCCACAACAGTTCCTCAGGGGCACACTCCTCACCTCCTGGGCGCTTCTTCACGTAGCGCTGGCGTGTTACCCGGTCCAAACAGTTCCAGTGACCTGGGTAAGGGCCCTCCCTTGTCAGGGGCCCATGGGGACAGCAGAGGGGGGTTTATAGGGGTGCAGGGCCCAGCTCACAGGCCCATGTGGCGGTAGCACCTCACAGCAGGTCCCCTCTCTTCCTTGTCCCAGCGCTGACTGACTCTCTGGTGACACTTCTCCCTATTTATACCCTCCTCCCAGGCAGTGCCAGGACCTTCTAGAATGTTGGCACATCTAGCCTAAACTGGTTCTAGGGGAGGGGGTGAGCACCCTGGGTGCCAGGCTTTCCCTCCAAAAGCTAGGGATAGCTGGGTAATATTAACTAGACCGCCAACCTAACGCAGTCAGGTGGCACTACCCAGGGCCATGGCATCCATTTTAAAATCACAGTACATTTTAGTCAGGTACCTTTTCAAAATGGGGGATATTTACAAGTGCTCACATTATGACATGTAATTTAACATTTTCAACAAGGTGTCTCACACCACTCATGGCCTATACAGGTTTAATCCCATGGGGGAGACATCCTAGGTAAGGGGGTCAAAAGCGAAAAATTTTGGGGGAAAAAGGCCAAGTCCAACACATACTAACACTACTTACACACTTATTCTACACTGGCTGGTATCCTACAGCGCCCTGAGCCCATCACTTTACAGCAATCAGCTCGATATGATACCCGAGTCTTCACACCGGTAGGCGTGAGTACTTCGCTTCCCACTTCCGGTAAAGTATAAACGCACAGTACCGGTCAGTAGTTTGCTTCCCACTCCATGTATGGTATAAACGCCTGCTAACACTACTTGCACACGTATACTATAGTGCCCAGAGCCCATCATCCTTTTACAGCAATCACCTCGGTTTCATCCCCAAGTCTTCATACCGGTAGGCATAACTACTTCGCTTCCCGCTTCCTGTATACAATCAACACACAGTAGCGGTCAGTAGTTTGCTTCCCACTCCCTGTATGGTATGAACGCCTACTAACACTACTTGCACACGTATGCTACAAAGACCAGACCATATGACTTTACAGCAATGAGCTCACGGTTTATGCTCTCGGTTTCATACATGAGTGTAGCAGCATATCATCTCAGCACCATGTCACTCTGAGCTACACCACACTTTCAGACCAGTAACAGTAACTACTTCGCTTCGCACTCCCCCACAAAACTTACAGTGCTCCTACCCTCCTTTCCTACTTTGTTCACCCTTTTTTCCCCTTACTCGCTTCAACGAAATCCCTAAATGGTGGCCAACACTTCCTAGTTGCAACACCTCACAGCCAATAATCAGCAAGCTCCTGCTCGTAATGTTTCAGCCAATCAGATGGCAGAATTTCTAAATTTCGATATGTGTAAATTTCGGTATCTCTCAAAAACTACTGAACAGATTTATACCAAATAAACAAATTTCTACACCAAGACCCTTCTCCCTGTCAAATTTGGGGTAATTCCATTCACCTTTTCGACCTCTAGCCTTGTCTAAACTTTCCTTTGGTAATTAACATGGAGAAAACACATTTTGGGACCCCCCTTTTATCTCGGCCCCCCCTTGACGAATCACCCCCAAACTTTAACATAGGAGCTGATATGAAGAATGAATTCGTTTTTAAAATTTCATGAAGATTGATCAAATGACGCCAAAGTTATAAGCAAAACAAAAAATGCTCTTCCTATGGAAACTCGGTCCTAACTCTATAACTACCTACTGGCGAACGTCAGTAGGTAATAATGAACAAATTAGACTAGTTCCATGATTCTATTAGCTTTCAAAACTTCTCTCTATTACTGTTTGTCTACTTTTCCATATAAATAATTTCATTAATATTCATGTACACATAGAAGTCAGAAATGCAACGTATTCTATCAACACACTTTCTAAAACATTCTACACATCAAGGTTAAAACTTCATCAACGTTTTTAAACCTAACAATATTTTTTGCAACATTTTCTCGAACATTTTACGGCACATGCAGGTTCCAAATGCAAGTAGCAGGTGTGGTTGACTTGAACAAATTTTATCCTGTAATATGTACTCCACGTTCAAACGGCTTTTTCTTAACCAATCACAAAGATACTTTTCCACAAAACAAATGTGCACCCTACTTTTAAAAAACAATGCTTTTCATCTCCCAATCAGGTACCGTTTTGTATGCGAAAAGAAACTAGTTTCCCATCTTTAAACATATCTCTTATTCTAAGAAGGAACTGCATGAGCTACGGACATCTTTCCATAC
The DNA here is from genome assembly GCF_964263255.1 of Lissotriton vulgaris. Lineage (NCBI taxonomy): Eukaryota > Metazoa > Chordata > Amphibia > Caudata > Salamandridae > Lissotriton > Lissotriton vulgaris. The sequence goes on from NC_141695.1 coordinate 884,726,378, forward strand.
CTTCCAGCCATACCTTCAAAATGCTAGTGTGGATCATAGGACATAGCTATGTTTTCTGGTGCAAGAAATATGCAGAACAGAGACGTATTGACTTAGACCTAGGTTTACAAAATGTGGTCATTAAATGGTTTGGACAGAGAGGATTGAAGTGGCACCAATGGTTGCCTTTTGTTAAAACCTTCTCCAACACCCTGACCTCATGATTGTGCACTGTGATGGAAACAACCTAGGCACATTGACTGGGGTAGGTTTGGAAATGCTTATTAAGGACACCTTTGGACAATTGATGTTACTTTTGCCTCAAACTGTCTTTTTATATATTCCAATATATGCCAAAGACAGAAGTGGAAATGGTCAAACAATTTTGTCCTCAGATTGAAAAATCTCGGAAGAAAGTCAACAAAGCTGTGTCTGCATACCTCAGGGACCACAAAATAGGCTCCATCTACAACAACAACATACGTTTGGATATGGAGGATATATACAGAAGTGATGGAGTACACCACAGATCTAATGAACACAAGGGCTCTTTTTAGAGCCACCTTATAACTTACAACTTAACCCATTATTTTAGTGCCAGATAACTGCAACTCCCAGACCTTCTCCAAAATGGGCTAAGTTGCGCGGTTACAAATTCCATATAATAATAGTAATAATGTATTCTCAACACAGCTATGGCGCAGAGGCCAGACCATATCACTTTGCAGCACAGACCTCTCGCTTTGATCCTCGGCTCTACTCACCCATAAGGGTGATTAGTTTGCACTTTACAAATACTGTATTGATTTACCTTTGCACTCCCTATAAAACACCACCTAAGCACCATATACAAGTGGAACACGTGTGGCATAGCGCCCAGAGCACATGACTTCACAGCATAGCACCCACAGTTTAGGCTCACGGTTTAATCCTTGAGTCCAGCAGCAGCTCAATTTAACAGCATGACACTCTAGGCAATACCTCACTTAATTTCCGTACCCAGCACTTTCAGACCGGTACGGGTCAGTAGTTCAACGGCTTTACCCTGAGTCCATCAGCATCTCAGCTTACGCCCCCAGCACCATCAGACCCGTAGGAGTGAGTAGTTAGTTAGCACTTCACAAATACCGAATTGATTTGATACTCGTGAATTTACCTTCAAACTCCCTCTGTAACACCCCCTAACCACCATACACAAGCTACAATGTTCGAAACAAAAGTTCATCCAAGTAGCTATAACTACATGCTGACACTACTTGGACATATGTGGCACAGCGGCCAGAGCACATGACTTAACGGCATATGACACACAGTTTGGAATCACAGTTTCATCCCTGAGTCCGGCAGCAGCTCAGCTTAGCAGCATGAGACTCTAGACTGTACCACACATATTTCCGTAACCCAGGACTTTCAGACCAGTACGGGGCCGTAGTTCGTCCTAGTAGGTATAAACACATGCTGACACTACTTCTACAATTGTAGTGCAGTGGGCATGGCACATGACTTCACAGCATAAGACACACAATTTGGGCTCACCCTTTATTCCTCGAGTCCCGCACCAGCTCACCTTAGCAGCATCAGACTCTAGGCAATACGTCACTTCACACCCCCTCTAGAGCATACCCTAAACTTCCCACATAGGTTACAGTGCTCCTACTCTTCTCTTTCCCAAATTTTTTCCCTTTTTCCCCGTACTTGCTTCAACGGAATCACAAAATGGCGGCCAACACTTCCTAGTTGCAACCACCCGCACCGCTCTCAGCCAATCAGCAGCAAGCTTGTGCTCGTAACGCCTCAGCCAATAAGATGGCAGAATTCCCAAATATCGATATCTGTAAATATCAATATTTCTTCAAAACTACTGAACTAATTTATACCAAATAAACAAAAGCGTGCTTTCTAGACCAAGACCCTTCTCCCTGCCAAATTTGGGGTAATTCCGTTCACCAGTTCGACCTGTAGCCTTGTCTAAGGTTTCCTGTGGCAATTGACATGGAGAAAACATTGGGACCCAACTTTTTTCTCGGCACCCCCGACGAATCACCACCAAACTTTCAACAAAGGAGCTGATATCAACAAAGAATTAGTTTTGAAAAATTCGCCAAGGTTTGTCAATCGGCGCCAAAGTTATTGGGAATAGAATGTTGCCATTTTCCTATGGTAACTAGGTCCTAACCATAACTACCTATTGGCGACGGCAGTAGGTGATTGATATATATATAGGACTGAAAAAATGAGTTCTGTTTGTCTCAGACAAGTATAATAACCATTTTTTGGTTTTTTAATTCACAGGGTATAAGTTGGAATATATGTGTGGTTAATATAATTTTTGTCTATGTATTTTCATAGATACTAATGAATAATGGAAGAGGAATGAATTGAAGTACATGTCAGCCGAGTAATAAGAGGACGAAAGGAGTGAAAATGGGGACTTGAAATTGACTACGTGGAAATGATAATGTGTTGCCCGGAAGGACAAAATGTATGCCCACTGGGGCAAAATGATTCTCTATGGTTTACCAGAAAATTATACCAATCAAAGAGTTTTGTAAATTGTATACTATATAAATAGCATTACAATTATGAGTATTGATTACAAAAGTACAGGAAGGAACTGTCATATAATTTGATTTGATTTGGAACCATACATCTGATGAAGATATGGATATAAGCCCACTAGGGCAAAATATCTCAGAGACATTTATGAAAATTCAACATAAGGGCAAGTGAAGTAGCAAATATACAGAATATAAGCTATGCTAAACATTTCATCCTAGTGGAGAATAAAGCATAGAATATGTATATATGTATATGCTAATGTTACTATGTAAGTCAAAAAACCCCAAAGAGTAATATGTAATTTAAAAACACTGTCAAGACTACACTCGGCACCACCATTAGTATCTTCACAATTTTTTATTTACTTTTACAGCAATGGTCTGTTGTTTATGTTTATGCACTGCAAAGTCACATGTCTGTTTAAAACCCTATCGTATACACAATAATGTCACTCGTGAGCAAGGGAGGTGAGCTCCTGAAACGCGTAGAGTTTACTGCCAGAAACCTGCAATAAAGCGTTTCTAGAAGATATAAGGTGTTCGTGTGTTTTTTGACGTGGAAAGTGTCAAAAAGTTCGACTTTATGTATATATATATATAGTATGTTTACATCAATGCTGCTAAAAATAATTTGCACTTTATATATTGATTTAACTCCTTGCATAGGCTGTTAAAAGTCGTACCTCAGTCTCTGGAAATATGGGATGATTCTTTATTGTGTATTTTTCAATGTCTTTGCACAAAAACTTTGAGCTTGGCTCCGCTGTGATATGGCCGAACCACTAATCACATGGAATGTAAATAGGTTGTGGCCCTAGTCCTCTTTTTAGTTCAATGTCACTGAATGAGGTTTTTTGGCGCGTTTTGAACAATCAACCAATGTATTTAAACCTTGTATATACCGCTTACCCGCTGACAGTGAGCAAGGGCGTTCACGCCCGAAACGCGTCTGTTTGGCAGTGTGTTGCACCTCTGCACGTTATATGAAATAAAGGACGAAGAAATACCTTGAAAAGTCTGGCTGTGGATTTATCCATCTGTGTCTGCGTACTGGGTTTGTTGTGGAAGCGCCGCATCGACCTTCGGTTGGAATCTATATGTCACAGGACGTGGTCGGCTCCTGTACGCGCAGACCCTTCCTTCAGAATCAAGTAGGCTGGGAAAGACGGACCGTCAAAGGAGTGTGTTGCTGGAAAGCAAAACATACCAGCCCCCTGCATCGTGGCAACTCTCACGGAATTGTTCATTCCAGTGTCCGGGTTTTTGGTGTGCCGAGGGAACCGTCGGAAGTCGGAGCCGTTTGGCACGGAAGCCCAGGCGCGTTGGTGGACTACGGAAGTGAGAACCCGAGGCAGGTCGAGGAAGTATCCGAGCAGCCAGCGGTAAGGAGACGCACGAGGCAAGAGCAGTCTCTTTCATTTTCTATATATCATATGTGCATACCCAGTGAGGAGCAACCATGTCAGAGGAGCGGGATCGGGAGGAGGCTTTCGAGCAACTGTTTTCAAATTTGCCCACAGTTAAACAGAGCGGCAATGCGAGTAAAAACGCCATGGTGGCCAAAGATAGCGATGTGAGGAAACTTTTGCGTGAGCTAGAAAAACGCATGAGAAGCGAACTCACAAAATGGTGGGAGATTCGCTCACTAGAGAAGTACCGAGAAGTGAACCGGGTGCCTAGGGGCCTCAGAATTATGCTGGTTCCCAGCTTCGAAAATCCGAATCCATTACTGCTGAAGGATTGGGCAGAGAGTAACCTGGAAGCATCTATGAGGCTTTTGTGCTTGTTGGTAAAATATGCGAAAATCGATAGGGATAGCGACCTTTTGGAAATAACAAGGATCAATGATGAGTTGGCCAAAGATATGTTTTCCAATGATAGTGCCCTTATCGAGCAAACGCGAAAGGAAATAAAAGAGCGTTTGAGCAAGCACGAAAGCACAATTAAACAGAGAAAAATGTATAAATTTGCAAGAGATGAGCAGGACTACAAACTGGGGCAAATTTATACGTTTGCGAAAAAATATGACCATCTGCGCAAACAAAGAGCTACAGGAAATAAACAGCCCAAACCTGTGATAGCACCCCCTCAAGCCCAATCTATTGAAGCAGGAGCAGGCGGTCTCACTGCCTCAAGCTCAGCAGAGAGCCTTGTACCAAGCAGTGAAGAGTCGGATGGAGGAGCCCAAGGTTCAGAAGAAGGGGATTTGGGGCAACTCACCCTGGAAGAAGAGATGGAGTTCGTGAGGACTCAAAGAAAAGGTACTCTACGCTCGAGAAACGCGAAACCAAACACCGCAGAAACCAAAGACGTAGGGAACGCCGCAAATGCGCAAAAAAGCAAAGGGAGGCCGCAAAGGAAGAAGAACGCTGCGAACAAGTAGCAGCGATCGAGAAATCCATTGTAAATTTGACCGATGTACAACTTGATCAAGCGGAAAAACAACTGTTGGCTTTAGGATTGTCCTTTTGCCCTGAGAGCAATTTTGACTATGGAAATACGCGAGTGGATGTCTTCAAGTTCATTAGAAAACTTAAATTGAGGAAATACTATGCTATCAAGGGGGGCTCTATTCAAAACAAAAAAAACGGCCCTTCTACATCCAACCCGGATAGAAGTGGGTTACAGGCCAGGGATGTACCTCTCCTAAAATCGATGCATGGGTTACGCAATGAACTGACATCCACCCCCTGCACTCAGGAAGTGGCCAGTGAAGAAAACCTTGACATTGGCCAAAGTGAACCCAGTGGCTTTAAACCTGCTTCTACGTTCATTCCTTCTATGCCCAAGGATGCCATAGACACCTATGCAGATTTATTAACGGATGAACTGAAGAAATTACATATCCAAGTCTGTAGACAAAAAAGTGTCACCAATGCCAAGATCAAACCATACAATGACTTGATGAAGAAACTACAATCTGACAATACCATCATAATCAATCAGTCAGACAAAGGTGGGAATGTGGTTCTTTGGAGCAAAGCAGAGTATATGGAAGAAGCGTTTCGCCACCTCAATGATACAGTTTGTTATGAACCTTGTGACTTCAGAACGGTCAAGAACATTCAAACAGCATATTGGAAGCAATTAAATGGATGGAAACGGGATGGTCTTCTTACTAAGGAAGAAATGAAATATCTATATAAAGATCATCCTGTTATACCAAATTTATACTTCATTCCAAAGGTCCACAAGGGGGTAAGACCAGTACCTGGGAGACCAATAGTATCTGCCATCCATAGCTTGTTTGAAAATACATCTAAATACATCGATCATTATTTGCAAGACTTTGTGACCACCTTACCAGCGTATATTAGAGACAGTACAGATTTTTTGAGAAATTTGGAACAATGTGAATGGTCTACTGACTTTTTATTGATCACTATGGACATTGCCAGCCTGTACACAAGCATATCCCATCACGACGGTTTGAAGGCTTTAAGTCATTTCCTCGCCAAAAGACCAGTGGAGCTCCACAAACATAACGCAATGTTATTAACCATGGTTGAATTGTGCCTCAATAACAATGTCTTTTTGTTCGACGACAAATTGTACAGGCAGCTAAGGGGGGTCGCCATGGGGGCATGTTTCTCCCCGACCTACGCGGGGCTCCACGTGGGTTGGTGGGAGGAGCATGTCCTCAGGACACAATTTTCAACCATTTGGCAGGAGAATATCATTAAATACATGTGTTATATTGATGATATTTTCATCATATGGCGAGGGAGCAAAGAAGAGGCTATTAATTTTGTCAATGCCATTAACATCAATGATGCCAACCTGATTTTTAGCGCAGATATAAGTGAGACCAACATTAGCTTTCTGGACGTCCAAGTCAGTATAGTTAATGGTGTTATATCAACAGGCCTGTATAGGAAAAGTACAGCGGGCAATACCATTCTGCACGCGCAGAGTTTCCATCCAGGACACACTATTAGATCTATCCCCTATGGGGAGTTCCTTAGAATACATAGAACTTGTAGTTCATCTGAGCAAAGGAACCTCCATCAATTAGAAGCGATGAAAAGGATGGAAGCGAGGGGTTATAAACCCAGTGCCTTAAAATCGGCAATGGATAAAGCTAATAAATTGGATAGATCGAAACTTTTGCAGGCCCCCAGTAATCCCACTTCTGTTATCGATAATTCAGCTGGCAACAGTAATCCCATCAGATTGATTACAGGTTTCAGTCGACAGGCCAACCAAATTTCCAAAATGGTCAGGAAACAGTGGTCAGTTATTCTTACAGACCCAATTTTAAAACAGATAATGCCCAACAAGCCTGAAATCACCTATAGGCGAGCTTACAGCATGAGGAATGCTTTGGTTTCCAGTTCCCCCGAAACTACTATCAAGGCAGATTGGCTGTCATCACGGAAGGGTTTCTTCCGCTGCATATCCTGCAGGGCGTGCAAATTTGGAACCAACACCAAATCGTATATGACGCCTTTTGATGACAAACCTATCAATATAAGAGCCTATTTCAATTGTAAAACAGAGTTAGCAGTTTATGTTCTCACGTGTACGTGTAATCTGAGGTACGTCGGGAGCACGAAGTTACCAGTGCACCAACGCATCCTCCAGCACCTGAGAGCTATAGTGAATTGTGATAAAAGTTATCCAGTAGCTCGCCATTTTGATCAGTTTCATAACCGAAACCTTTCCCATCTAAGTTATTTTGTAATTGATGCAGTTAAGACCAGCAAGAAAGGTGGCGATTATGAAAAACGTCTAAGGCAGTTGGAGTCCCTATACATAGTTCGCCTCAACACTAAAATCCCGGGAGGTTTGAACATGGGGGAAGATTTGAGCACTTTTCTGTAATTAACGGCAGTCAGTTGCCATGTTGTGAACTCCATGTGGAATCTAGTAACTTGGTTGTCATTTCACATTTCCTGAGCATTGCTTTATTATCAGTATCTGTATGTTAGTGCATTTTCCTACGGGCCATAGTCACCTCGGGCATCATATATGACCACCATGAAAGTTGTCGCTGTGTTTGACTTATGGACAAAGAAGTATCTTTATGTATTTACATATTTTAATTCACTGAAACAGTTTTTTTGGAATTTTTTATTCCCTTCACACCCTGATGTCCTCTCTGTGATATATGTAGGACATCCCAGCACTCCTTCACCATTAAGTTATACTTTTTTGCATCTTTTTAAGTGGTAGATTAATACATTGTATAAATTGGAGATATTATTATACGCGCCGTAATATTGATTAGCCATCACAGCAGGGGTAACCAATTCAAGATTGTGCATTTGTTAAAGTTTGGACATACAATAGAATCATTAAACATTGCCCATAAGTTGTGGACAGTTGGGGGTATGTTACATTTCAATGCAAGGACTCGATTTCAAAAAAATATTTTTTTAGTGTATATATATGAGATGCATAAATTATTTATTGCGTATTTGTACAGTTTAATAACTTTGCGTATTTGCACGTATAATGTTTACATAAGATCAAGCTGCTAAGCATTTGCACTTTATCATGTACATACATTTATTGTTTTATAGTGTAAATTATTGTATTTGTACAATTATTTTGTTGCGTATTTGCACAATTAACAATGTGGCGTATTTGCACGTGTAGTATGTTTACATCAATGCTGCTAAAAATAATTTGCACTTTATATATTGATTTAACTCCTTGCATAGGCTGTTAAAAGTCGTACCTCAGTCTCTGGAAATATGGGATGATTCTTTATTGTGTATTTTTCAATGTCTTTGCACAAAAACTTTGAGCTTGGCTCCGCTGTGATATGGCCGAACCACTAATCACATGGAATGTAAATAGGTTGTGGCCCTAGTCCTCTTTTTAGTTCAATGTCACTGAATGAGGTTTTTTGGCGCGTTTTGAACAATCAACCAATGTATTTAAACCTTGTATATACCGCTTACCCGCTGACAGTGAGCAAGGGCGTTCACGCCCGAAACGCGTCTGTTTGGCAGTGTGTTGCACCTCTGCACGTTATATGAAATAAAGGACGAAGAAATACCTTGAAAAGTCTGGCTGTGGATTTATCCATCTGTGTCTGCGTACTGGGTTTGTTGTGGAAGCGCCGCATCGACCTTCGGTTGGAATCTATATATATATATATATGTATATATATATATATATATATTACCTACTGGCGGTCGCCAGTAGGTATATATAGTTAGGATTTTTTCTCTATGGGATTTTTGAAAATTCTATGTCTAATAACTTTGGCGTTTGTGGACGGAATTGGCTGAAATTTTCAGGAAAATGGAACATTTTGTTTCTGAGCAGCCCCTGACAATTTGGGGGGGTTTCATCAAGGGGGGGCCGAGAAAAAAGGGGGGTCCCAAAACGCGTTTTTCCCATGTTAATTTTTATAGGGCGGTTGGCCTCACTTTTAGCTCGAACGGCTGAATGGATTTGCACGAAACTTGGCAAAATTGTAGGGACTGTTAGCCCGATGTGCCTTTGCTAGGTCTCAATATATGTGCTCCAGTGGATTTTGAGTAATTTAGGTTCAAAAAAAGATATATATCTGGGCGGAGCCTAACCACACATCTGATCTGATTGGCTGTCAACACTTCATCCAAGAAGTGTTGGCAGCCATCTTGGGACCAATATACATGATAGCACCTCATTAAAAAGCATTGTAGTTAATAGAGGGTTTTAGGACTTTAGTTACATTATAAATCATTTGTTGATGGTACCATACTCGTTTTAGGAATTGTGGTGGGTTCTAAGGTGATTTTACCATGTGAAAAAACCTTCTGCTGTGATATCATGAATATTGTTTGAAAGAAAACTAATATCTCATGATTTTCCCACAGTGGTTTGGAAGGGGATCTATAAGCTAAACTGAAAGCATATTTTCTGTAAATTCACATTATCTTTCTCAGTCATGTGAAAATGAAGTCTGACATTCTCAGTAAAACATGTACATCCAACAAGGACAGAGACTGTCAGTTGATTCCTTTGTGTTCTACTGCAGCCTCCTAGAGTGTTCTAAAGAACAACTAGAGCGCTAACAGTCCTACTTATTACAAAGGTATGGCACACCTGAAGCCATCTTGATTGGAATAAAGTGGTAACTCTTAAAACATTTAATTTAAAAAGAAACAACACGAGGGGGTATATTTTGCCATAGAAAGTATGATTAGTGCTGCAGAATGAAAAATTAGGGCACATTTTGAGTGACTTCTCAAATCCTTTTCTATTTCATTAAAACATTCTGACATGCAGGCTCCCAAAATGGCCACCAGAGACAAAAGAGCCCAAATGTAGCCCAAATATCACCCAGATGTAGCCCAAGTATAGCCCAATGACAGAATGCCCCAGAGTGTTCTAAAGAACAACTAGAGCGCTAACAGTCCTACTTATTACAAAGGTATGGCACACCTGAAGCCATCTTGATTGGAATAAAGTGGTAACTCTTAAAACATTTAATTTAAAAAGAAACAACATGAGGGGGTATATTTTGCCATAGAAAGTATGATTAGTGCTGCAGAATGAAAAATTAGGGCACATTTTGAGTGACTTCTCAAATCCTTTTCTATTTCATTAAAACATTCTGACATGCAGTCTCCCAAAATGGCCACCAGAGACAAAGGAGCCCAAATGTAGCCCAAATATCACCCAGATGTAGCCCAAGTATAGCCCAATGACAGAATGTCCCAGAGTGTTCTAAAGAACAACTAGAGCGCTAACAGTCCTACTTATTACAAAGGTATAGCACACCTGGAGCCATCGTGATGGGAATAAAGTGGTAACTCTTAAAACATTTCATTTAAAAAGGAACAAAATGAGGGGGTATATTATGCAATAGAAGGTATTATTAGTGCTGCAGAAAGAAAAATTAGGGCACATTTTGAGTGACTTTTCAAATCCTCTTCTATTTCATTAAAAAATTCTGACATGCAGTCTCCCAAAATGGCCACCAGAGACAAAAGAGCCCAAATGTAGCCCAAATATCACCCAGATGTAGCCCAAGTATAGCCCAATGACAGAATGTCCCAGAGTGTTCTAAAGAACAACTAGAGCGCTAACAGTCCTACTTATTACAAAGGTATGGCACACCTGAAGCCATCTTGATTGGAATAAAGTGGTAACTCTTAAAACATTTAATTTAAAAAGGAACAAAATGAGGGGGTATATTTTACCATATGAATTATGATCAGTGCTGCAGAAAGAAAAATTAGGGCGCATTTTAAGTGACTTCTCAAACCCTCTTCAATTTCATTAAAAAATTCTGACATACAGTCTCCCAAGATGGCCACCAGAGACAAAAGAGTCTAAATGTAGCCCAAATATCACCCAGATGTACCGCAAGTATAGCCCAATGACAGAATGTCCCAGAGTGTTCTAAAGAACAACTAGAGCGCTAACAGTCTTACTTATGACAAAAGTATGGCACACCAGAAGCCATCTTGATTGGAATGAAGTGGAAAGTCTGAAAAGACTCAATTTAAAAAGGAACAACGTGAGGGGGTTAATTTTGCCATAGAAAGTATGATTAGTGCTTCAGAAAGAAAAATTAGGGATCATTTTGAGTGACTTCTCAAATCCTCTTCTATTTCATTAAAAAAATTCTGACATGCAGACTGAAACATGCACTTTGAATACCAGCAGCAGACGTCCCTGGTGAGCAGTAGCTTTACTACAGTGATCTAATGTGCAACTAGAGTGCTAACATTCAGAATTTATGGCAAATGTGTGACACATCTGAATGCCTTCTTGATGGAACCAAAGTAAGCATTGAAAATGCAATAGATCTCGCCCTCGTTTAAGTTAAAGCCATTCTGTTTGTAATGAGGTGGCTTTTTAGCTTTGCTTTTATTAGTGTTTTTTCAACTTTCATGTAAATAACATGCATCTGTATGCATATAAGTATATGTATGCATGCATTTATGTTTGTATTTATATAGATATACATTATATATGTATGTATATATATATATTCACTGAAAAAACCATAGGTTATAGACCATATATAGTTAGGAATTAGCATTTACAAAACCTTGAAAATTCACTGAAAAAACCATAGGTTATAGACCATATATAGTTAGGAATTAGCATTTACAAAACCTTGAAAATTCACTGAAAAAACCATAGGTTATAGACCATATATAGTTAGGAATTCGCATTTACAAAACCTTATTTTACTCACACAAAACCATTGAAATTCCATATATAGTTAGTTGCACTACAGGTAGGAATTAATGCCAGCGCAAGGGCGCGAGCTGCGAACAGAGTCCCTTTCCTGCCAGACGCATTTCGGGCCAACGCCCTCTTCAGTGGCAGCACATGTGACATGACGGCAGCTGCAGGCACCAGTAAATACCCTCAGTGATTATGCACAGGTGTGAAACCTGAAGCAATGCTTTCTGGGACTGGTGGTTCGATAAAGCCCAAGTGGGTCGCCGCCGCCATTCGCATGCAAAACAAGTTTTAAAGGGATTGCCAATGTCCCCGCAAGCACCCCGCAAGTAAAGGCACCTCCTGTACCACAAAAAGCTGCCCAAATGAGCCAGCCGTGGACCCTCAGTTTGTCCGCGGATGTGCAAACCCGCGACCGTGGCCGGCCGCTAACAAATGGAAGAAAAGGTTGCCACCTAGGTGGGAATGCACTTACAGGTAGGAATTAATGCCAGCGCAAAGGCGCGAGCTGCGAACAGAGTCCCTTTCCTGCCAGACGCATTTCGGGCCAACGCCCTCTTCAGTGGCAGCACATGTGACATGACGGCAGCTGCAGGCACCAGTAAATACCCTCAGTGATTATGCACAGGTGTGAAACCTGAAGCAATGCTTTCTGGGACTGGTGGTTCGATAAAGCCCAAGTGGGTCGCCGCCGCCATTCGCATGCAAAAAAAGTTTTAAAGGGATTGCCAATGTCCCCGCAAGCACCCCGCAAGTAAAGGCACCTCCTGTACCACAAAAAGCTGCCCAAATGAGGCAGCCGTGGACCCGCAGTTTGTCCGCGGATGTGCAAACCCGCGACCGTGGCCGGCCGCTAACAAATGGAAGAAAAGGTTGCCACCTAGGTGGGAATGCACTTACAGGTAGGAATTAATGCCAGCGCAAGGGCGCGAGCTGCGAACAGAGTCCCTTTCCTGCCAGACGCGTTTCGGGCCAACGACCTCTTCAGTGGCATTGCTTCAGGTTTCACACCTGTGCATAATCACTGAGGGTATTTACTGGTGCCTGCAGCTGCCGTCATGTCACATGTGCTGCCACTGAAGAGGGCGTTGGCCCGAAACGCGTCTGGCAGGAAAGGGACTCTGTTCGCAGCTCGCGCCCTTGCGCTGGCATTAATTCCTACCTGTAAGTGCATTCCCACCTAGGTGGCAACCTTTTCTTCCATATATATATATATATATATATATATATATATATATATATATATATATATATATATATATATATATATATATATATATATATATATATTCACTGAAAAAACCATGGGTTTCAGACCTTATATAGTTAGGAATTAGCTTTTAAAAAACCTTGAAAATTCACTCAAAAAAGGTTTTAGGGGTGTTATAGTTAGCTGGACATTTCACTCATACAAAAGCATTGAAATTGCTCCTATATAGTTAGTTGTACTAACTATATTTTGTGCACCCGCAATGCACTGCTGATGATGTCACATATTAGATCATTCATGACATGGTCAGTGACATCACTGATGACATCTCAAATTACATCACTGATGACATCACTGATGACATCATCCAGTTTGCTTCGTTATTTAAATATGCATTATATATATAGCAATTTGCATTGAAGAATGAGTGGATATATATAAATAAATATTTGGATAGAGGATTTAGTAGCAGTGTAATTGACTGTTTACTTGACCAATTTATAGTGTCTCACTAAATATAGTGGATAGGGACTAAACTGTGTGAATATATGTATCACTTTGTCAGTTGTTGTGTAAACTGGTTCTACAGTTGGTTACTAGCTATGTGAAAGTCTATATTAGATATTGATTAGATAACTGAGTATTTGTATGGGCGAGTGAAAGTGTGTGTGGTTCGGTGTGGGGGGTGTGACTGACTGTCCAAAGATGTGTGAATAGTTGATTCAGTAGATATATGAAGTTAAAATTACATCTTCTAACAGTTTGGGTGAGTGAATCTCTTTATGGGTGTGGTGATGAGCAAATATATTTGTCAATGGTACATGTCCAACAAACTAGAAAAATAAAAGGCAGTGTATGTGTCAGTTGTGGTATATAAATAAGCATACATAAGACTCAATGATTGTGTGAGTGACTGTATGTATAACTATATACTTGTGATAATGATTTTATAATTCACTAAGTATGACTTACTATCTAAATGAATAGATGAAGTGGTGTTTGTATAAGTGTGTAGTTAAGTAAATATGTAAGTATGATCCATTGTTTGCATAAGTGAGTAGGATGACTTCATATGTGAATAGTATGTGTACTGTTGTTTAATGTCGATATAGGTGTATAAGTATTTTTGATAGTGTTCTATTGTTCATTGACAGCATGTATGAGTGAATCTACAGGTAAGTGATTAGATGTGTGTATACATCTATGAATCACTGAGTGGGTTTTTAGATCCTTGTATTGCTGTGACAATGGATTCAAATATGATACTCTGTATTTTACAAAGAGTGATGAAAGATTTTACTTGTGTATGAAAAGGTGTATGTGATTGTCACATGGATGATGTCATCAGTGATGTCATCAGTGATGTCATTTGAGATGTCATCAGTGATGTCACTACCCATGTCATGAATGATCTAATATGTGACATCATCAGCAGTGCATTGCGGCTGCGCGAAATATAGTTAGTACAACTAACTATATAGGAGCAATTTCAATGGTTTTGTATGAGTGAAATGTCCAGCTAACTATAACACCCCTAAAACTTTTTTTGAGTGAATTTCAAAGGTTTTTTAAAAGCTAATTCCTAACTATATAAGGCCTGAAACCTATGTTTTTTCAGTGAATTTCAAAGGTTTTTTGAATGCTAATTCCTAACTATATAAGGCCTGAAACCTATGGTTTTTTCAGTGAATTTGCAAGGTTTTTTAATGCTAATTCCTAACTATATAAGGCCTGAAACCTATGGTTTTTTAAGTGAATTTGCAAGGTTTTTTAAATGTTAATTCCTAACTATATAAGGCCTGAAACCTATGTTTTTTTCTGTGAATTTCAAAGGTTTTTTATATGCTAATTCCTAACTATATAAGGCCTGAAACCTATGTTTTTTTCAGTGAATTTGCAAGGTTTTTTTAATGCTAATTCCTAACTATATAAGGCCTGAAACCTATGTTTTTTTAGTGAATTCGCAAGGTTTTTTAAATGCTAATTCTATTAGCGGATAACGTTTAAATATGTTAATATCCTTGTGGGACCAACTGAGCAGCCCTAGGGGGTCAGGTTGTTTCTACCCTGCCCCCTTTTTGCTTTCTACACGTTTGTTTTTCTGCTTCTTTTGTGCTTCGGTCTACCTAGCACAAGATGAATGCCAACACTTCCTGGTTAGAAGTGTTGACAGCCAATGAGCATGCTGCTTTCCTGCGAAAGGCATGCTGATTGGCTGCCGCTGTCTGTCAACACTCCAAACCAGGAAGTGTTGACAGCCATCTTGTGCCTCGGTAGAACCAAGGCACAAGAAAGCAGTGAAACAAAGGTGCAAAACACGCAAAGGAGGCAGAGTAGAAGCACCCTGACCCCCTATGCCTGCTCAGGAGGTCCCACAAGGACCCCCCAGGCCCCCCGTGGTAAGTTTAGGGTACGCGTACATGGCATCGCACCCAGCGCGTACTCCGCGAAATTAAAAAAATATATATATTACTTTTTTTACCTTCGGGGTCCTCCTAGGCCCCCCTGATAAAACCTAGGGGGTCAGGGGGTCTCTACCCTGCCCCCTTTTATAGTTTTCCCCTTTTGTTTTCACCTCTTGTGTCTCGGATCTACTGAGACACAAGATGGCGGACTTTCTGGATCGTTTGGAATGTTCACAGACACCCGAGAGCCAATCAGCTTTCCACTCGCGCACTTCCGTGTCGCGCCGGGTGCGCTCCCCGGTACGCGTACCTGTAAGCGCTCGAAGCGCGCATATAGATATATATGTGTTTTTAACCTAATTTTCGTTAAAACCACTGGAGCAATTTTCACCAAATATAGAAAAGGCACTTCTGCGTACCAGTCCCTACAATTTTGCAAAGTTTCGTGTAATTCCGTTCAGCGGTTCGGGCTGTAGCCTTGTCTATTCGTCCTATGGAAATTAACATAGGGAAAACACTTTTTGAGACCCCCCTTTTTTCTCGACCCCCGATTGACGAATCCCCTTGAAACTTCCAGGGAAGGAGCGGAGCCGAGCTGGCCTAAATTTTGGAAAATTACACGCAAATTCCTCAACCGGCGCCAAAGTTATTCCCATGAAATGTTGTGGATTTCCTATGGTAGCTAGGTCCTAACTATATAAACCTACTGGCTATCGCCAGTAGGTTATATATATATATATATATATATATATCAACAGTGACTCCAAGAAACCACCTCCAATCCAGCCTGACCGGCGAAGCAGGAGACAGACCGCAATATTCAGATAAGTGTTTTTATTCTTCCAGTATTTTCCCCAACCAACCAAACATGACCCGTTTCGGGCTTAGCAGCCCTTGTTCACATATATATATATTACCTTCTGGCGGTCGCCAGTAGGTAGTTATGGTTAGGACCTAGTTTCCATAGGAAATCTGCAACATTCTATTGGGAATAACTTTGGCGCCGGTTGATGAATCTTCGCCCTGAAAGTTTTGGGGGGATTTGTGAAGTGGGGTCTGAGAAAAAAGGGGGGTCCCAAAACGTGTTTTCCCCATGTTATTTTCCATAGGATGATTAGACACGGCTACAACCCGAACGGCTGAACGGAATTACAAGAAATTTGGTAAAATGGTAGAGTCTGATTCGCAGATCACCCTTTTGTTTAAATGGTGTAAATACCTCCAGTAGTTGTTGAGAAAATTGAATTTGAAAAAATGTATATATCTATAAACGCGCACCGTGCAAGCACCCCGTGATCTTTCAGAAAAAAAAAATTGGGGCCTTGGGGGTCCTTGTGGGACCCCCTGAGCAGGCATAGAGGGTCAGGGTGCTTCTACCCTGCCCCCTCTTTGAGTTCTACACGTTTGTTTTTCTGCTTTCCTGTGCCTCAATCTACAGAGGCACAAGATGGCTGCCAACAATTTCTGTTTTGGAGTGTTGACAGACAGTGGCAGCCAATCAGCATGCCTTCCCGAGAAAGCTGCAGGCTCATTGGCTGTCAACACTTCAAACCAGGAAGTGTTGGCATCCATCTTGTGCTCGGTAGACCGAGGCACAAGAAAGCAGAAAAACAAATGTGTAGAACACAAAAAGGGGGCAGGGTAGACACACCCTGACCCCCTATGCATGCCCATGTGGTCCCACAAGGACCCCCAAGGCCCCACATTTTTTTTTAAAAACCTGGTCTGTTTTTTTCAAATTACCCCCCTGGGGGAATAAATCGCGGGGGCATAGTGATAAAGAAGTGTGGGGGTTCCCCAACCCCCCCCCCACACTGCCCTAGAGACCGCCGCCCCCAGACAAAGCAACACAGCCCCCTGGCGCATACTGGAGGCTCCTGGTGGGCTGGCTGGCCCCCAGGGACCCCCAGTATGCCAGGAGAATTAGTACCACCCTCTGCAAACGTGCCAGGGGGCTGCATTGCAGAGAGGTGTAAAAAGGGGCATAGCCTCATTACACCTCTCTGCAATGCAGCCCCCTGGCGCATACTGGAGGTTCCAGGTGGGCTAGTTGGCCCCCAGGAACTCCCAGTATGCAAGGTGAATTAGTTCCCCCTCTGCAAACACGCCCGGGGGCTGCGTTGCCGAGAGGTGTAAAAAAGGGTGTGGCCTCATTACACCTCTCTGCAATGCAGCCCCCTGCCGCATACTGGAGGTTCCAGGTGGGCTAGTTGGCCCCCAGGGACCCCCAGTATGCAAGGGGAATTAGATCCCCCTCTGCAAACGCGCCAGGGGGCTGTGTTGCAGAGAGGTGTGAAATTTATTTTTATTTATATTAAAAATATGTAATGTAATTAAAAGAATTAAATATCTAAAAATAGATAATTTAAAATAATCTAGTAAATCAGTATAAAAAACATAACAATTAATACATTTAAAAATTATCATTTACAAAACCATTGAAATTCACTGAAAAAACCATAGGTTTCAGCCACGTTATAGTTAGGAATTACCATTTAAAATGCCTTTGAAATTCACTGAAAAAACCATAGGTTTCACACCAGTTATAGTTAGCTGGTCATTTTAGTCATACAAAACCTTTGAAATTCCCCCGTTATACTTAGTTCAGCTAACTATAACTTGCGCGCCCGCAATGCACTGCTGATGACGTCACATATTACATCACTCATGACATGGTCAGTGACATCACTCATGACATCACTGATGACATCTCAAAGGACATCACTGATGACATCATCCGGGTGAAAGAGTGGCAGACCTCCTCTCACTCTAATATAACCTTTGATACACACATTCAAAAATAGAAACAAAAAGTTTCAAGAAAATGGAGATACCAATACCAATTACAACATCTACTTCCATATCCACTAATTTACCAACAGTTCTATATAGTCACTCATACATGTACTCAATCATCATATGTACTCATACACCTATACATCCTGTTACACACAGATACTCATCCATAGAGTTACTTACACACATACTCACACATGCAAATAAACTATCAAACATCCATTTACTTGCATATACAGCTATACACACAAGCATACACATACTGACTCTCTTAAATGATCACTTATAGAAACACATACTTAGTTATACAGGAACTCTTCAAATCTCTAACTCTCATATATACTCACTTATATACACCAATACTCACATATAGTAGTTTAACACATATGTACTTAGTCATAAAGATAGTATTGAGACAGTCATTCACTCACTAACACACCTATACACACACGCATCCACCCATACAGTCCTGCACACATGCTGTCTTCAAAACACATATAAACAGTGAGTCACTCATTAATGCATCTTTGTGTTAAGTAATATCCCCCACCAAACTATATAAACACTCAGACACTCATACTGATATTCAAAAAACCAACTAATAACCAATATAGACACTCATGTAGTTACTCACCAACCCATGCAGCCACGTATTCAAAAAATGTGTGAGACTGATACAGATATTTACATATTTAAACATTACTCACTAACCCATGTATTCACTAAGATACAATTAATTAGTCAGTTATACAATCAATTTTACAAAAAAGTAATCAATTTAGACACTTACTTACCCATTTATTCTTCCATCGACCTTTAGATATACATATATAAAAAAATATTTATTTTTCAGAAGGACACACATCCACTGGATGATGTCATCAGTGATGTCATCAGTGATGTCATTTGAGATGTCATCAGTGATGTCATAAGTGATGTCACTGACCATGTCATGAGTGATGTAATATGTGACGTCATCAGCAGTGTATTGCGGGCGCACGAGTTATAGTTAGCTGAACTAACTATAACGGGGGAATTTCAAAGGTTTTGTATGAGTAAAATGACCAGCTAACTATAACTGGTGTGAAACCTATGGTTTTTTCAGTGAATTTCAAAGGTTTTTAAAATGCTAATTCCCAACTATAATGTGTGTGAAACCTATGGTTGTTTCAGTGAATATATATATATATATATATATATATATATATATATATATATATATATATATATATATATGTATATATGTTCGTAGCCACAGCCTCCACG
The DNA here is from genome assembly GCF_964263255.1 of Lissotriton vulgaris. Taxonomy (NCBI): domain Eukaryota; kingdom Metazoa; phylum Chordata; class Amphibia; order Caudata; family Salamandridae; genus Lissotriton; species Lissotriton vulgaris. The sequence continues at coordinate 884,745,733 of NC_141695.1, forward strand.
CCAACAACAAAAGGGATACGGACCACCAAGTCAGCAATGATCTTGTTTATTTTAAATCCACAGAGCCACATCAGCGACACGTTTTGAGCACAAGTGCCCTTGTTCACGCTGCAGTACTGCGGTAGCCAGTAGGTATATATAGTTAGGACCTAGTTTCCATAGGAAATCACCAACATTCTATTGGGAATAACTTTGGCGCCAGTTAATGAATCTACGTGAATTTCTCAAAGAAGATGGCCCGTTACGCTCCGCTCCTTCCCTGAAAGTTTGAGGGGGGTTCGTCAAGTGGGGGCTGAGATAAAAGGGGGGTCCCAAAACGTGTTTTCCCCATGCAAATTTCCATAGGACCTTTAGACACGGCTACAGCCCGAACGGCTGAGCGGAATTATTTGAAATTTGGCAACGTTGAAGACCGGTTCGCAGATTACGCTTTTCTATAATTGGTGTAAATCCGTCCTGTATTTGCTGTGAAATTTGCATTCTAATTCAATTATATATCTATCGGCGCGCACAGGTGCGCGCACCCTCCCCGCCTGCCTGTCTGAAATCGGGCCGCCGCGCTGCCCGCGGCGACCCGGAAGTGCTGGGGCCGGCCGGCCAATCCCTGCGCGGCCGGCCGGAAATGCCGGAAAAAAAATAGCTACCTTGGAAAAGTGATATTTTTATTCTTAGAAACCGATCTCTCACTTAAAAAGTTGTAAATGTTTAAGATTTCAAGATTAGCCATGGACAAATAAGAAAATTAACGTGTACTAGTTTGTTGAAGTTTAAAATGTCAAATTTCAGAAGAAGAGCATTACAAACAAATCGTCTCGTGTATTTTTTTTTTATACCGACTCGATCCGGGTTCAATTCCCGACGCGGCAGGGTCTTGAGCTTAAATGTCCAAGGACTCGATAATTCTCGCTTTGGTGCCTAATCAAATCAGGGGTTCACACTCTGCAACTCTGGGCAATAGCTTGCTCAATCTCCACTACGCCCCCCGCAGCGGGATGCCTGGCTTTCACCTTGGGGGTGCCCAGTAGGGGCTATCTCACAGGGAAAATCCAGGACGGGTTCACAAAGCAAGCGGCTTGAGACCTCTAGTGGTGATAAGTGCGCTATATAAGAAGCTATACACATGTAATGGTTACAGCTTTAGATATTAGCTTTTTAAAAAACCAATGAAATTCACTGAAAAAACCATAGGTTATAGACCATATATAGTTAGGAATTTGCATTTACAAAACCTAGAAAATTCACTGAAAAAACCATAGGTTAGAGACCATATATAGTTAGCTGCACATTTTATTGATATAAAACCAATGAAATTCCCTATATAGTTAGTTGCACTAACTATATATTTCGCGCATCCGCAATCCAATGCTGATGATGTCACATATTACATCATTCATGACATGGTCAGTGACATCACTGATGACATCACTGATGACATCTCAAATGACATCATTGATGACATCACTGATGACATCCCATTTAGCATAAATGATCACACCACTGATGATATACTTCATGTGATAATACAATGCACCTCCTTACACTCTAATATAACCTCTGTTACACCTAGTGTAAAATACAGAGTATTATTTTTGAAACCATTGACACACGAATAACATTGACTACATACGCAGTCACTGATTCCTACGTGTACCCACACATTCACTCATTCACCCATACAATCACTCGTACATACAGTCACTCATCATTACAACACTATCATATGCACTCATACACCTATGCAGACACTCACACACTGCCACTCATCCATGGAGTTACTCACACACCTAGTCAGTCCTGTAAAGAATCAATCACACTTTAATTTCTTCATCTATACAGTTAAACACAGAACACCTTACATTTTCACACTTATACTAACACATACTTACTCACTGATACAATCAAATCCTTCATCCATACTCTTATACATCCACTCATTCTTCAATATGTAAAACCTATTTAAAATTAAAAAAAACACACAGTCACTGGATTATGTCATCAGTGATGTCATTTGAGATGTCATCAGTGATGTCATCAGTGATGTCACTGACCATGTCATGAATGATGTAATATGTGACATCATCAGCATTGGATTGCGGATGCGCGAAATATATAGTTAGTGCAACTAACTATATAGGGAATTTCATTGGTTGTATATCAATAAAATGTGCAGCTAACTATATATGGTCTCTAACCTATGGTTTTTTCAGTGAATATATATATATATATAAAACCAAAAACGCCCAGAAGCTTGAGGCCGCACAGAACTGCAGGTGAGTAACAACTCTATTTAAACCAAGCAGGCAGCTTAACAGCCCTTTAAAGTCTATGGCCTGACACGTTTCGATGCTGCTGTTAGCATATCCTCAGAGGCCGTGTTATATATATATAAATGGTTCAACAAATGCCCGTGAGCTCTGGGAGCGCACACAACTGGTTACGAGCCATCCGGTTTTCAATGAGGTGGGTATCTCGCTTTCATGCTTCTGGGCCTTAAAATTCAGACCTGGCGCGTTTCGAGGATCAACCTCTTTTTCAAAGGTCATACTGCAGGTGTGCCATGCCGGAAGTTCTTTGCATACATGATTTTATACTCTGCTTGGTGCCTTGTTTTCTTAATACATGCTGGGACAGAGAGTATATATATTTTTTTTTTTTCAAGGGGGCATCGGGGTATGCGAATAAATCATCTTTTAAAAATCGAGCTCAGAGTGCCGTCTACTTTCGTTTGAAGAAACGAGTGTGTGTTACTATATATATATATATATGTGTATGTATGTATATATACATATATATATATATATATATATATATATATATATATATATATATATATATCAAGTACATATTTTTTAAATTTATTTTAAACCATAATGCATAACAAAAATGGTACAGGGTTGTCTACGTGTTTCGGCTCCCAGCCTTCTGCTGGACCATAGAGTCTGGGTGCCTACTATGTCTCTTTTGAAGTGCTCAGTGTATTTAATTTAATTACTTTCTATTAGAAGAAAGACTAGAGATAAAAAAAATCCTGACAAGTAGTGCATGTATTTACAATCAATTCCATTTGCAGGTTGCGATAAAGATATGAAATTCACAGTCAATGTATTAATGTGCAAGTTACGCAGGAGTTTTTAAAAAAAGGATGTTTGTTAAAGTAATTCATGAAACATCATTAGTGAATAATCATTGTTAAAACACATAAATCATTGGATGTAAAGTATATTGTTTTTCATATATGTTTAAAACAAAAACAAGGAGATCCCAACAGTAAAGTGACTAGTGCATATTTTGTGTTTTACCATATATATTTTGTTTTCACTGTAAATTATAATTCGTGCCCTAATGTAACTATACACTGTTTTGTCATATGATGTAATTTCAAGTGTTGCAGTGATGTTATCAATGATGTTATATAACATGGCATGAGTGATGTAATATATGGTGTAATTAGCTGTGCCATGCCTGTGTCCAACCCATTGGTGGAGCTACCTCCACAGAGCCACTCTGCCCTGGGACCCCACCCCCTGGGACCTTTTATTTTTTTTTCCCTCCAAAAAACACTGCCCCCTTCCCAAACCAATATGGGCCCGGGGACCTCATCGCTAGGGGTCTTTGTTTTCTTTTAAGGGACATTTGCCTCCCAAGCCACTAAGGGTCCTGGCAACACCATCCCTGGGGTCTTTTTTTCTCAAATTAAGAGGAGGGAGGCACTTGGCTCCCATCTCTGAGCCAATAGTGGACCTGGTTACCCCATTGCCCTGAGCCAAAGGATACTTGTAAAGGGGAGGGGAGGATGTGGCCCCTTCCAGAGCAACAAGGGGCACCAGAGACCTTATCCCCAGTGCCAAAACATAAATTTTAAGGAAAGGAGGAGTGCAGCCTCCCTCCCAGAGCCACTATGGCCCCCCATTCCTGAGGGTTTAAAGGAAAGGGGCACAATTGTGGGCCCGGTGACTCTATTCCCCAGGGCTAAAACATATATTGTAATTTGTGGCGCAGCTTGGTAGTTATAGTTAAGACCACGTTTCCAGAGGAAAAGCATTTTTCGGTATGCTTATAACTTTGGTGTTGTTTGATCAACAGTCACGAAACTTTACAAAAAGATTCTCTGTTTTGATTAGTTTCTTCATGGAAAGTTTTGCTATGATTCATCAAATCCGGCCAGAAAAAAGGGAGTTTTTAAAACACAAAATCCCCATACTTTTTCATAGACTTTTTTAGGCAGCGCTACCACAGAGGCTGCTGAATGGAATTACACCAAATTTGGCAGGAAGCTGGATCTTGGCCCAGAAAGAATGCTTTTTTGTCATTTGTTGTAAATCTGTCCAGTATTTTTGAGAAATTAAGGATGAAACATATTTGTATATCTGGATCGTGGGTTCGAGGAACTCTCCCGAGTATCCCTTTAAATCAACTTTAAAAAAGAAAGCATTCTGATTGGCATAGGGCCTGTTCCCTTGTGCACTCTGATTGGCTGGCTGCAACATGAGGAAAAAATGTTGCCGCAGTCATTAAATGACTTGGGGGACTTTTATATAGTTATAAAAAAAATAAAGGCTGCAGGGCAGTGATACCCTGCTACCTCGCCCCTGTGTGTTTTGGGAGGGGTCCTCCAGAAGGAAAAAATGTAACATAAACAAGCATTTGCAATGCAAAAGGTCTCGCATTACTGAATGTTTCAGCTGTTGTTGTTGCAAATGATAATGTTTGCTAGATTTTATTTTGTTAAAAAAATATCCCATCAGTAGCATAAGCAATAAAAGAAAATCTACTGGCAAGAAAAGGTTGCAGTACCACAGGCTGTTACTAGGTGTCTTTATGGAGTTGTAAAGGGAACTCTATTAGCCATATAAGGAACTGCACCCTTGCGTATGCTACTGCTGGCATATTTTTTAACAAAAAATGCAATAGGTCTCGCATTAGTTTGAGTGAGAGCTATTGGCATTGTAAATGGCAGCGTCTTTTACCTGTGTGTTATGGAGTGTATGTATATAGTGTGTGTTGGAATTATTTGGGTTGTATTCGATTAGTTAGTTGTGTAATTGTGTGGTGTGGAATTGTGTGGTGTGGATTGAATTGTGTAGTGGAATTATGTGGCATGGTGTACTGTGGAATTATGTGAAAAGTATTTATGTGGTAGTGTACTGGAATCACGTGAAGTGGGATTCTGTGTTGTGGAGTGTACCTATGTGGAATGGTATTGTGGTGTGGTATGTAGTGGAGTTTAATTATGTGGTGTGCTGTTGAATTTTGTGGCATGCTGTGGAATTGTGTGGTGTGGATTGTATATATGTGGTGTGTTGTGTAATTGTGTTGTTGAGCTGTAGTGGAATTGTGTTGTGGAGTGGAAATAATGTGGTTTGGTGTTTATGTGGTGTGGATTGGAAATATGTCGAGTTGAATTGTATGGCGTGGAACTGTGTAGATAGGCTTGCATTTTGGTGACTAAAAAGAACAAATAGGTAGGAGTTAAGCTCCAGATCTGTGTGTTTGGGTGTTTAAAATAAAGAAAGATAGATAGAGGTATTGGTGTTGTAAATGTAAATATCTTACCTAAGTGGTATGGACTGGAGTAGATGCATGTGGTGTGTAGTGGAATTATGTGGGGGATGACTGGAATTGTTAGTTGTGGCAGTGTTGTGTGGTGTGGATTTGTGTAGTGGAATTATGTGGCATGGTGTGCAGTTGTAGTATGTGAATTTTAATTTGGTATTTTTTTACTGTATTGGAATTGTGTGGAATGACATTTTGTGTTGTGGACTGTAATATAGCAAAGTTTAATTCTGTAGTGTGCTGTGTAATGTTGAGGTATAATGTTGAATTCTGTGTTCTGAATGTAATATATGTGGTGTGTAATGATATTGTGTTGCCTAGTGGAATAATGTGCTTTAATGTTGAAGTATGTGGCTTGAAATGGATTTGTGTTGAGTTGAATAGTGTGGCATGGAACAGTGTGGTGTTGAGGGAAATATGTTGAGTGGAATTATGTGGCATGTTGTGGAGTGTATTTGTGTGGATTGCTATTTGGCATAGAGTGGATTTATGTGGAGGTTATTTATGTGGTATTGAATAGCATGCAATTAGGGTGAGTTGAATTATGTGGAGTTGGGTGGTATTATGTGGATTGTAATTATGTTATGTGGTGTGGAATTGTGTGGCTCAGAATTGTGAGTTGTGGAATTGTTTGGCATTGTGTTGATTTATGTGGCACCGAATACTTGTTGTCTGTTTACAGCAGTGCGGATTGAGTACATATAAAGAAGCCTTCCCTTTAAAAACAGTGAAAACATCACATAAAAGATTCAGAAAAGCAATGTTAACATTCCTACAATTTCTTGAAAGAAAGCTGCCCTTTTTATAGTTCCTGCGTGAGCAGAATCTTTTTTTCATTCCAGTAAAGGAGGAGTCCTTCTGTAGAAACCTGTGGGTTATGGTCATTTGCTTATGATAAGTAGCCCAGATGTATTGGTTACATCTAATGTGCCCTGTTTCCAGTCCTTAAGTTTCCTTGGATTTTGAAATATATTGTAGATGCTTTAGAGAATAAAGAGATTAAAAAAAGGAGAATGTTTATAAAAGCAGCACACTATCCCATATTGATGAAAAAAAGCCTTTGAAGATATCAAGAATATTTGTTTTGATAGGCGAGTAGTGTTGGGATATAAATGTTTGTTAAAAAAAAGATTTTAATCGATGATTGACAAAAATGTCAATCTGTGTCATATTATATTAACAAAAAAACAGCACATGTTTCACAAAAACAGAAATAGCCTTTGACACTGATCCTTATCTTATCAGAGCTGTCTCCTTCCAGGAGCACCCATAAAACAGCTTGTGAGTAGTGTGAACACTTAGCATAAACTCTGCTTAAGAATAACAAAAGGCTGCCTTTAACAGAGCAGTGACATTTGCATTTTTAAAAACTTTGTAGTCTAGCAACTGAAATGTGCTCCAAAGAAAAACACTATGGGCCATATGTATCAAGCAAAATTCCATTCGCAAACGCAATTTTTACAGATGGCATGTATTGAGGTAAAAAAAGGAATCGCAAAATTTGTGATTCCTTATTTTGCGATTGCATTTAAGGAATCGCAAATTTTGTGATTCCTTAAATGCAATGTAAGAAGCACCAAAAAAGTGCAATTTGGCCTTAAGGAATTGCAAATTACCACCAACTTCAAGTTGGTGGTAATTTGTGATTTCTTTGAAAAATGCACTTGTTTGCATGTTTCAAAGTGCAATGTGAAGCACATACATGCCCTTAGGGCATGTATGTACGCCACATGTGCACCAATGCTTATTTCAGGGGTGCATCAGAGTGTCCTTTTGACACCCCTGTACCCTTGAAGTTATTCTCAATTTGTGATTCTCAAATTGCGAATCGCAAATTGAGAATAACTTCCCATTCATTCCTATGGGCCTCCTGGCCCTTAGAAATGAATGGGAAAGTATTCCTTAATTGCAATTCGCAATTTGCTAATCGCATTTAAGGAATATTAAGAAATCGCTAAAAAAATTGCGATTTTTTACATACATCCCTTTTTGCAATTCTCAAATAGCGATTTCCAAAAAATCGTTATTTGAAAATCGCAAATCTGGATGTTGATATATATGGCCCTAACTCCCTTTGCATTAAAGCCAGAAAACGACATTAAGAGACAGTAAATGGGTTTTAAAAGGACTCACACTGTTATTAAAAGATGCAAGGGGATGCTTATGTCTATTGGCAGAGGTTAGCAGAGGGCTCCTATATAATATGTGGTAGAAAAAGATGTAAAAATAAAGAAGCTTTCATTAAAGATTGAGTGATATCCGTTGAGGGGCTGCATGTTATTGAAAGATGCAATGGGCTTTTACTACACATAAAAGCATAACAAGATTATTTATAAAGTGCCCGTCATCCTCCTATGTCCGCAGAGACAGTGCAATTTGGACAACATGTGTCTTTAATACATTGTTAAGCAGCCTCTGAGGACATAGGAGGAGGCTGGGCACTTCATACATAATCTTACAACTAACAGGAAAGATTGAGCTGTTTCACTTTTTAAGAACATTTGATAAAGCTTTGTAATAATCCATTTCATGTCGCTCCATGGAATGTATTTTTACGAAGCAAATATGCACGTTAGTCTGCATGCATTTACAACACATGCCATTACAACGCAGTTGTTACAACGACTGCGTTGTTACATCGCATACCTTTACAACGCACATCGGAACAATGACTTGCTGTAGGGGGTGCTGGATGTTGCAATAGTATAATTTACAATTCCAACTCCAGTCTGTGCAACTGTAGGGAAGGTGTTGGATTTTAAACCAACACCTTCTGCCCCCTACAACGAAAGCCGTTGTTCTGACTTGCGTTGTACCGGTATGCGATGTAACAAAGCAGTCGTTGTAATGACTGCATTGTAATGGCATGCTTTGTCTCTCATGCGTGTAAACGCTATTTACCTTACAAAGCTTTTTCATTTGTGCTTAAAAAGCCAAGCAGCAATCCGTCCTGTTAGTTTATGTTTAGAAAAAAAATCCTGTGGGGTAAACATGTGTTCAGAAAGCATGCTGAATGTTGCTTTAAAGAGATTACTTATAAAGTGCTTGCCCTCCTCCCATGTCTACAGAGACAGTACGTTTTGGACACAATGTGTCTTTAATGTCAAGCTGTCTCTGTGGACATAGGAGGAGGAAGGGCACTTCATAAATAATCTTGTTCTTTATAAAGTGCCACACTGCACCTTTGTGGAAGTTGTTTTTAACACCTGAATGGCTGCAAAGCTCTCCATTTTTAGAAAGAAAAGGGGACTGTTGGAAAAACTAGATTTAATGTGGGTTTGCCAAAAAAAGTGCTTTTTCAAAGCTTAATTTTCTCTTCCCTCATGCATTACTAAACCCTCCGTTTACAACTCGCATTTCTGCAGGGCAATTTAAACAAGCAACAGGAGGGAGGGTTGTTGGTGCTAATTAAAGCTGGGTGGGGGTGTCAATGTAAAACTAGCAGCAAATGGCAGAAAACATTGATTTAAGAAGCAGAAGGGAGGAGGCAGCCGAGGAGAGGAGAGGGAGCATGCCAGTAGTGAATTGTAAACAAGCAGTTGCAGACTTCAGGAAAGCATGTCGTGTGTGTTATAGGAGAAAGCCATTGAAGCAACTAGTGCTCACAGACAGTAAATAAAACATACTGCGGAACACCACAGTAAGAGGGTCAGTCCTCATGGGAGGTTACAAATAAAGGCAAGGAGGTAGTAAGGAGGGACTACTAAGTCTATTCACAAATCAAAAGCCATCATTTACAAATGACAGGATGAGGATCCAATTGTAAAGATGTGCGGAACATGGGCGGAGCTTAACGCCCATATACTGAATACTGCATGTCTCGAAGAGACAGCACAAGCTCTGCTCTAAGTGAGACATAAACAAGGCTTTTGCTGCAATCCGGCAGGACTACAGATGGATCAATGCAAAAAAAGAAACCAGCTGTGTAAAACAACCCTACCCGCAAATGTATGATCAGAGAAGACTTGTCTTTTCCCACCTGTTTGGAGCTTTGAAAAGGCTCACACCAAGTGGCAGCAGACATGTTTTCCTGCCTGTGCTCTTGAGGTCAGGGAGACTCAAATTACTATAAAACACAAACAATTGAAGAAGGGTCTGAGGGAAATTTAAAGACCTGCCCTGTTCGTATCCCCCTAACTGTAATCCTAACAACAAAAGAACCGGGGGTCTATAACGGAGCTTCAAGTACTCCGAGCTGCTGCAAAACGCCTACATAAGTGAGTTAGGCGCTAATAGAGCTATATAAGTCTCTATATCAGAATGTGTGCCAGGACAAACCTGTCGAAGGACCTACTGAGATTGTTGGTAAGACCCATACAGAGATGTGTTGGATTCCCATCAAATAGGTATGTAGATCAAGTGTTCTCATTTGGTCATCCAAAAATGGGGTGGTATGTCTCTTGATCAATAAGACCCATCCATCGCCCTTACTCAATTGGGTCGCACCATCAATCGCTAAGGTACCCATGAACAAATGATAAAGATGGGATCGAGTGCAGTGCAAATATCAAAAGATGTGTGAGTTAAAAACAAGGGGTAAAAGGATCAATAGGCGAAAAACTCTAATGTAATTTGTCCTTTCCCTCAAACAAACAAGAACAATGCAGAGGAAGCAGTCTAAACATATAACTGCATTTACAAGGCCAACATGTTTCAGCCGGTAGGGACAAGATCCCATGGCTTTCTTCAGGGCCAGAGTTCTAAGCATTAGCTACTGCATACATAAAGTGAACGTAACGACAATCTGTAAAGGATATACATAAATAGTCCAAAATCGTGTTCCTCTGTACCAAACGGTGTCTCTACATCTCCCACGAAGCTCAGGTCCTGCAATGAGACAACGCCGGACAGAGCGGGGCCTCCTTTTTCCTGAGCTGGGTTCCAGGAGAGGTGAGGTACACTCCCTGTACTATTCAGATGTAAGAGACACTGTTTGGTACAGAGATTTTTGCACTGCACTCGATCCCATCTTTATCATTTGTTCATGGGTACCTTAGCGATTGATGGTGCGACCCAATTGAGTAAGGGCGATGGATGGGTCTCATTGATCAAGAGACATACCACCCCATTTTTGGATGACCAAATGAGAACACTTGATCTACATACCTATTTGATGGGAATCCAACACATCTCTGTATGGGTCTTACCAACAATCTCAGTAGGCCCTTCGACAGGTTTGTCCTGGCACACATTCTGATATAGAGACTTATATAGCTCTATTAGCGCCTAACTCACTTATGTAGGAGTTTTGCAGCAGCTCGGCGTACTTGAAGCTCCGTTATAGACCCCCGGTTCTTTTGTTGTTAAGACTCAAATTACTCCCATCAGGTGGAAACAGTGAAAGATTCCTGCTCCTGACAGGTGGGAACAGGGCCGGACTGGGAACGCAAACTGGCCCTGGCATTTGAGTCAGACCGGCCACTGGGGGTGGAGGAGGGGCATGGAAAACACTGCAGCTGTTCTAGGGGTCCGATACAGTAGCTATGCTGCAAAACGTGCCCCGGTAGCAAAAAACGACCACCAGAGTTCCAAAACCATCACCCACCCTGGCATCCCACCGGTGAAATGACCGGTGCCTGCTACTGCCAGTCCAGTCCAGGGAGGAAACAATGCCGGCTCCCGAAGCACTCACAATGGGCTCATGAGAGGAGCAGAGTGGTATGTGGGGACCTTGGGGCTCCCCCACAGACACAAATACAGTGTCTTGTGGGTGGCCTGGGTGGCTCTACTTGGTCAGGGAGGGGGGCCATGTGCCACCCCTCAAGTTAAAAAAGAAAATTCACCAGAGGATAGGATCCACTGGGCCCATCGTTGCTCTGGGAGGGATGCCGCATGCCCCCCTCCCCTTAATCAAAAAGAGAGGCTGGGGCCGCTGTGGCCGTAAAAGCTCGCGAGGTGGGCCATTCACCCCTATACTGTTTCAAAAAATAAATGTCCCAGAAAATGGGGTCCCTTGCCCAGTGAAAGTTCAGGAAAGGGGACACACCATCCCCATGCCTTTGCACCCAACTCCCCAATAAATGTACATGAAGGGTGTCTACGGGGACCAAGTAGTGTAGCAATCCTCCAGCAACATTAAAATCCATGACCCAAGGAGAACTTCTCATACTTTTTAAAGCTATCCTAGCTGAAGCTACATGCTCTTCAACTGGAGTTTAAGGCCCTCTTGTGATGTTTTTATGACTGCATTTTGTGGTTCAAAAAATTGAAAAGAAAGACTCAAAGGTGTGCTAATATAATAAAAAAAAACTATGTTAAAAGAAAGACTCACAGACATTTTTGTTGTAAAACGTTTTAAACGATTTTATATTAATAAACATTGCCTTGTGTGAATTACTCAAATATACATTAGTTTAAAATGTCGGTGATCTTTGGAGAAAGATGATAGACTTGCTTCATATATGTATTGATATGCTTATTGCTCAACCTTTGAGAAAGCCAATAAGCTCACTTTTTATATTTTGACACTGTTACTCTTTGACAACGTCTACCTGAGTGTGGCCTCGACCTGCGAGACCACATGCATGCTGAGAATCCCAGAAGGTTGTGCTTGGTGTGTGGTTGGTTGCTCACAAGGAGTTGGACACACATGGCATGGCGGGGTTGACTTTACATATAGAAATAAAATATTACTTGATGTTAAAAAAAATCCTAGAAATTTGCTGAAAAAACAAAGGTTAACATGATGTTATAGTAACATGAAATTTTCACCTTGCCATGCATTGCTAATTATCCCACATATTACATCATTTATAACAGCACTGCAACATATGAAATGACATAATTGATGGCAAAACTGTTCACGGCAGGGGTGCGAGTAATAGCACTGGTGCGGGCAGGGAAACCTGTGTTTGCTCTCACTTGGCAGCAGAATTTCAAAGTTACAGCCAAGCGAGATCAAACATGAAGTCCGCTCCCAGCTAGCGGGAACTTAAAAAAATTCTCCAGCCAGCTGGGAGCAGACTTCAGATCTCAATATTGCTCCCTCCCGTGCATTTTTAACTCCTCCCTGTGGACGGGAGCAATGCCCTCTCCCGCTGGATGCTGGGTGCCTGCTAGGGCTGCGGGGCCTTGGGGCTCAGCAGCAACCCCCAGCGAGATGTTGGGTGCCCTGGGTGGACAACAGGGTACCCTGCCTTTATTGGCTTGCCCCGGGAGGTGGGGTCACCTGGGCCGAAACTGACAGGGGAAGGGGGATGCCCTGCCCCCTCCCCCATTAAATATTGGCCGGGCCCCAGGGGTTTCCTGAGCCACATTGTCTGAGTGCCCCCATCCCATTTTAAAAACATGGAGTTCTCTGCAATATTTGGTCCCTGGGGCCCAATTGGTCAGTTTAGGGGCCTGTGGTTCTGTGAAAACAGACCTTGTCTCGTAAGGTTATGGTTCCATTACAATTTTGGTGATGTCGAACCGTATTTAGTGAGTTCGGCTAATATGGAGTGAATTTGTCACGTCAACTAGCGAGTTTATTACGTATTTGGAGATTTCGTCTTGAACATGGGTTCCATTTTGTTTGAGTCTCCATTTTGTATTGCCATCACGCAGGCCGACGAATGTGGTCGAATGAACGAAGCGGCCTGGCCTTCACGTATTGGTATACATTACGATTTTGGTGATGTCGAACCGTATTTAGTGACTTCAACTAATATGGAGTGAATTCGTCACATCAACTAGCGAGTTCATTACGTATTTGGAGATTTCGTCTTGAATATGGGTTCCATTTTGTTTGAGTCTCCATTTTGTATTGCCATCACGCAGGCCGACGAATGTGGTCGAGTGAACGAAGCGGCCTGGCCTTCACGTATTGGTATACATTAACAGGGTCTTTCTTGACTCCGAGGTGAATTGCAAGGATCTGATTCCTTCACCTGAAACTGAGCCTGCTGAGCCAATTTCCCTGGTTTGATCGTTGTCTGAGACTGCCAATCACTGTTCAGGACATCATTAACTTTTAGTCTCCTTACACATGCATTATCTTGCTTACTATCAGTCATTGTTTCCTTTTCTATGCTCTTTATTACATGCATTGTGCCTTTCAGTTATGGGTTTGTCCGGCTTGTGGAGATTGGATTTGGGACATTCCCAATGATTAACTTTGTGTTGGGATATTGCCAACTGAGCTTTTCGTCATGTGATACTTTGTTTGAAAATGCACCCCATTGGTTAGATTTTTGTGCAGTGGGTGTACGTTCTAAATGTGAATATTGTGTATAAAAGGAGATGTCTTGCTCTACAAATTTGAGCAGTCTCCTGAGAATATACCATGCTGTATTTCTAGGATCACTGTTACTGGCTGCAGCTAATAAACTTGGTCTCTGACGCCACCGAGAAGTATTCCGTGTCAATGTATACCAAGACAGGTGAATCCGAAGACTTTGGTCGTGCCCCTGGCGCCGCTGGGTTCTAAAAGCCCGATTCTTCAACTGGCGCCCAACGTAGGGCGACTTCAGCGGTACCGGTCCAAGCCCAAATATTGTGAGGAGCTTCGTGAGGAAATAATGGAAGAGGGCCCCCACTTAATCGATCCCGGCATGTTGAATGTGGACTGAAGGTTTTTGCTGCAAGGCTTCCCCTTTCTGACGGCTACAAAGGACTGCTGCCCTGACTGTCGCCCTGTCTTGGACCCTTTTGTGATGATTTGTAGAGCGAGACCATAGACGGTCTTCTGGTGGCATAACAGACATTTTGGTTAAGTATAAGTGGGTCGCTCCCACGACTTGGTTTTGTTTCTTGGGTTCTTTAATTTGGTTTTTGCAAATACCAAATCCGAGGGGCTCGTATATTTGCGAGTATATCGTTTTTGATAACCCTTTGAAGTTTGGAGCTAGATTAGTGAGCGAAGATGCCTGGTCTTAGCAAACTTAGGAAATTGTTTTGTTGTAGTTGTAACAGGGATTCCCGATTGGAGGACTCGTGTCCGATACCTCCGGTTGGAACTCCGACTTATGAGCTCTATTCAAAGCATGGAGTGGGTCCCATCACGTATAATGCAGTATGGGTCCGCTATACACGGAAAGACGGTGTTTTACGATGGCCACAACATGGTAGTTTCGAATCAGATGTTTTAGATAATTTGGAAGTTGCGCTATTTAGGAAGAAAGCCCGGCCGGCGATGTTTGACTCTTTCCCCCTTTGGCGTAAGGAAGCCAAACAGCGAGAAATTAAGCAAGCTAAAAGAGATAGGAAAGAAAAGAATATATCGATAATGCAAGCTGCTAGGCAGTTTAAAGAAGATGAAGAAGATCGTGCGATTGAGGTGTCGGAGGGACAACATTGCATGGCCATTGATAAATGTTATCCGGCTTTACCACCTTTTCTTCCGATTGTGACTAAGGATCCTGAAAAGGATCCTTTGATGCCGCATTTGTTGAGATTACCACCCCCTTATGTGCAGAGTGCTACGGCACCTCCGCAATCCCCAGTTGTTCAACCCCCTGCTGTTGTTCAGCCACCCGTTCTTCCACAGTTGGTTCTCCCTCCTCAGGCGCAGCCTTCTCTAGGGCCGCCAGCTTTGCTTACAGCTTTGCCTCAAACTCCTTTGCCTTCTTCTCCTTTGCCTTTAACTTCCTTTTCTACTGACCCTATGCCTTTGTCGTCTCAAAACACTTTGTCTCCTGTCCTCAGGTCGACTTCTTCTCCTTCTGCTCGACAACGAATGACTGAGACTGTCATTAGCCTTTTGTCTCCTCTCTTTGGGTCACTAAATATGACTCCAGTTTCTGTACGGAAACAAACGCGTAGTCAGCTCCCTAGTTCCGAGGAGCGGACAGTGTTAGATCTCCTTGCTCGTAGATGGGTTTTGAATGCCTCCAGGTATGATCTACAAACCGTTATGGATGTTTTCCTACAGTGGGAGGCACCAAAACAAAGGTATGTTCTAGATGTTATGTGTACTTTCCTCCGTGAAGAATGGGACAATACTAAATTAGGTCTGATTCCATCGGAGTTACTTAATGTTCCGTCGGACTTTGCTAAAGGGACGATAGTGGGTCCCGATGTTGAGGAAGCGGTAGAGACGCTACTTGCATTTAGGTGTAGACTTCCTTCTCAGTCGTTGTTTGAACCTGATCCTTCTGTTAGGAGAAAAAGGAAGCAGTATCCGACGAGAGAAGTTCCCCCTGTATGGAAAGAGGAAGTTGTGGGTAATCTTAATCAAGGTATTGTGGTTGTACCGGCTCATTTTCAGCGAGTTTGGGTACATGTTCATTGGAAGAGAGCATAAGTCCTGGCTCTTAAGCAGACGTTGCCTGACACCCTTAAAAATCCTGCAGGTTATTATAAAAAGTTGTCCCAGACAGTTTATGTGTGTGTGATGAATTTAGCTGATATAGATATGTTGTTGGGGAATGTAGTTCCTCAACCTTTGTGGGCGAAGATCCATCACGAGGATCATGCGGTAGAGTTGGGAGATACGTGGGATAATATTTTTGCTGCAGATGGTCGACAAGGTGGAGGGGCCAAACCTGAGCCTTTAGTTACAGAACTCCCTGGTAAGATTATTGCTTTGATGAAGACTTTGATGCCTCCTATGCGAGTGAATTGGGATAAGTTAGCAGCATGCAAACAAAAGAAAGACAAGAGTTTGTCTGATTTCTTCACTCGGTTTGAGGAAACATTCATCGATCATAGTGGTCAAGATATGAGTACAGAAGGTGGCCAAAGGTTGTTTGTGGATAGGTTTGTCTATAATTTGCTCCCCGAGCTTTCTAATAAGTTGAAGGACTCTGAGAGTTCATGGGCTGTTTCTTCTTCGGCCCAGATATTGGCTACTGCACAATATTATGAGAACAGAGATAAAGATGAGAAAGATAAAGCAGAGAAGAAGACTAAGGAATTAAAGACGAAGGTTCTTTTACAGCAGGCTTATCCGCCTCGCCCTAATCAGCAAGGGTAAGTATGTGTGAAATTTTTTTACTAGCGGCTGGGCAGCGCTGCAGAATAGACGTGCCTTTACGAAGCACAGGAGGAATAACACATCTGAAGAATTACATATGGATATGAAAATGGACACTCTGGAAAGCTCCTTTTGTCCTAGTCAATTTTAATCACGGAGGAACCAATGATGGTCCAACTCTAACAGGCCACTAGACGGCCCAACATCAAGCGCTCCTGTAGTTCTCTAAGTCCTGAAGAAGACCCCAGAATGAGGCTTCAATCAACCCTTAATTCCGGGGTCGAAACGTAGACCGGATTATATTTTACCCTCTTAGCACAGGAAGCAACCCATGGATACATACAGATCCTATGCTAAAGAGTTTATTGGAACTAATGAACAAAATTAGTCTGTAAAGGTTGCATCGTATTGCACTGTGATTGAACATAGTCACAACACCCTTTACCCAGTCCTCACCTCCACCCAACCACACCCATCCTACCTAAACTGTCCCCCTTTCTGATCACTTTTTGAGCGCATACAAAATGTTTATTGTATTGATAATATATGTTAATTGAATCCACAAGATAATGTTGATACCAAAGCTATGGAGATTTATGCCCGTGTTGGTGTTGCTTGTTCCAATGAATTAATTGGTCGCTAGCTTTATGTATTACTTGTGGCACTTGTTTGCTTTCTTTTCAAATAATTTGATTGCTATAATGTTTGAGTAAATAAATACTCTCCATGTACTACTTTGAAGGAATCCTGTAACAATTCATTTATATATAGGTTCCTAAGATGAATGCTTGTTGGTAATCAATAGACCCTGACCATTTCACACATACTTACCTTTACTGACCCAGGTCAGGGAGTTCTTAGGGTATACCCCATTGTAAACTCATCGCCCTAATCAGCGTCAGTTTCAGCAATCTTCCCAGTTTCAGCAACCTCCACAGTTTCAGAGATTGTTGCAGAAGCCTGAGTCTTTTCCTCAGCGAATTCCGATAGGCCCTAATCAGTGTGCCTATTGTAAGGAAGAAGGCCACTTCAAGCATAGTTGCCCGATTCTGCTACAACGTGCGAATCGTACGTCTGGTGTGAGAGGTCGTGGTGTCCAGCAAGTACCTAGGGGTAGGGGACGTGGTGTGTTCCCCCAGAATGGACGTTCCTTTCCCCCTCAGAATTCTATGAATTGTTTTGATCAACAGAATGTTTGGTCTGGTCAGTCTGCTCAATATTACGCTGATGATTATTATGTTGAAAGTGAGAATGCTGATTTTAATGATAGCTAGGACAACCATAGACAAAGAGAGGGAGTAGTGTCAGTTCCAGTAGACCAGAGTGGACCTTATGTTGAAGTGATTACATCAGGTGTGTCAGAACCTTTTCTTTTGGATAATGGTGCGGCAAAGAGTTCTATCATGCACTCTAAACTCCCTGGCGCACCTTGGTCTGACTTGAGGAATGTTTCAGTAGGACTTTCTTGCGCCCCAGTTCGTAACCTGGTTTCTTGTCCTTTGTCTCTTTCTGTTGGGCCTTGTGAATTGGAAGCACCTCTTATTCTAACGACAGGTTGTGGTGAGAATCTGTTGGGTTTGGATTTGTTGAAAAGATTGCATGCGACATTGTATTGTTCCCCTTCGGGAGTACATCTTACGTTGAGTGGGAAAGTGATTTCTCCGATGTATTTGTCTAAAGTTCGGCTTCCACTGGAATTGCGTTCTCTCCCTGATACTCTCTGGGCTACGGGTCCAAATGATGTCAGCCTTTTGCAGATTCCACCATACGTTGTTACCCTCAAGGCGAATGCTAAGTTACCTCGCATTCCACAATACCGAATCTCTAGTGATGGTGAAAGAGCTCTTTTAGCGATTATCTATGATTTGGTTGAGAAGGATGTGATTGAAGAATTGAGAGGTAATGTGTGTAACAGTCCTGTTTTGCCTGTTCTTAAACGTACTGACTCTTCTCAGCCACCTGTGTATCGGTTTGTGATTGACCTTCGAGATGTCAATAAGATTGTTGTCCCGCAGTTTCCTGTTTTCCCGGACATTACTGCCTTACTGACTATGATTCCTGCTTCAGCTGCTTGGTTTTCTGTTATTGATCTGAAGAATGCTTTCTTTAGTATTCCAATTGCTAAAGAGAGTAGAGATATTTTTGGCTTTTCTTTAGGAGGCCGAAGCTTCCGGTTTAAGCGTACTCCTCAAGGTTATTGTGAGAGTCCATCCATCTATAGTCAGGCTTTGAAGACTCAGCTTGATTCTTTTGTTTTGCGTTCTGGTGCGACTCTTATCCAGTACGTGGATGATTTGTTGGTCGCTGCTGATGACTTGTAAAGAAGTTACGCTTTCTTTGTTATGGCATTTGTCTGACCTTCATCATAAAGTGTCACCTTCGAAGTTGCAATATTGTCGCCAAGAAGTGACCTACTTAGGTCATCTCTTGTCGAAGGAGGGAAGACGATTGACCCCAGAGCGTATACAAGCGATTGCGCAAATGACTGTACCATCCACACAGAGAGAAGTGCGTGCTTTCTTGGGTATCACCTCGTATTGTAGACAGTGGATTCCGAATTTTTCTTTGTTGGCGAAACCTCTGTTGGCACTTACTCTTAAGGATACACCGAATCCTCTTCCTTGGTCTGATGAATGTCAGAGAAGTTTTTCTGAATTGCGTGATGCGTTGTGTTCTGCTCCGGTGTTGGGTACCCCCGACTACAGTAAGTCTTTTACACTTTACGTGCACGAGAGAGAAGGATGTGCATTGTCAGTGTTGACACAACAATTTGGAGACAAGCAACGCCCATGTGTGTATTTTTCAGCTACTTTAGATCCGGTAGCTAAGGCGTTGCCGAGTTGTTTGAGAGCTACAGCAGCAGCGGCTGTTTCTATTCGACAGCCTGCTGGTCTGGTATTGGATAATACATTGATTGTGATGGTCCCACATGCAGTGGACACCTTATTGAATAAAACGAAGACTCAGCATCTTACTAGTGCGCGTTTGTCAGGTTATGAGTTGACGCTTTTGGCTAGTCATGTGCAGATAAAGCGGTGCAAAACATTGAATCCAGCTACATTGTTGCCGATTTCTGTAGAGACAGACGTTCAGGAACAGCATGATTGTTTTCTTCGGACAGAGGAGGAAACGAAGGGTAGAATTGATTTGAAAGATACTCCTCTTTCGAATTCTGATGGTACCTTATTGGTAGATGGTTCATGCTTTAAGCTTCCGAATGGCGATACGACTGCCGCGTATGCGGTTACGACTTTGCACACGATTGTTGAAACTGAACGTATTCCAGGGAATTCAGCTCAAGCAGCAGAGTTGATTGCACTGACGAGAGCGTGTGTGTTATCGAAAGGAAAGAGAGTGACTGTATATACTGATAGCCAATATGCGTTTGGTGTTGCTCATAGCTTTGGACGTTTGTGGAGAGAGAGAGGATTTCTTACTTCTCATGGTACGAAGATTCAGCATGGACAATTGGTGAATGAACTTCTTGAGTCACTTACTTTGCCGACACAAGTTGCGATTGTGAAATGCAGTGCACATAGAAAGATTACGGATGATGTTGGTCGTGGTAATGCGTTTGCGGATGAAGTAGCGAGAGAAACGGCGAAAGATGTGACGAGTCGAATGTATGTTGCAGGCCCTGCTAGATGGGTTCCGGAAGGTGGAATGTGTGAAGACACAATAGAGAGTGTGAAATCGATTCAGGCAGAAGCTACTGAGAAAGAATTGAGTGTGTGGAGAGAGACTACGGGAATGTTGGATTCGACTGGTTGTTGGATTGAGTTGTCAGAACATCTGCGATGGTTGTTGCCTGATGCGTATGTGCTTCCAGTGGTTACGATGGCACATGGAATGGCTCACATCAGTTCGAAAGGGATATGTAAGTTGTTGGCTCCAGTAATGCAGAATGTTAGAATTCCTAAATGTGCTGAGAATCTGGTGAAAAATTGCACGATTTGTTTATTGCATAATCCTGGCAAGGGAACTCCAACTCCAGCAGGTCATTTTGCTCCTCCAACGTATCCGTTTGAGGTTTTACAGTTGGACTTTATTCACATGGAGAGATGCAACAACCTAAAGTATGTCCTTGTGGTTGTTTGCGCCTTTTCAAGATGGATAGAGGCTTACCCTCTTAAGGATAATACTGCCTTATCTACAGCCAAGGTTTTGTTGAAGGAGTTTTTCCCTAGGTTTGGAATGCCGAGAATGGTATGGAGTGACAACGGAAGTGAATTTGTGGGTCAGATTATGAAGAAAGTGTGTGCAGGTTTGGGAATAAGGCAGAAATTTCATGCTGCGAATCACCCACAGTCAGCTGGTTTGGTTGAATGCTACAATGGCACTCTTAAGCTTAAATTGGCTAAGATACAAGCGAGCTCTGGCCTTGCATGGCCCGATGCTTTGCCATTGGCACTTTTGTCCACAAGAACGACAGTACATTCTCGTGTGGAACTTAGCCCATACGAAATTGTCTTTGGTCGCCCGGCGAATGTTTGGGGTATGCCGAGGCCAAATAAATACAGTGATATCGAGTACCCTATGTTGGTTGATTATTTACATGATATGACTGCTAAATTGTTACCTTACCTTTAGCCTATGTGGATGCAGGTCACTCGATTCAACCTGGTGACTGGACTCTTGTTAAGAATTTTCAAAGGACGAAGAACCTCGAGCCGAGGTGGAATGGTCCATTCCAAGTTCTACTAGCAACTCGAACTGCTGTCAAAGTTTTCGGCAAGAAGAACTGGGTGCATGCCACCCACTGCAAGAAGATTCCACTACCCCTGCTATATGACCGGTGGATTAGAGATGGTGTTGCCGATTCAGAAAGCGAGATAGTTGTGGAGTTTGTCCCCTTTAGTGATGCACATTTGAAATGGACTCAGTCGGAACGTGCGGATGACGAAGTTTTACAAGAAGCTGTGCCGCCACATTTGAGACTTGATACTACACATCCAGAGACACTTTTTCAGGATCAGATAGTGTCTGGTAAAGGACGTTATAATCTACGGACTAAAACGGGCAAATAAAGCTTACATTTTTTGGTGAATTATACTCTTTCAGACAAGAGACTCTTTTTTTGTCTTTTTCTTTTTCGAACCACCATCCAGGTTCAGCTGCAGGGTCACGGTATAAGTTCTTAAGGTTGAGCCGCGTATTGACAAAAGGTCTGCGGTTCTAGGGACGTCTAGGATGCCTGGACGCACACTTAAGTGAAGAGGGAAAATTGCTGTGAGCAGCACGTTAGAGGATGGAGTCTTTTGTAACTGATAGAGTTGTTGAGAAAATAGATTTTAAGATGAGATTGTGTACATTGGTCCGTAACAAATGTTTTATTATATTTTGTTCTTTTGTGTTTTTAAGTATCACATTGGCTTGTGTGGGTTGGATTGTATATGCTACACCACTGATTTTTGCACCCACCACCCAACCTATGTTTTCTTCTACTACTGTTTCTTTGCACCAATTCTATACGTTGCCTGAACATGAACAGACAAGGAGATCAGAATTTGTTAACAATTCATTTATACAGCTGTTGCATCAGCATCAGTTGGTAGTCAATACTACAAATTGTTGGGTATGTGGTCTTATGCCTCATACGACAGATAGAGGTATGCCATATCTGGTTTTGCCTTTTTCTTCCAATGGGTCTGTATGGGCTTTGCAGACTATGTTCATCTACGCGAATGAGGTATATCCTTTGCGTTCCATGAGAGACAATCCGAGCAATAGTGCCCTGATAAAGGGAATAGTAGATATGATCCGAGATATTGATGTATACAATGCTATCCCTAAGGATGAGGCACAGGCTTATATTGGTTGGAATGTCACTGGATATAGCACTAGTTTGACAGAGAAGGAGAGACGAAAAAGGTCTCTCCCGATTTGGATCGTACCCCATTGAGGCCACTTTTGTTTACGAGGTAATGGTCGAAATCCGAGAGCTCAGCTAGGTGAGAGTGTGTGCGCTCAAACAAACCTATGTTTATGCATCTCAGACTTCTCCTCCGTTTGTCCCAGCTAAAGGTACATGTTTTGTTTGTCACAATAGAGCCTATACATGGTTGCCACCTGATTTTTCAGGCACATGTTATGTGGCGTTTTTGCTTCCCCCTACATACACGGCTACTATGGATTATCACAGAACAAGATATGTTAGAGGTGTCTTCGATCAGGAAGATACAGCAGCACAAGAAGTAGGAGACTTTTTCAAGGGTTTCCTACCCTTTTATTTATTTATTTAGCGATTTATAGAGCGCCTGGTGACCCGGAGGCATCCCCGCGCTGTGAAATAAGTGGACTTTTGGGGGTCCTATGGCCAATTGCAGACATATACGACAGCTTACCAGAGTGGTTGAGGCCACCATAAATGAAACTGCAGGTGCCCTCAGTAATATTACAGAGGAGCTTCAAGCTGATCGTGTTATGACATTGCAGAACCGTATTGCGTTAGATGTCACACTTGCAGATCGAGGAGGGGTATGTAAATTGATCCAAGCTAGTTGCTGTGTTTACATACCAGATAATGCCCCGACAGTATACCAAGCCATTTCTAGATTGCATAAGGTTTCTGAGTCTATTCATGTAGATGAAGGAGACTGGTCGTTGATTGAATGGTTTTGGGGACTGCTATCCAAATGGGGATAGAAAGTTCTGATTTTCCTTGGTATGGTTTTAGCTATTCTCTTCTCTTGTTGTCTTTGCATCCAGTGTGCTCCCGCCGTTTGTAGTCTTTGTGCTACTACGTGTGTGCGGAGACCTGTCTCTAGAGAAGTAGAAAGTAATAGGATGATGCTCCAACAACACCTTGATGGTCTGATGAAGATTGATATAGACCTAGATTCAGATTAACGTGAGTATAGGTTATTGCCTACGTAATGGCAAAAGGAGGGTCTGTAGTTCTGTGAAAACGGACCTTGTCTCGTAAGGTTATGGTTCCGGTACGATTTTGGTGATGTCGAACCGTATTTAGTGAATTTGGCTAATATGGAGTGAATTCTTCACGTCAACTAGCGAGTTCATTACGTATTTGGAGATTTCGTCTCGAACATGGGTTCCATTTTGTTTGAGTCTCCATTTTGTATTGCCATCACGCAGGCCAACGAATGTGGTCGAATGAACGAAACGGCCTGGCCTTCACGTATTGGTATACATTAACAGGGTCTTTCTTGACTCCGAGGTGAATTGCAAGGATCTGATTCCTTCACCTGAAACTGACCCTGCCAAGCCAATTTCCCTGGTTTTATCGTTGTCTGAGACTGCCAATCACTGTTCAGGACATCGTTAACTTTTAGTCTCCTTACACATGCCTTATCTTGCTTACTATCGGTCATTGTTTCCTTTTCTATGCTCTTTATTACATGCATTGTGCCTTTCAATTATGGGTTTGTCCGGCTTGTGGAGATTGGATTTGGGACATTACCAATGATTAACTTTGGGTTGGGATATTGCAAACTGAGCTTTTCGTCATGTGATACTTTGTTTGAGAATGTACCCCATTGGTTAGATTTTTGCGCAGTGGGTGTACGTTCTAAATGTGAATATTGTGTATAAAAGGAGATGTCTTGCTCTACAAATTTGAGCAGTCCCCTGAGAATATACCATGCTGTATTTCTAGGATCACTGTTACTGGCTGCAGCTAATAAACTTTGTCTCTGACGCCACCCAGAAGTATTTCGTGTCTCTGTATACCAAGACAGGTGAATCTGAAGACTTTGGGCGTGCCCCTGGTGTCGCTGGGTTCTAAAAGCCTGTTTCTTCAGGCCTGTGTGCCCCCTCCCCTTTTATGATAAGTCCAGGCCTGTGGAAATGAAATGGGGTCCCCATGGTCATAATCCTCCTAGGGAGGGGGTGCGTGACCCCCTCCCCATAACTCCAGAAATGGACCCTGGAGGATTGGGACCCCAGGGCCAAAAATGGTTCGGAGGGGGCACATACCTATCTCCCCCTTAAAAATACGGACAGCCCTGGGGATACTGTGCTCTGGGTGGAAATCATCCCAGGGAGGGGAGCTGTGTACCCTCCCTCCAAGTGTGGCTGTCTTTGGGGGGGTTGGCCAGAGGACCTGGCCGCTGACCAGGCCCTGTGGCCAACCTATTGTTGTGCACAATCAAAGGCCATGTGTATTGTCGGTTGGCTGCATGGGGGGTTGGCTGCAGGGCCTTAGGCCAGACCCTGCGGCCAACACCCTGCCATGCGCATGTGCAGTTGGCTTCATGCAGGAGGTTTGCCGCAGCCCTGCGGTCATCCCTCTGCCTCGCACGGCCAAAGACCATGCACGGTGGCAGTTAGATTAATGTATGGTAATTAAATATTACTTTATTATTAAAAAAAAAAATTGACTGAAATAAACAAAAGTTACATAGACATTATAGTTAGGAAACATCATTAAAAACATAGTAATTCATTGAAAAAAACAAAGGTTAAAGAGACTTCATAGTTATGAAATAGAATGTAAAAAACCTTAGAACTTCACTAAATAAACAAGGTGGCAGGGACATTATAGTTAAGTTCAGATTTTACACACACAAAATCACAGAAATTCAGCAGTTAAAGCTATACTTATCTCATGAAACTATAACTTGTGCCCTAAGGCATCTATAACTTGAGCCCTTGTGTGCATTCCGAGAGGGCAGTGCTGCCTGCTTTACTCTTGGGAGCCTCTCACAAGACCACACCAAAATTGGAAAATCACCCAATAGAAAAGCTCATACTGTTTATCAAGTAACTGTACACCATACAAACAACAGTTGATCACAATCTAATCTACTTTCATACCTGCCAAAAAATCTTCGAATTGCATTTACAATTGTGCCACCCTCCCATGTTTTTCTCTCCTCATATAACTCAGTCTTGCTCCTGGAGCTTACAGATTCTGCTGAGCGCTCCTCCTGTGACAGGGATTTCCATACCGCACCACAGTTCACCTCTGGATTTTGAGACACTGCTTCATCCACTGGTCCGGAAAATATGTAATTAATTGTGGTATTGACAAAAATCTTGGATTTCCAGACTTGGACATAACCTGAATAGGCCACAGAGGTATGAAGTAACATCAGGTGTTGCCAATGGTTGACAGCAGTTTGGATTGTGAGCACCTTGACCTCAAGATAGTGCACTGTGGTTGCATTGACCGAGGCACAGTCACATGGGTTGAAATCCAAATGAAGAAGATCTTTCCAAAACTGATGTATCTCCCTCACACTGCCTTTGTATATTCTGATATATGTGAAAAGCAAAAATGGCAATGGTCAAAAGAGTTTTTGTCATGTCAGTAAAACAGTTTCTGCATTTCTGTGTGACAATGTCATGGACTCCACATGGTTTGATATCCAAGGTATTTATAGGCGAGACGGAGTGCACTACAAATCAGAAGGGAACATGGTCGTCCTTAATTACTTCAAGGAATACATCCAGATCTATGTGTATCTGAATATTGCGCACTATAAACACAAAGGCTCTCATCGGAGCCACCCTATTACAACATTATATGATTGTTTCATGGTATAAATCCCCTTTTTTAGGGATACTGACATCTGAAAGAGTTTTGCGGCCTGCCCTCACTTGTTACCCTCCAGCTCTCGTGAGAGAGTCTTGCAAACACAAACATTTAACCTATATTTCATGCATAATAGCTCTGTATCATAGTGTATGTATATTAGACTGTGCAAAAACAGAAGCCTCTCCTCTTGCTTGAGAAAGATTTTCTCCACTCCATACTTTTTTTTCAATTTTGCAATACTCTTGCTAGATTGTAAAGTTTTTGGACAGGAATTTACACTTCCCTCCATTACGGTACTTTTACCTTACAGCCCCCATTAGTAGGGTATGTGTAGAAACTGGCCTCTCCAATGAGAGCTTTTAACAGTATGACAACAGTGCATAGGGTGTGAGTAGAGACTGGGGGGCATATTATCAACGCTGTGCCAAAAATATCGCACAGCGTTGATAACATGGAAAAATCTATCGCCGATTTCACATCGCCTGTTAGCAGCGTACTCTCAACGCTAAAGCCAACAGGCGATGTGAAATCGTCGATAGGTCGCATTAGCGCGTGAAAACAAGCGCTGTTTTCACGCACTAATGTGTGCCTTGATAATATGGGGGGGTGGATTCAGCTTTATGATCCACCCCTCATGTTAGCAATGCCTAACACGTACTAAAAGCAGGCGTTGGGAGACCTGCGATAGACGCGTTTATCGCAGGTCTCCTTCTCCCAAGGCCTGCCTTGTGAATAAGGCAATCCCACCTCCAACCACATTTTACATGTGGTTGGACGTGGGAAAGCCCACCCTGCATCACATTAGCGTTATTCATCGCCCCCAGCGTGGGAGCGATGAATAACGCAGGAAATGCGTCGATTTGATAATAGGGCGATAATTAATTCATGCGTTAGCAACCGGAAAAGGTCGCTAACACATGAATTAAGGCTCTTGATAATATGCCCCTGGGTTCTCACTCACACTTCTCCCAAAGCCAACAACTGCGTATAGTAGACTACATATAGGGACTTGTCTCTCCACTGAGACCTTGCATCAAGGTGGCTGGCGTGTAGAGTAGGGTGTAAAGAGATACTGCCTCTCCAATTGTATCTTTCCCCAGGCTAAGCAGTACACGTAGTAGGGTGTAGAAAGTACTCACCTCACATGTAGGACCTCTGTATTGCATAGAAATATTAAATGCACTGGCCTCTCCACTGTGAACCTTCCCCAAAGGCAATAACCATCTATATTAGGATGTGGGAATGGATTTGCCTGTCCAATGACACCTCTACCCAGAACAACACGGAGAGAGTGTGTGGGAAAGCATTGTCCTCTCCATTGACACCAATTTCCAGGACAACATAGATGTGCAGTATGGTGTGGGCAACTAGTGAGGTGGTAATAGAGAAGTCATATATTTGAATACCATAATATGCTCACTTGTAATGCAACAGTGAGGTTTCAGCAGAGAGATCAGTTCTTCTCCACACTGTCATATGAGCACCTCTCATACAAAAGAGAGGTCTTGGCACAGAGACCAGTGCATCTTCACACTCTACATCGCACTGCTATCAGCTGTTGCAGATTATGTGATAGTGGAGAGGGAGGTACTTTGCCACATGTTACTATATGTGCTTGTGGCTCTGGAGAGAAGTTTCAGTAGCAAGAACTATCTGTGTCTACACCCTGCTTCACCTGCCTGTCTTCACAAGGAGATGCTTAAGGGTGAGCTGAGTGTGTTCTCACATTCAAATATGCACACCAAAACTCCATAATACACTTCTCAGCAGAGAAGGTAATCCATGTTATACACTATTATGGACATTAATCACCATGAAGAAAGGTATGAGCAGAGTGCAGTGTCTACCCACAGCCTACTTTGCACATGTGTTAGTCTGGGGAGATGCCTGCCTTGACGGGACAGTGTATCTCCATACCCTAGTCTCTATAGTTGTTATGCAAGATAGACTTCTCAGCATAGAGGAAATTTCCTCTCCACACCTTGTTCATCTGTCATCTTGGGGAGAGCTATGGCCCGAGAGGTAAGCCCCTTTTCACACCCTAATTTGACACCCATCATCCAAGAAACTGGTCACAGAAGCGAGGCCAGTGTCTCTCTACATTCTACTATGCAGACTTATTATGCAAGAGAGATGTGTCAGCAAAAAATACGAAGTTCGTCCCCATAGCCTACAATGTATACCTGTCAGTATGGGAAGACATAAGAGCAGAGCGGTAAGTTTTTCTGAAAGACTACTACAGACACCTCTCACCCTGGGAGGATGTGTTAGGGGACAGGCCACTCCCTTTACAGACAGTATTGTGTATCCCTGTTGCTGTGGGGAGAGGGGCCAAGCTCCATTGCTCAATACCACGGCATGAAAAGATACCCTACAGCTCGCAGCCTTTGAAAATCACAGTTTCTGAGCAATGAAGTTATCTATATGATTTCCCTGCTACGTTACACTACCCTGCTCACCATGCATGGCCATCTAAGGTCGACTCATGTAGGTGTCTGCTGTAACAATCATTTCCCCAGACCTAAAAGCAGCTCCAGTTTCCTAATCACCTTGCTCTGATATTCTTCGAGGGTTTTGAATGTGTTTACATCACATGTGCTACAAATACACTGTTACAAGGCCCAACCCTTTTGTAAGAGATATAAGCGATTCCTAAATACCTGGATGTGTTTATCTAGCTGTTGTCCTGTAGGCAGGGGGTATGTAGGAACAGGACCTAGTAGAGGAGGCCTCTACCCGAATCACCATAAGATTCCTGTCAGGGAAGTTCTACTTCTTGCTGGCTGCTCTGCTGCCAGAGTTCCCCAGTCGCTCAAATGCCCTACGCATTTTGGTGAGTCTCACAGTACTTCCTTCTGTTTCTGGGCATGCTGGATTGGTGCCAGACATAAAAGCCTATCGAACACTAGAGCTTTTAAAACGTAGGTTTCCGTTTCAGTATCTTCGGATAATATTATTTAGAAGGCCAAGTGAAGAAATATTGTCATCTGGGCCACCCGGGAATTGGGCATGTACACATGCATATGGACTGCCCGGAGCTCTGGCCTGTAGACCGGATCCAGCAGGAGAAGTGAAAGAAATGAGCAAGCAGCCAAGAAGTGCTCACGCTTTCCTGTGTACCCTTCTAACTAGAGCCATGCTGTTCTCCCAGGTACAACTACGCCTCCTGTCTAATATTTATTGACAAATTTACAAAGCACACTTAGCATAAATTAATTCAATTTCTTCCATTTTGGAAACTCTCTGTTCTCTAAGCCTTACTATCTAGGAAGGTCTAACAGCCCAAGCGGCATTCCAGATATACCCTAATACCCTATGCAGGGGCACCAGTTTCTCTTCCATATATAATAGCATTCTGGAATGTTCACTTATGCTTCATTTCCAGAACATCTATGATCTTCAAGTTAGTGTCCTCACAATATGGTGCTCAGCATAGAATTCCAGTTTGAAGTAAGCGGTTTTGCAAAATCATAATACATTGGACATAAATGATTTAAAAATATATATATACAGTAAGTCAAACTGTATTTTCTCCTCTGTTATATTTCTCTTTGCCCCAACACTTCCTCCTCATAAAGCTTCCCCTACTGGATCTTGTTACTTTTGAGCCCCGATGATGATCCTGATATCTTAAATAGGATTGAAACACCATTGACTACCACTTTTTTATACATTTAATTTTGTAGTGTGGGCCCTTTTTCAGATTTGTGATATAGTCATATTGTACATCACATGTTTGTATCACACATTGCTTGAGCATCGAGAACATGTGATCACCTCACTGCATTATTTCATGATTGATAGTTAATGTTTATTGATTAATATGACAGATCATTAAATGGAGGCAATTTTATTGAGAATTCATGTCTTTCTAATTTCTATTAGGGATCATTGATTTTGTTATATATTTAAGTTTACTTCAGCACAATTGAAAACAAGGCATGCGGATCCATGTAATTCTGTTTTTTTACTACGGCATTGACACCAGCAGGTTCCCACCAATGGTCTAATGTGCATAATCATTCTAAATAGCGTGCCTATACTTTGCCTCTTGTTTCAACAGCCCTTCATGGTGTTTGATGTAACCAGACACCTTCAATTCAGTGTATGCAGAGTCTGTTAATTAAATACAGCACTTCTTGTTAAAAAAATAATAATTAAAAAAAATCATAAATGAGTACAAATACAAGATGCCATGGGGTAGTTGGAACAGCTTAGAACTAAAGCTCTACAGACAAAAATGTAGAGCAAAACCCAACATTTAAGTTCGGGCTAGAATGAGGCATAAACTAAATTTTGGTCAGATACATTTTAATAACTGGTTAAGCCTTAGTTTGGAAGTTTGCTGAACTGTTGACTTACACAAAATAGGCTAATCAACCAGAATAAGGCGTAGTGTGATTTTAGCAACAAGAAATGCCTGACAGTCATGCAACGTTACAGTCTTGCTGCTTTTGGGTGAAACAGCTCCTGGAGCGGGAAGAGGGCTAAGATGACAGTGGAACAAACAGACAGGTAAAGCCTTAGCAACAACAATGATATCATATGTATTAGTATTAATAATAATAATAATAATAATAATAATAATAATAACAATGTTTATTTTGGGGTGTGCTCAATAACACTTGGAAGGGAAAAACACTAGGTAATTACACAACACATTATACAAGAATACAAAATGGCAGATTAAAACAGCATTTGTCTTTATAATTGGATTTGCAAAATTAAAATATAGCAACCAATCCAATCCAATCCAATCCAAAAATTCTTTATTTCAGCCATTTAAGACCATAAAAGATTCATAAAAAAAACATTAAAACATTTAAAAATCATCCACATACAATAAAACATGACATGATACATTTCATAGGTAGTTCATTTCCCTGGCTAGTCTGTGCATGGGGAATATCTGGAGGACCCATATGATGAAGCATGTCACCTTCGGGTGAGTGAGGGGTCTTATCCTTAAGGGATGCCTTCCCCGGTATTATAACACCTTTGAGACAAGGGCTTTTCTACATAACATCGCATACACATTTGAGAGACTGTAGGTGAATATAGTGTTTTTTGTATCAATAAGGGAACGTACACCTATTAGTCTATAAACTTTCCTTTTAGACCCCCAATCCA
Source organism: Lissotriton vulgaris (assembly GCF_964263255.1). Taxonomy (NCBI): domain Eukaryota; kingdom Metazoa; phylum Chordata; class Amphibia; order Caudata; family Salamandridae; genus Lissotriton; species Lissotriton vulgaris. The sequence continues at coordinate 884,776,809 of NC_141695.1, forward strand.
CGGTAGTGCTAGCAGCGCTTTACAAATACACCTGTTATGTTTATGGATTGGCTCTTGAACAAACACTGCGCTCCTCATGGCTCCATCTGTTTCGTTTGCTCTATTGGCATCTTATTCTCATCCAGCTCAGGAGGTGTTCCGAGTTCTAATTGAACTAATGATGAAGGTAATAACAAAAACAACACTACCAGTACCAATTTGTTGTTATACAAAACTACATACCGTACTTCTAACCTTCCTAAGCTCTGTGCATGACAGGTGTTAATAGTATTCATGTCAGTGGTACTCAAACAAGTAAAGCAAGCTGAAGGTAAGTAAAACACGGGTGTATATACCTTTAGGTCCACTTCCCAGACAGCAGAGCTATCCTTTACGAGACTGAGGCTGACAGGCCCCACCGCAGCAGCTACTGGGAATGCACTGACTGTAGAGGCGGAAGGCACACAGCAGTTCTCTATAGCCAGCAGATGTACAATTAAACCTTGAACGCAGGTGCCAACATGGCCGCTCACCAAGTACTACATTACAAGATGTCTCAGGCACATACTTTGTGTCACGGAGCTGGGCGTACCCGGCTTTGCCCTTGCCTGGCATGTATGTGCTAAGAAGGGCATCATGTGGGCATTTGTTGATCTCCATTAAATAACCACTCCAAGCGGTGTGCGTCGACACAAGGCGCAAGGAAGGCACTCACCTCTTTTCCCCGGGCCCCGCGCGCGCCTCTCCCGAAGCAGCCACAGACAGAATGGTAGAAAGTAGGAGCAGAGTGGCAGTGAAGAAAGAGAGCCCTGTGTGTCCCATGGTGCCTGCGTTCTCAGGATCTGGATAATTCGCATGCATGTCGTGGCCTCTCCCCGCTTGTCCGCAGCCCACCTATCTGCCCTCGGCTGGCCGGACATTCACTTGGACAAGGACAATCTGTGTGCACGCATTTTTCCCACAGCTGCCTCCAAATGGCGTATTTTGAGAGCACAATACGAGCAAGAACAGCCCGGATATTCAAGAGTTTAATTAATATTTCGATGTAGTTGCGTGTTTTCCTACAAAGGCAGATATTTCACCTCTCACCTCCTTTTTTCTGCAGCCTTTCTCTCTTCCACTTTTTCGTTCCACTCAAGCTGACCAACTCCCCCTTGTTTCCACTGCGCTCTCCCTCTCTGACTCTTTATCTCAGACTGCATCCATCACCCTCATTTTCTATGCCTCCCTCGCTCTCTATTCCGACTAGTTCTCTCTTTCTCTCTCTCCTCTCTCTCTCTCTCGCTGCTTGAAAAACTCGCTGTTCAGACTAAGGATGTTTTATTGACTCAACTCACATATTCACAAATATTGACTTACGTTGAAAAGCTTTTAGTTTTGTCATAGGAATTTAGGCCAGGTACTCGTTTTGCACTGACTATTCACAGTTTCAGTTGCTGACAGGTTTGTTTCTATCGAAGCGTATTTTCGCCTGATCGTGTTTGTTCTTACTGTGAAGCAGGGCTCCAATCACGTTTGCCGACCTTTGGGTGTCTGACAGAATCTGTTGGTGTCTGCGCTTTAAATAGTAATCTGGCAATGCCATGTCTCATTGGGTCTAATCATCTCCATTGTGCTCTGGAACTCTCCGAGTGTTCATTTATCTGCGTGTATCCGTCAGTCTCCATTAATCGTTCTGTCCCTGGCAGTGGCCTCAGATGTTTGGCTGTCTAATAGCCTTTTTATGTTTGTGGGTGTCTGTCAGTACCAGATTGTCTAAGTGTGCCCGATAACACGAATTGCCAATAGGTTACAGCATCTTTAAGGCGTCTGCATTTGATTGTGTCTGTTGTTATTTGGGCGTCTAAAAGTGGCCATTGAATTTTGGTGTTGTAATAGTGTTAATCTGTTTTTGGATGTCATTTATAGTCTCATTTTATATGCATGCGTCTGACACCGTACAACGTTCTCTCTGTTATTTAAATTCTATGGATGTTTTGGTGGATGTATTGGCATTTAGGGTCTCTAATTGTTGGTTTTCAGCTTCTTAAAGGAACCATTAGTCTTTGGTTGTCTGGTGGTGTCTGTTAGACTTTGGATGTCTCATTGGATCAACAGGGCTAGGTCCAATACAATCTCCATTGGGCATTGGTTGTCTAATATTTCCCCCTAGTGTTTGTGTTTGAAAGTGGCAGTAAGTTTAAGATTGTCTGACAATGATCCATGGTTTATCTGTGTCTGAAGATGCCCATTGCTGTTTTCACGTTTGATTGTTTGTGTCTATCATTAATGTTTACATCCCTCCGCAGACATGGCTGCTGACTGTACTGCACCTGTTGGCCCCTGGTACCTCCCAACCAACAACTGCCAGAGTCGGAGGAGTCTCACGGCCAGCCCTATCAAACTTCCTCACACATGTCTTGGATGCATGTCCACAATAGCAACAGTGGGCTCCCGTATCCGCACCACACAACAGTTCCAATTCGTAGTGTTCCTGTGCAACCAACCCCAATGCCAGCCATTGCCAGAAGCCCCTGTGCCCCAGATCCAAGATTGTGGTAACTGAAATGGGGTTGCGCATGGTCATGAAGTCCAGTAGTCAACAGTAGTGCAAAAACAGTCCTTTATTACAAATACACAAGTAAACAATACGAAAAGCACAGCCAATGCCCAACGGGGAACTTCATCATGGCAACGTGTAGATTCAATAACTGCATATGCTACGGGAACTACCCATTACAATTCCATACTCCGGAAGTCAGTATTCAGAAACTTGTTGGACAAATGGGGACAATGGTCCAGCGTCCGTATAGTCACAAACCTAATCTGGTACAGTGTATAGCACATGGAACAACCGGAATGCTTACAGGAAAGACAAATCCTGCTCAAAGAGACCGTACAGAAGTACGTGTGGTCCTAACCTTCGTAGGAAAGAAAAGGAAGGTTACGGTCACACGAACTTCTGTTATGGTCTCATGATGCAGGATTTCTCATACCTGTAAGCATCACAGTTTGTATCAGCTTGATACCCATGCCCCTTCACTACCCCCACCCAGCCACGGGGGCACCGCCCTGACCGGTGATGCCTACGCGATCCTGTGTACCTGCTGCACCCCAGCCCAGGTCCCCAAACCGGTCTGCCGCCCAGCGATGACTGACCACCTCTGCGCAGCCAGGCCTCAATGCTCACCTGTGCTACGGAGTGCCTCCAAGAGGGCCCACCACGTGCCAGTGCAACCTCTTCAACCGATTGCTGGTTTCTGCACCACAGGCTCCCAGCGCACCCTGCTGCACCACGCCGCGGAATCATGTCTGTGAGGCCTGCTGCCTTCAGCATACACTGCAGTCCAGCTGGGCTCACAATTCAAACCGAATCTTGATTGGCAGGACAGCATATTGAGGTCTACGCATCATCGCAGGTGGCACACCTGCTCAGCTCTGGTGCCACTAACTTAGTGCACGCAAGTCATCGCCAGGTGCCGGTAGGCCAGTGCCGGCCAAAGTGCCTCGGCTGCCACCAACTCTGTGCACCGCAAGTCATGGGCCCTTTATGATTGAGTCTGGTGGTGCGGACGCCATCATGTCACCTACGGCCTTGGGGAATGTGTTGTGGTAGGGCCCTAGGCTCTCATACAAAAATAATGACCACACGGACACACTCAGATAGATAGTGAAAATGGCCTCGAGCACGTGCGCCCGGCCCGCTTTATTGGCAGGGTCACATGTCCTGTGACGCCTGTGGTGGATGGGTGTGGTGTGGGTGTAAACCAGCCCTCGGGAGTGTGAACAATGACCCCGGGGCTCTAGACGTGGTTCCGTTCTGGGCTGGACAAGAAAGTAAATAATGCGTGTGTCTCTGTTGCAGTGTCTGGAAAAATACGGAGTTAGGCCCAACAAAACATGGACAAGGCAGGGCCTTATATATCAATAAACAACATAATTGCCCTTCCCATGTAATATTTTAAAATAGCACTTATTTAGGACAAACTAAAAATCTTTAGGTTTGTACCGGTATTTTATTTATACCAATTATTTTTGAGTTTTAAGTATTATCTATTTAAGCAACTCATTCATGAAAAGGAAAAGTGCAATACATCTACACAACACTTATGAAAAATTATTTACACAATCACATATACATATAACATATTGACTAAACAGCATTTGACATATCTACATCCAACATACAAAAATATTTACAAAAATAAACAAACAATTATTTTCAAACAAATTCAAAAATCAATGAATCAATATCCAATTGCATGAAAAAGTAAAGAGCACACTACACCACATAGTGGCCAAAGGGAACATAGGGAAAGCAGAAATTAATTCTAGCTAACAAAATACTGTATTCTTAAATTCATGATTTCATTGTATGCTCCTTAATTGTGCCAACGCGTTTCAAATCCAAGAGAACACTTCTTGGATTCTCATCAGGGCTTTGTCTCTTTCTGTATATGGTGTGAAAAGCAATACAATTTTATTTTATCACCTGTCCTACTTCGTACTTTCACAATATATTAGATTTGAAGCTGCAAAAGGTACCTTAAAGGGTTAATGAAGGAGCCTTCTCGATCTTACTTCCAGGCTCCTAATCAAATGTATTACTCGATAGTTATGAAAAAGGTTCACACTAATTCATCGTGTGGAGCACTCTTCTGTAAAAGAAGCGTGTATCTTAGTTAAAACAGCTCGCAATATGTAATCCCATATTTAGAGAAACTGTAAGGTAAAAGGTGTAACACCCAAACCGAAAAGTCCCTACCTTGAATTGTCAAACGATCCTTGGGAAATCACCACGTTGACCCTAGTTATCGGAACCAGTCTTAATTCTTCCTTCTTTTATTCTGAGCGGAATCTACCAAAATCAACAACCATAATCAGAATTCGAGGCTAACATCATCCTCCCCAATTTATCGCAAAACTTAGCGGGCGGTGTGTAACATACCTCTAAAAGCATATGTTCACTGCGTGCTTTATTTATTCAATGGGACGTGTAGAATCTTCATCACATTCCCGAGATTTGATCACTAGCAAGAAAGTAGATATATTAAAAATATATTGAAGCCTCACTGGTGCTCAGTCGAGCCGAACAGAGAGAGCCAAGCTGCATATCAAGTCACATACCTGGCAATGCCCCACATTCAATTGACGCTGCCGATAATGAATTTTTTTCCGTCACGGGTGTTTCTAAAATAAAAAGGTGCCGATCAATTTCTCATCTAAGTGGCTACTAGTGCAAAAATTCTTTGTAACAAGCGCAGGGAAATACCTTGGCTCACTCGTCTTTGGACGTTGTATACTTTCCAACAGCAGCGGAGGAATACGCCATCTTGGGCACGGTATTAAAGGGCTCTCTCTCTCGAGAGTCCTCGAGCATTGTGGGCCATGTAGTGTAGTTCAAACCGCACTACTGCATTGAATAGATAGCGCAGCATAATCAATGTATTATCACAACATATGGAATAGAAAACACTCTCGGTTTTTGCTGACTCACTTATGACAACCCATTTGTTGCATTGTTGTACATAGGAATATATTCATTAAATGACTCGACCGAGTTATTTAGATAAAGTTATCAGCCGAGATATTTCAGACAAATTATTGAGCCCTGTTTGTGTGCTGTTAAATTTTAGAATCAGATAAGCCTCCTTCTGGAGCAAACATCTTTCAACATCTAAAGGGTGATTAGCTGCATTTACAGTGAATAAAACAGACCATTTGAAATCATTCTCACTGTGTGATTTGTCAACACAATGCTCAACCATTGGGGCTGACATAACTCTCTTCTTAATGCGGATCCTATGTTGTGTAATTCTCGTGTTAATTTGCTGATTTGTCTTCCCTATATAAATCTTCATACAAGGACATATTATCACGTAAACAACATTTTTTGTTATGCAATTCGGGAAGCCCAAATGCTTCCATTTTATGCCTGAATGGTTGAATTTGTTCCCTTCTATTGTGCTAGAGCAGGACACGCAGTTGCCATATTTGTGGTGGCCTTCAACTGATTTCAACTTCCATTTGGAAAGTAAGTCACTTTCAGGCTTGGGGATTGAAATATCAGCACAAACTAACTGTTGCCCAATGCATTGATTCTTTTTAAGTGCAAAGATAGGTTTTGGAAACGGACAATCCAGATCATCAAGGAGATGCCAGTTCTTTAATATTATCTGCCTCATTCTATGTGTATCTGGTCCAAAGGTGGTTACACAGACCAGTCTGTCCAGGTCTTGTTTCTTTTTAACCTCCAGGAGGCATTCTCGTGGAGTAAATCTGACTCCTTTGAAGGAGTGTTTTAGAAGTTTTTTGGGGTAACCTCTATATACCATCTCTTGGCAGAAGGTATGTGCATGATCTTCAAAATCTCTGATGTCAGTGCAATTCCTCCTTATTCTTAACAGTTGTCCGTAAGGGAGGTTTGCTTTTAGATTCCTTGGGTGAGCACTTTTGTGATGAAGAATGGTATTCTTATCAGTTTTCTTCTTATATAAAGATGTTTTGAGGGTACCTTCAGTACATGTAACCTCCACATCTAGGAATGTCATTCATGTTTTACTGTACTCAATGGAAAATTTGATATCTTGGTGTCTAGCATTCAACCATTCGTGGAACGCCAGTAGTTCCAACTGGCTCCCCTGCCACAGGAGCCAGATGTCATCTATATAGCGTAACAACTGGTGGATGTGGTTTATGAATGGATTGTTGGTTTCTATGAATCTTTTCTCATATTGCACCATATACAGAACCGCCATTTCTGGGGCGTAAGGACACCCCATCGCAGTACCTTTGACCTGCATATAAAAATGATCATTAAAGGTGAAATAATTATTTTTAAGAGCAATTTCGGCCAACTGCAATATAAATGATGTTGGCTCTCTAAGTGGTCTTTCTCTACTCTCCAAGTACAGTTGCAACACTTCTAACGCCTCATCCTGAGGGATCTGCGTATAAAGTGATGTAACGTCCATTGTGACCATGATTTGCGATCCATGGTCAAAAGTAGTTCCTTCCACTTTATTGAGGAAGTCTGTGGTGTCTCTTAAGTATGATTTGACCTCCTTCAGGAATGGTTTTAAAAAAGGTCTACATATTTTGAAATGTGTTCCAAGCACGAGTTGCAACCCGAGACTATCGGCCGTCCCGGGGGTTCATTGAGGTTTTTATGAATCTTTGGCAAAAGATATAATACTGAGGTTCTAGGAAATTTTTTAATAAAAAAATCATACTCTTTTGGTCCTAGAAACCCTCCGTCTTTGTCAACTGAGCGGCCCCAGCCACCGCAGGGCCGTCCCAGCGCCGCCCCAGCCACCGCAGGGCTGCTGCCGAGCCCCCAGGTTTTTCCCACCGGATTACTGCGAGACCCCGTCCCCCCGCCCGCCTATTGGTTCCCGCGATCCCCCCCTCCCCGCACACCCTCCCTCCCGGCACCCCTCTTAAGGGGACCCACAGCGCTGCACAGGAGCGACCACTGCGCCCTTGGCCTGGTCGCCCCCACACCCCCCGCCTGCTCCTCCTACCTGCTGCCTGTGCCACGATCTGCACGACGCCCCAGCCGCCGCAGGACTGCCGCTGAGCCGCCCCAGCCGCCGCAGGGCCGCCACTGAGCCGCCCCAGCCGCCGCAGGGCCGCCACTGAGCCGCCCCAGCCGCCGCAGGGCCGCCCCAGCCACCGTAGGGCCGTCCCAGCGCCCCCTCAGCCACCGCAGGGCCGCCGCCGAGCCACCAGGTTTTTCCCGCCGGATTACTGCGAGACCCCGCCCGCCGATTGGTTCCCGCGATCCCCGCCTCCCCGCACACCCTCCCTCCCGGCTCCCCTCTTAAGGGGACCCACAGCGCTGCACAGGAGCGACCACTGCGCCCTTGGCCTGGTCGCCCCCACACCCCCGCCTGCTCCTCCTACCTGCTGCCTGTGCCACAATCTGCACGGCGCCCCAGCCGCCGCAGGACCGCCGCTGAGCCGCCCCAGCCGCCGCAGGGCCGCCGCTGAGCCGCCCCAGCCACCGCAGGGCCGTCCCAGCACCGCCCCAGCCACCGCAGGGCCGCCGCCGAGCCCCCAGGTTTTTCCCGCCGGATTACGGCGAGACACCGCCCCCACGCCCGCCGATTGGTTCCCGCGATCCCCGCCTCCCCGCACACCCTCCCTCCCGGCTCCCCTCTTATGACGCCCCCAGAGCAACCGCGCAGCGGACGCGCGCAGCGGGAGCACCGATTGAGCGCCGAAGGTGCGCCAAAGGTAAGCCCATCTACGCCCGTCCGCGCCTGGACCGCGCCCAGCGCCAGGATCCCCGGCCCCCGCAAACCCCAGCCCACCCGCCGGACCTACGACGCCGCCACCCTCAACGCACTCAACACCGGCCGAATCCCGGGTTGCTACCGAGCCACCCCGAGACGAACCCACGGACCCTTCAGCTGCCACGCCTGCAAGTTCACCTGCATCCGGACCTGCACTACACCAGCACCCACCAAGCCGAACATTAACAGCAACCACCTGAAGTGCATCCTCCTCAACACCCGCTCCGTCCACAGACACGCCATCGAACTCTGGAACCTCCTCGACACCACAGCTCCTGACGTCGCCTTCCTCACGGAAACCTGGATGAACGACTCCTCAGCGCCCGACATCGCCATCGCCATCCCAGAGGGCTACAAGATCACCCGAAGAGACCGCGACAACCACACTGGAGGAGGCATCGCCATCATCTACAAGGACACCATCCGCATCAAGACCAACACCGACGACACCCTGACAACCGCCGAACAGCTGCACTTCCAGATCCACACGGACCCCAAAACCACCCTCAGAGGCACCCTGATCTACCGACCCTCGGGACCACGCACATAATTCAGCGAGGACATCGCCGACTTCATCAGCCCGCATACCCTCCCCTCCGCCGACTACATCCTCCTGGGGGACATCAACTTCCACCTGGAGAACAACAACGACCGCAACACCATCACCCTGCTCGACAACCTCGCCACCCTCGGTCTCAAGCAGCTGGTGTCCACCCCCACCCACCTCGCCGGACACACACTCGACGCAGTCTTCTCATCCTGCAAAGACATCGTCTTCAGCCACGCCACCGGACTCCACTGGACGGACCACAGCTGCGTCCACTTCACCTTCAAAAGAACGACGATCCACCACCACCAGCAACAGGTTGCTCGAAGAAGCTGGAACAAGATCACAGCCGACCAGCTCGCCGCTTCCCTGAGCCAGCACCCTCCCGCCAGCTCAGCGAACCCCAGCCAGGCCGCCGACAACCTCACGAAGGGGATCAGCAACTGCGCGGACGAACTCGCCCCACTGAGGACCCCGCCCAGCAGACCCGGCAGCAAGAAGGCCCCATGGTTCACCGACGAACTCAAGAGCTCCAAGAAGAACTGCCGAGCCCTCGAGAAATCCTGGAGAAGGGAACCAACAGCGGACAACATGACCACCCTCAAGCTTGCCACCCGGAAGCACCACCAACTGATCCGCGCCTCCAAGAAAACTGCATTCAAAGACCGGCTGGACAACAACGCACACATCTGCAAGGAACTCTTCAACATCGTGAAAGAGCTCTCCAACCCCAACGCCGGCAACAACGACATCACCCCATCGCAAGACCTCTGCAACTCCCTCGCCTCCTACTTCCACAACAAGATCGCGGACATACACAACAGCTTCAGCACTCAACCGACGCACGCCACGACCGAACCACCGCCCCCCACCACCACCCTCCGCGCCTGGACTCCGATCAGCACCGAAGACACCATCCGCATGATGAACTCCATCCACTCCGGATCTCCAACCGACCCCTGCCCTCACCACGTCTTCAACAAGGCCGACGCTGTCATCGCACCCCACCTGCGGGACATCATCAACACCTCCTTCGACACCGCCACCTTCCCGGAGAGCTGGAAGCATGCCGAACTCAGCGCCCTACTCAAGAAACCTACAGCGGACCCCACCGAACTCAAGAATTACCGCCCCATCTCGCTCCTCCCGTTTCCAGCCAAAGTCATCGAGAAGACCGTCAACAAGCAGCTGGCCGCCTTCCTCGAGACGAACGGATCCCTCGACCCCTCACAGTCTGGCTTCCGAGCCAACCACAGCCCCGAGACCGCCCTCATCGCTGCTACCGATGACATCCGAGCCCTGATGGACAACGGAGAAACAGCGGCCCTCATCCTCCTAGACCTCTCCGCGGCCTTCGACACTGTCTGCCACCGCCCCCAAGTGCAGCGCCTCAGCAACATCGGAATCCAGGAGAAGGCACTGGAATGGATCATCTCCTTCCTCGACGGAAGAACACAGAGAGTCCGACTACCACCGTACAAGTCAGAGGCCACCGAAGTCATCTGCGGCGTCCCTCAAGGATCCTCGCTGAGCCCCACCCTCTTCAACGTCTACATGAGCCCCCTCGCGGCCATCGCACGCCAGCACAACCTCAACATCATCTCCTACGCTGACGACACCCAGCTGATCCTCTCCCTGACCAACGACCCCGCCGCCGCCAGAGCCAACCTTCACGAAGGGATGAAACACGTAGCCGAGTGGATGACGACCAGCCGCCTGAAACTGAACTCAGACAAGACGGAGGTCCTCATCCTGGGCTCCTCGCCCTCCGCCTGGGACGACTCCTGGTGGCCCCCCGCCCTGGGCACCGCACCCAAACCGACAGACCACGCACGGAACCTGGGCGTCATCCTGGACTCCTCCCTCTCCATGACCAGACAAGTCAACGCGTCTCCTCGTCGTGCTTCAACATCCTGCGCATGTTACGGAAGATCTTCCGGTGGATCCCCACCGAGACCAGGAAGACGGTCACCCAGGCCCTCGTCACCAGCCGACTGGACTACGGCAACGCCCTCTACGCCGGAACCACCGCCAAGCTCCAGAAGAGACTCCAGCGGATTCAGAACGCCTCAGCACGACTCATCCTCGACATCCCCCGATGCAGCCACATCTCCGGACATCTGAGAGACCGCACTGGCTCCCCGTCAACAAGAGAATCACCTTCCGTCTCCTCACCCACGCACACAAAGCCCTACACGATCAAGGCCTGAGCTACCTCAACAACCGCATCAACTTCTACGCTCCCAAACGCCAACTCCGATCAGCCAGTCACGCCCTCGCCGCCGTCCCCCGCATCCGAAGAACGACAACAGGAGGAAGGTCCTTCTCCTACCTGGCCGCCAAGACCTGGAACTCCCTCCCTCCCGACCTGCGCCTGACCCAAGACCACCTCTCCTTCAGGAAGAAGCTCAAGACCTGGCTGTTCGAGCAGTAGCAGCACCCCCCCCCCCCCAAGCGCCTTGAGACCCTCCGGGTAAGTAGTGCGCTCTATAAATGTCTTGATTGATTGATTGATTGAATTTGCACAATCTCTGCAATCATACCCTGTATCTGCCTGACCGGAATTGTAGTGTCGGCACCACCCGGACGGTAATCGGTAATATTGCACCCTGTGGCTCAAGTCCCACAACATGAGCAACATGAACATAAGGGAGCATCACTGATCCTACATTCATCCATACTTTCACACTTGAATTATCATAGACATGACACATAGGGAATGACAAGTACATCGGAAGAGAAAGAGTTCAGCCCGCAGTCTGATAGCTGTGTCATTGGTGACCAAACAGAATATGGCAGTCCATGTCGAGGTCCAAGGTGAGTGTCGCTGAGTGCATCCGGGACAGTGGAAGATGATGATGCAGAGGGCAAAACCAAGCAGAAACAGGCCATATGGCGGAGATGAATGCTACTGCTTCCTTCTTACCAGTAAGGCAGAATCATCCGCATCTTCGTCCTCTGATGTTTCATGTGCCTCACATGTGGGTGGTGGTGTTCTGTCTCCAGCACTGTGTGGCACTGACACATCAGGGGGCGGAGATGTGGATGTCGAAGCAGCAGCAGCATTAATCTGCACCAGGCCTTGTGGCAGTAATGCCATGACGAGGATCTGCAGGGCAAGGCAGCTCCCAGCTACATCACGCTGTTATGCAGCCGTGGCAGCCATTCTTTCTGCCTGAACCCACTCCATGTTCTCCGTGATCCTCTGCATATGTCCCAACTCCGGATGACGCAGCTGGAGCCACTCTGATTGGACAGTCGTCCTTGTCTCAGAGTCAGGACTCCAGCGATGCCATCCATGGATCATTGGAGAGCATGGAGCGGACTGTGGGTGTCCGTTAGAGACTATAAGAGGTCCCTCATGGGACTTAGACACCCATGTATGGCATCTAGTTTGGCTGCCATGAGGTCGAACCCCACAGCACCTGATCAGCCATCTTCTCCTGGCACCCTAACACACGTCGTTAGAAGGCCATGTGTTGTTTGTGTGGGTCCTGGGAGACAGCTGTGGTGGTTGGTGCTTCCTGCTGCGTGGTCTGTACAGGGGTGAGGTCTGGGCTTCCCTGCTCCTGGAGGTGAGGTGACGAAGCTGTCCATGCGAACTTGGAGGGCATCGGTGTGGAAGGTGGGGAGGTCCTCTTCGTCTTCAGTGAAGAGTTGTTGGGTCTGCTCTGCTGGAGGTGTTGATTCTCCCTCTGCAATAGGAAGGGGAAATGCAGTTTAACAATGTGTTCACATATATGTTTACGCATTGTATTAGTTTACATACATTTCCTTGCTATGCCAAATGTGATTGGCCAGTTTCTACACACAAGCGGCAGCAGTTGTGTCCTCTGTTCCGTTGTGAACGTGTTGCAGTTTGTACCACATTGTTGTCAATGTTGATGTGCTCTGCTTCTTATGAGTGTGATCTGCATTGTGGGAGAGTCGCCCCTGCAGCTCTGATTTTGCGGGCCTTATCTCTTTCAGGTGGTGTGCCTTTCAATTCTGTGCTTATACAGCGCTGAGATGTTTCAGACTTGGTTAAATTGGGCTCTTGGTGGGAGTTGGGACTCTTGGGCATGGTTTGTTCGCAGATGTCTTGTTGACGTCAGGGGGTGTTCTTGCAAATGGATGTGACAGAGTGTGACCTGCTCCTTTACGGATGTGGTCCACATTTAGCCACCTCAGTGTTGTGGCGTACACCATGTCATAATAATTGGACTGCAGCCATGCTAATTGTCATGCAGTGTCACTTGCATTGTCAGTGTGGGTCACGGACCCGCAGCTTTGCTGGGTTCAGCACATGTGCATGAGTTTGTTATGAGATTAGTGATGTGTGGGCAGGGCCCTCTCAGGGCACATAGTCAACGGGGGCCTACTTGCAGTTTCTAGGTGTGCTTCAGTGTGCCAAGTGGATCAGGGACCTGCTTCAGAGTCATTGTGGGTATGCACTGTGCTTTGCTTAATTGTGCATGTGTGCCAGTGTGCCCATCTCCCCCATCCCCCCAGTCCCTGGTTGTTACTCACCCCCCTGCTGTTGTGTCGGCTCCTGTTGAGCAGTGTCCGGTTCTCCAACTCCTGCCACTGTCTTCAAACTGATGACTGTGGACACCATTTCCTCCGTCTCGTCCAGCTCCCCCTGTGGTGCTTGACTCCCACCTCCAGTCTGCATTGCTGCCTTCTGGTTGTTAAAAAGTTTCTGCTTGGTTTTGCAAATCACATCATTCCAGCACCTCTTGACCTCTTTCATTGTCCTCCTCAGCACTCCGATTGCATTCCCCTTGGCCACGATGGACTGCCATATTCCATCTTTTGTCGCCAATGACACATTGGAGGTGACAAACAGTTGTTGATGGTATTTTATCACCTCCGTCACCAGGATCCTGTTTTCCTGAGGACTGAACCGCATCTTCCTCTTCTTCTTGTCCTTGCCCTTCCCTGACCCCGGGGTCCGGGCCTGGTCCTCCGGGGGGCTTGTGGGGTTCTGGTCGTCGTCTGTTTCTGCTCAGGCTACCTCCATTGTGCTTCACAGTTGTTGTTTTTTTCCTGATTTTATAGTGATTTTTCCCACCTGACGTGTGTGAATTTTAGGCCTGGCACAGCTTTTCGCTGATTTTGTCATCGCGGTTGGGTCCATCGCCACTTTTTTCGCTTTCGCGTCTTGATTTTTATCGAGGTCCCGGTAATGTGTTTGCGGATATTTGACGCATTATCTGGACACTATTGCATGTTACCGCTGTGTTGAGAATGTGAGGTTGAAACAGAGTTATTTTCCCGCGATAGATGGCAATATGTGAAATTACGTTAACCTTTTTTGGTGATGATTATCGCACGTTCTTGAGAATATACCCCTGAGGTTTCATTGGTGTATAGCAATGTCAATTGACCTCTAATAGTGTGAGAGTTGTTTAGTTGGTGTCTATTGAAGCTATATGGCTTATGCGTGTCTGATAAAGCACAATGGTGTGTAAGATACTGATATTGTGACTGACTGTCCTGCATTACGCTTCTCCTGCCATCTTACCTTTGGTTCTCTACTATTACATAAAAGAGTCTTCACCCTCCGATCTTGTGAATTTGAAAGATTTCCACACTATTTGACCTTTATTTCCTCCAAATTTGGGACAGTGTCATCTAAGGTATCAAGCAATGTACTGAAGGAAGTGACCCGATTAGTGCCACCTGGGTCACTCGCGACCACCTCTCAGCCTTCCATACAAATGAAAAGTCGGTCAGACAGTAGAGAATACAAACCAAAATTATTTATTAGTATACACTCGAGTGGAGCCCAGTCTGACCAGCCTCTTTGGATTGCTACAGAGGGACTGACTCCTCCAACATGGTAATACATAATATACATTTCCAGTACACCTAAGGACACGCCCAGACTGGAATTTTCCAGTTAGTAGCTGGTGAACAAAGGAGACACAGAAGGATGAGCTTCAATCCTGAGACCGGGTACATACTATCTAAGTTTCAAGGTTACTCTGCCCGTGCCTGCCACTCTAAGAGTGGGACAAAAGGGGGTGGTGATGGATGGAGCATCTGAACCAATCAAACACTCACACTCAGTCAACAGCTCTATGTGCAAACCTCAAAAAAATGTGAACAGGACAGGTTTTATATTTGAATAAGTGCACACATGAAGAATAAAATTGATAATTTTGCTACTTATTTCAATTTTATTTTCACTGGGTTTTGCTGTATACACATCACATTGTTATTTTCAGCACTAATTTCTGGGACACATTTTTTATTTAGGGCAAGATAGTTACCAATGATGAGACAAGTGGGCATAGCTGGTGAGCACCAATCAGCAAGCTCTATTGGTGGTGCGCCCAGGAGGGACCATCTTGTCCTGTTCACATTTTTTTGAGGTTTACACATAGATTGATGCAACCTTTCTTGACACGTTATCAAAGGTACTTCACTATATTAGGGGGTACAGAGATATAGTGACTGTCACATGAAAAAGTTTTATGTATATGAAAATAAAATATGAAAGTCTAGGCAGTAAAGTGGGAGGACACTACCTCTGGTGAAAGTGAGGACTGTTTATGGGAAAAGAGTGATGGAACCCCCTCTTCTACTTATACAACTATCCTCTAGATCAGGAGCTTTTAATGAACAGGTATTTGTATTTGTATTGTTTATTGGGTGGAGGGCGACCTGTTTGTTCTTTCCCTCTGTAGCTCCTTATTGATTGAGTAATACGTTTCCAGACTATCTTCCCAAAGGCTTAAGATGGAGAGGTGAAGTTTAGTGTGCCTGAACTCACAATTCAATAACACATCTTTTTGTGAAGGTGGTTTTTGCATTGTGTGTTTAGAAACAATACGTTTAGAAGTGGCTGGGTTTTTGTGCTCTAACATTTCTCTGTGTCTCTGCCTGGTTGTGGATTTACTGTCTGGATATGAAAGTGATAGGATCTGGGGATTGTCTTGACCCAGGGGAGGAGGTGAGACAGCAACAGGCTGATCGGCATCTGGAATGTAGGGGGGAGGGGTAGCCCCTAGAGGTGAAGAGGCCTGGGTTGCTGCCAAAAAACAATGGTCCCATCTCCTGCTGAGTGATTGAGAATACAGACCCCCACTAATCAAAGGAAGGTGTCACTGGCAGGGAGGCACCCAGAACTGGGTTGAACAGGTATCAGTGCGCCCCTGAACACAAAGACTTCAAAGACATTTAGGGGTATAACTATGAGAGCTGAAGTCCCTGAACTTTGGAGAAATGGATTGATCAAGACTGAAAAGGATTGAACCTACTACGTGGTCAAGAGGAACCTCTGCCAAGGAAGAAACAGCTGAAGAGACTGAAGGAAACGACTGACCCTTGCTGTGTGTTCTGGGGCTGGCCTGTAGTTGGCTGCTTTAACCATGGAGAGGCTAAAGGGACTTTGCTGTCTGCTGTGTTCGCATGCTTGACAGGACTTTGCTGTGTGCTGTGTCTGGAAGTAACTTATCCCCAAGGGCCGGAGGTGAGCTGTCTCCCTGTTGCAGAAACTCAGGAACACAAAAGTTTCCAGGAGAGTCTCGGCGACGCTGTGTGTGTGTGCTTTTTGCAGCCTGAGACCCTCAAAAGAATTGCCCTGTGATTGTGGGCACCTGGAGTCCAAGCGAGCCTCAGCGATGCTGTGTGTGTGTGCTTTTTGCGGCTTGAGCTCTTCGTGAGGATTGTCCTGTGATTGTGTGCACCTGAGTCCAAGTGAGTCTCAGCGACGCTGTGTGCGTGTGCTTTGTGCAGCATGAGACCTTCGTGAGGATTGCCCTGTTGTCCTGCACCTGGAGTCCAAGTGAGTCTCAGTGACGATGTGTGCGTGTGCTTTGTGCAGCCTCAGACCTTTGTGCGGATTTCCCTGTTATCGTGCACCCGGAACTCAACTCGTGTGGAGTTCATCTGTGGTGTCATCATTGGGTTACTGAGAGCGTGGTTGCAAATAATGTACACACTTTCCTTGAAGATAAGCCTGGCTGCTCGTGCCAAGCTACAGAGGGGGTGAGCGGGGACTATCTGAGAAGGTGTCCTTCCTTTCCCTGACGTGGAAGCAAGGCTCCCTAATTGGCTTAAGGTACCTACCTCAGCCAACTACCGACCCCCAGTTCTAACAGTAACATTAGACGTATCATGGGCTTGGTGGAGCGTTTGTAAAAACACATTACCTTCATATGTCTTCTGTGTTCACCTTCATGAGGGGCCAAAGTAACAAACATGTGTTCAGGGGGAACAGGTGTTGTACCAATCAGAGACTGCGCAGGATATTTCTCCTCAAGGAACCATACTATTCCAAGTACCACTATCAGGCAAATCAGAACAATCACCACGAAAACTATTTTGCTCTATGTGGACCAACTGGACCAACCAGGCTCATCCCGCCCTAAACCCGGTGCTGCAAATGGCTGCTCCTCCTTAATATTTGGGTGACCAAATGTATACATTGTAATCAGAGGAAAGGAAATGCATTGGAGCTGACAACAAGAAAACAAGAAGGGGAAAATGTTCCCAGTGTCATTCTGAGCCACACTGGTAGACTCCTATTGTTCATCAATGTTGGCGGTGGAGCTCGACGGTCCCAGCTCTTATGAAGAAATCCCTTGTTGCTCAGGATAAGGTACCTTCTTCCAGGGGAGCACGCTCAATTTATCCTGTCCAATGTCTGAACAATGCACCAATTTCGCCTCTCCCTATTCTACTGCGGCCTGACTTATCAAGTCCGTCCCTGCTAATCTGACTTTTACTTTGTTGCACTGTTCTTCCGTCAGGGGCGCAAATTGTACCTAGATACTCCAGTGCCAGAAGGGTCAGCAAAAAGGTGTTCAGACACAGAGGGGCCAGTGCGCTTGGACTCAAGCACAGATGGGCTAGCAGAGCAGGGTTCCTGAATTGCCCCGACCACAGGCGGTACTGCTGCATTCAACACTGCATCCTTCTCATTCTCCGTTTGGGTCCATGTTAGCTGGGCATCCGAAAAGGGGACAAAGCGGGGCACCTGTTCTCACTCTGAGTCCCCGATGCCATCACGAACTCATTGATCGTAAGGCAGGGGCAAAGGCACTTGGTGGTAGTGATTGGTATGAATCCAATTCTTTCAGCCGGTGACCTTCACAGCGGTGTGGGTGGCAAGGAGCACCTGCACTGGCCACCTGCACCGTGGCTCCAAACTTCCTTTCCTCTGGAAATGTTGCACCAAGACAAAATCACCGGGCCGAATATCATGACCTGGCCCCCGAGGTGCTGGTGGAAGGGCATCTTGGAACTGTTGGTGAACAGAACTCAGACTTTTAGTTAACTCATATAGGTAATCTACCAACAGACGATATTTAGTTTCTGAAAATGTACGTGGCCGCGGTACACCCCACACATTTGCTGGGTGTCCGAACACGACGTCGTAAAGTGACAGTCCCGTCCTAAAGTGTACTGTGACTCTCATAGACAAAAAGGCTAATGTTAAAGCATCTGACCACTGCAACCCTGTGCTCTCCTGAATCTTTGCCAATTTCAGTTTGAGAGTACCATTGTACTTCTCAACTAAGCCTGCTGACTGGGGGTGATGTGCGGCATGAACTTTCTGTTTGATATGTAGACCTACCCACACTAACTGGATGACCTTTGAATTACATTGGCTGCCATTATCACTCCAACTCAAACAGGGCAAACTGAAACGAGGGAAGAACTCCTTTAGGAGTGCCTTTCTCAGTCGCCACGGCTGTGTTGTCTTTAGTGTGGTAAGCCTATAGCCCATTTACTGAAGGCACAAACAACCTCTAACACATAGTTCAAATTGTTGACTTGCTCCAGTTCAATGAGAAGTCCATCTGGAGGACCTCAAAAGGAAAAGTGGGAAGTGCAAAATTACCAGGAGGTGTAGGGGTACCTTTACTAGGAGTATACATCATGCATACCATACAATATTTGATCAAGTGGGCAACCAACTTTGGGATATTGTGATTCTGCCATACAGGCCCTAACAGTTTGCAAATACCCTTAGTACTGATATGGGCTGGGCCATGGGCCATTGTTACAACAGGTAGAACATATGCATCTGGCAACATCCATCTCTGCTTCCCTGATTTATCAATCCAACATCCCTCATCATTTATATTTGCTGTACTTTCTTGCCACTCTGTTAATTCCTCTACCGTGGCCTCGCTCTGTATCTCCTTCACATTTTCCAGTGTATCTTCAAACATGGAGAACTCGAGTACCCACCTCATGGGATCCGCTACAAACATTCTTTTTATTTTAGTTTGGGCTGTCTCCTTAGCTGGCTGCTCTGCAAAAGTGTTCCCCTTACCCATATCATCAGTGACTTTCATTTGGGCGCTGTACTTTATTATGGCCAATTTCTTTGGAATTGTCAAAATGAACAGAAGCCTATGTATAAGAGGGCCATGCTGGTTGTGTGTCCCAAGGGAAGTAAGGAACGCTCTCTCTGCCCAGAGCCACCCAAAATTATGGGCAACCCTGAAGGCGTACCTGTCAGTATGAACAATAACATCCCTTGCTCAATTCAAAAGCTTGAATAAGGGTGACTAGTTCAGCTGCCTGGGCGGACTGATAGGGAACTCGTGAGGTCTCAACTACTGTATGCAGCGTAGTAATTGGGTATGCTGCAGTAGTGGTGCCATACGGTCATTTGAAACAAGAGCCATGGACATATAGTTCCCCTTGGGGGTCAGATGAAGGAACATCAGTCAGGTTTACCAATCCCTTCGTCTCCTCCTCTGTCCGAAAAAGGCAATCATGTATATCAACTACTCACTTTCAGAAGGGAGAGGTAGCAACGTGGCTGGATTTAGAGTGGCAGATCTTTTAATCGTAACATGTGGTGCAAAAAGGGTCAATTTGTAACCGGTCAGACGTGCAGATGGTGAGGGGCTGTGTCTTAGTTTTATTCAAAAGTGTATCCACAGCATGGAGTACTATGACTATGACTATGACAGTATCAAGTAAAAGCCCAGCTGATTGCCTTATAGACATGGCCTTGCCGCAGCCGCTCTTAGACAGGTCCGGAGGGCTCTTGCGACCTTCAAAGGCCTGTGATAAGATAGAAAGCGTACAACCGGCCGTCTCGTGTACATACAGAACAAACGGCTTCATGTAGTCAGGCCGACCAAGCACAGGTGCAGAGCAAAGTGCAAATTTGAATTGCTCAAAAGACTTCTGACATTCAGACATCCAATGCAAGGTTTCATTCACATCTTTAGTGGTTAGCGTGAGTAATTAATAATTAGGAATCCAATGGTTAAAGTAGGAAGTGATGCCAATAAAAGCGCGCACAATCCTCTGAGTTTTTAGGATACGCATTTTCATAATGGTGCTAATGAGCTCATGGATCAATATTCTACCCTCCTTCGACTGTAGGTGATCTAAATAGGTGACCACCTGTCGACAATATTGAAATTTAGAAAGGGACACTTTATGTCCATGGTGAGCCAAATGGAGCAATAACTTAACCGTACTGTTTTTGCATCCCTTTTCAGAGTCATAAGCTTTTAGTATATCATCCCCATATTGAAGCAATAAACTACCTGAGGGAAGCGTGAGGGAGACCAATTGGGCTTTCAAGGCTTGGATATATATACTAGGGCTCTCGGTATAGCCCTGAGGAGTTTAACAGAATCTAAAGCTTCTGCCAGCCAAACAAGTGTCTGCTGTTGGGATGGATTGGGATACTAAAGAAAAATAATGCATTTTTCAAGTCAATGACAGAAAAGAATTTAGCAGAGGAAGGAAATGTTAGGGACCACCGGGAACTGAGGGACCACTATTTTATTAACTGCACGCAGATCAATCACAAAACGATAAATGTCTGGGTGATCATCAGGGGAGTCTGAAGATGCCTTTTTTACAATGGGAAGAATAGGGCTATTACACACATTGGCTGTTGTCTCTTCAACCACTCCCGTCTAAATCAGGTCCTGTATAAACCGCCACAAAACTCGCTCCGCCACTTGTGGTATTTTGTACTGGGGAATACGAGGCAAAATGGCATTGTCTTTAACTTTAATAGAAATCGGGGGAATTTGCAATAGTCTTACATCCTTGTCCCCTGTTGCCCACAGGTGGGTGGCACATCGTTAAACTCAGCAGGAAGGATCGCATTTTTGGACAGACACTGCTTAGAGCTGACCACATTCGTACCCATTGTCATGTAAGCAGAGAGCAATAAATGGTCGCATGCAACTTCTTAAATAAACCTAGGCCCATTAAATTTTCTCGAAAGTTTGATGTCAACAAGAGGGCGCACGACCGACATGGCCGCGCTCTAGCGAGGCTCCTGCCGACCTGGGCAGAAACCACTACATCAACCCCATCCTGAAAACCCAAAAACGACATTTCATCACAGGAACGGAGAACGGATGGCCCCCTGACTCAGGGGAACTAACTTTGCCCGTCCGCGATTACCGGCTGCGGGAGCTACCCGCGGTCTCGCGATCGATGCGAGGCGGCGGAGTCCTGCAGTTGCGGGGCCTCCTACGTGAGACCGGGGATTGACAGGCCACGGCCGCAGCGGAGACTGACGGAATGCATCGCTAACGGCCGCTCCGGAGGACTGGGCTGGACGGACCGCCCTGCTAAGCACAGCGAACAGCGGTAACTGACGCTTGGCGGAGGGAGCGCACTACGGTCATTGAAGCGGACGAAGGGTGCCGCGACTCCCCCCAAGACCTGACGGTGAGGAGGTCTGAGGGGCGGTATGAAACGGAGAAACTGGTAGCAGCGAGCCGGAAAGAGGACTCACTACATAGAAGCCTGCCTAGTCTGCCTGATTTTGAGTGGAACACGCGCCCATAGATGATAGGGCTATTGCGACAAACAGTGCAGCAGAACGAGGAAGCTGCCATTTTGTAAACCCATACCTGGGGAGGATCACCAGGCGAGGTGCCTTGAACCAGTTTGTCCAAGAATATATGGAGGCGGCGGTAGAAACTGGGTGTGGTCTCTCTGGGGGAGGAAGCCTTGGGGGTGAAACCTTGGTACTGCTCTCAGCTTGCTGGCCCTGCCCTGCAGAGGTGAGTGGAAAGACGGCTACGGGAGGTGCGATTGCGGCTGGGCCCCCGTGGGAGAGTGCGGCCTCTCCATTGACCATTTGCTGGGAACTGTATTGGAGTGACCGTGTTGTGTCACCTATACTAGCACTAGAGGCGCTGGGCGCAGACCCCTCCTGTGACTCGAGACACTGTTAAGTAGGGGGCAGTCGGTACGTGTGGAGCGTTGACATACTGTTTTGGGCTGACAGCCTTAACTTCGTAGCAGAGATGGGGCGTACTGAACCTAGACAAGCCAAACTCTCTTTCGACTCCCGTAAGGGTCAACGCACAGGCTCGACTGAGAAAATGGACGCTGGTCCGCTGGAGCAGCCAGAGGAGGAATGGAAAACAATATTGTTAGGTATGAAACGGAGCCTCACATCCATAGACGCCAAGATTGACTCCATGCACACTAGAATGGACTCAGTGGTATCCAGGCTCGAGAAACACGATCACAGGATTAAAGAAGTTGAGTCCAGTATCTCCGACTTAGAAGATGGCGCCGCATCGACGATTGCGCACATGCTCCAGATGGACAAATTGTTGAAAGTGATCGCTAAAAAGAATGAGGACATAGAAGCGCGCTCTCTGCGCAATAATGTGAGGGTCATAGGCCTGGCGGAGACCACCAACATGGGCAAGATGGAGGTGTTTATGGAAAACTTAGTAATCGAGCTGTTTGACAGAGACGCTTTTTCTGCACATCTCACGGTAGAAAGGGCCCACCGCTCATTGGCCGTGCGACCTTCGCCGGGTGCATGACCACGCCCGGTCATTGTCCAATTTCTCAACTATCGAGATCGCGACGCAGTGCTGCGGCTAGCACGGGAAAAGAAACAAGTCCGCTACAAAAATGCAACCCTGTCGTTTTATCCGGACTTTACTCAAGCGGTTCAGGAGGCTAGGCGCAAATATGTCGCTGTGAAGAAGAAACTGATAGCGCAAAATATTCAATATGCGATGCTCTACCCGGCGAAACTCTGGATAACACACTTGGGGAAGCAACATTTTTTCACCACCCCGCAACAAGCTGAAGACTACCTGGGGAGACATCGTAAGGTGGCGTCCCGTGAGTCATACTGTAGCAGGCGTTCCAGATCGCACTCGCCCACCTCGAATCAGGACTGAACATCAAGCTAAAGACTATACATGGTGGTGGGCAGGGTTTGGAAACCTACATCAGCTTTACTGTGAACTGGTGATGCATCCTTCATTCTATTGCTTTGATTGTATTCACTTTGCAATTCTGCCCGGGCACTCGTTTCCGTCCCACTGAAGCGTCCTGCTCTGCCGAGTGGGAACGCAGGTGAGTGAAATATGGAGGTGAGAGGGCAGGTCGTGGCCCTCTGGTGTTCCCCGTATGTGGGCATACCCCCTAACTTTTCCTCCACTGAGAGGAGGACTGTATTAGACTCTGATTTTGTTTTGCGGGAGGGAGGGGAGCATGCTTGGCAGGTTGGGGGAGCCGGAGTGGGGGGGGGAGGAGGAGGGGAGTTGTGGGGAGTTTCTTGATGCAGGACTGACTACTGGACCAGATTGCCATGTGATGACAATACACAAATGCTGGGATAATGGGTGATGAGGCTTCGAGTGTAAGCGGACTCAATATTTTATCATGGAATGTGCGTGGGTTAAGTGATCCTAGGAAGAGGAGGCAAGTATTGGGTTACTTGGACAGATACCGGATTGCTGTGGCCCTGCTGCAGGAAACCCATCTAAGGCCGAATGGAGTCCCTGAGTTTGGGAATAGGTGGGCTGTGCACCGCTGTTTTGCCTCCTACTCGAACTACTCTAGAGTGGTAGCTATTTCGGTGAAGAGGGGGACACCTTTTGTAAAAGGGGGGGAGGAAGTTGATGTTAATGGTCACTACTGTTTGTTGTGGGGTAGGATACATACACATGATATACTGTTTGCTACTTACTACGGCCCCAACACTAATGACCCAAATGCGCTCCTTGAGGTTTGGGGTAAAATCCAGACAATAGCCCCTGATTATGTGGTTTCAACACGGTTATGGACCCTGGAGCCGATAGATCTAGTCCCGAGCGTATGAACTATGCCAACTCGCAAAGGACGCTGCGAGACTTGATTATGTCTTTGTTACGATAGGCATGACACACTGGGTAGAAGGGACGACCCATTTGGCTCGTACATCCCCCAATGGAACACTCCCCTTTTTTACACTGGCGACTGAACCCCCAGCATCTCCAAGACCAGGCATTTAGAACGGAACTGGAACCGGAGATACAGGACTTTTTCGAGGATGAGGAGGGGCAGATGCACACCAGCTTGTCGGAGCAACTGCGCAGCTTTGTTAACTTTTATAAGACGCTCTATTCCTCTCAGAGGACAGCACCCCTAGATTTGCAATCCTATCTTGATGACCCTGGCATGGCTGGGCGACGCCCAGAGGAAATTCCTTGACCATCACATAGAACTAGACGAAATCACTGACGCTATCATGGCTATGAAATCGGGGACAGCCCCGGGCACCGATGGGCTGCCGGTGGAATTTTATAAAACCTTTGTGACGACATTAGCTCCTATTCTGAAGGCAGTGTATTATGAAGCACTAGAGGAGGGGGTGTTGCCCACTACAATGAGGGAAGCCCAGATTATGTCATTGTTGAAACCAGGGAAGAGCCCATCCTCTTGCGAGTCTTTCAGGCCACTGTCGCTTCTTAATTGCGACACAAAAATTTTAGCAAAGGTTCTTGCGACGCGCCTTAACCTCCTGATGGAGAGACTTGTTCTGCCTGACCAGGCGGGATTTAGGTCAACCTCCCATAACCTTAGGACTCTGTTGTCCGTTATACAAGATATAGATCCCAACAGTGCTGCGGTGGCGGTATTTCTAGACGCCACCAAAGGTTTTGACTCCCTTGAATGGGGCTACCTACTGGGCACGATTGAACATATGGGCATGCCATACTCATTCCTTAACTGGGTCAGGCTGTTATACTCCAACCCACGGGCCTTGGTTCTACTGAATGGGACTAGATCAGATAGCTTCCCCATCTCTAGAGGCACGAGGCAGGGGTGCCCTTTGTCCCCTGTCCTCTTCGCGCTGGCGATCGAGCTGCTGGCAGCAAAACTATGGCAACATCACAAGCACAGGGCGCTAATATACCCCGCCAGGCAACTGTTAATATCCCTTTACGTGGATGATATTACGTTGTATGTACACAAACCCCAGGAAAACCTTAATACAGTACTGAGAGAAATAACAACGTTTGGTGCCATCTCGGGGGTCCAGATTAATTGGGCTAAATCGGCTGTATTCCTGCTGACCGACAAGACGGAGCGGTATCAGTTGGATTTCCAGTTACAGTGGGAGGGGGAGGACTTTAAATATCTGGGTATATATGTCACCAGGAACAAGGAGGAACTTATGCACGCGAATTATGGGAAGGTGATAGATAGAATAACTGATAATATAACTCAGTGGTTGAAACTGCCCCTTTTAATGGCAGGACGTATATCCCTCATCAAGATGATAATTTCACCTAAGCTTCTTTATTTATTCATCAATATTCCATACCACCCAGGTAATTTCTTTTTCCGTACACTTAAATCCCAACTACTCCGGCTTGTTTGGGGAGGGAAACAAGCCTAACTGAACTTGGCGACTTTCATGCTACCTTATCGGCAGGGTGGATTTGAAGTTCCCAACTTCGAACAGTATTACTTCTGTGCACAGGCCCACTTCACAGTGTACTGGATGCACCCACCCCCATATATGGCACACCTGCCGGTGGAAGATGGGTATATGGCTCCAGTCCTACCTGAGGGGTACTTATTCACATAAGTTGCGGAGAGGGGCAGGGACCCAACCACGGTGGACTGCACTGTGACGGCGTGGAAGTGGATGGCGCGCCAGATGAGAACAACGCTGATGTACTCTCCCAGAGTACCGCTACTGCACTGCCCAATCTTGTGGGTTGCTTGTGAAGGGCAGGGAGGCAGACTGTTGCGCAAGCTGCAGTGTACTACCTGGGGATCCCTATATTTAGATGGCCAATTCAGATCAATGGTACAATTCTTCGGGGACCATACCCCTACTAGTATGGATGTATGAAACACCGGTCCGTGCGAGGGCGGAGTGGGACAAAGACTTGGGTGTAATATTGACTGACGAACCGTGGGAACGGAGCTGCCGCCTGAGACTAATTCATTACAAGTTTCTACATCGGTTGTATCATACCCCTGCTCGGCTTCACCGCTTCAAGTTGAGGGAACATGATAGATGCAATAGGTGTGGCAGAGTAGGGACTGACTTTATTCACTTGGCGTGGCAGGGCCCTAGGGTGGAGGAGTACTGGACGGAAGTCTTTGAGGGTCTGTCTGGGATGCTGGGAGTGCGGATTGAGGCACAGCCTCTTATGGGTCTCTTAGCACTGACGTATTCGATACAGACTGTACATAAGACTTTTCTCGCAATGGGACTCTTAATCGCCAAAAGACGGAGTGTGGCCTCTCCTTCCTTACAGGGCCCGATCCCACACACTCCTTGTCTGACACGCGGTTTGGTACGGGTGGGCCGCAGCGGCACCGGTTGGTAATCTATGATCACACGAAGCTCAGAACTACACAGAGGGCATGTACGGCTATGATTCCTGCATCTGTGGGAGGGGGAGGGGGGTGCGGTAATTTTTAGATGTACGTTTATAGTGAACCTTGTACTGTGCCAGCTATTGCACGACTTTTGTTACACTTCGCAACATGTCATGACAAACTTGTATTACATGTGCCATTTTTCCTTTCAATAAAGGTTTTGAAAATTAAAAAAAAAAAAAAGGTTTGATGTCAACAAGAACGGTCAATCCATAGTAAAAGGACCTATAGTCAATGTAAGAGGCTTGGAATTGGGACTTTTAACCAATACACCAGAGAATCCTACCGAAACATTATTATGGGCAGCCAGAGCTGCCTCAGGGACCAGTGACGGAGAAACAGAGCTATTCATTGTACCTATATCCACCAAGAATTCCTTAGCTGAGCCATTCAAATCTGCAATACCACAAGGTCCGCGCTGATCTCCAAGTATCTGGACTGGTCCCTCCCCCTGTACCTGGCTGACCTAGCTGTGAGACATGCCTGTCACTTCATCAAAATCATAGTCACTGTTGTAATTCTGCCCACCCCTTTTTTCATCAAAATAATTACTATCTGCATGATCCTGCGATGTGGCAGCATGCTGGGTTCTGTCCTGTCCACCAGCTCCATGACCCCGTCCACTAGAACCTCGTCCTCTAGGGGCCACAACTTTCTGCAACAACATGGGACACTGGCTACGCCAGTGTCCCGCCTCTTTACAATATGCACACTGATTTGGCCCTACAGACATGGTATTCCAGCTGGTCTGAGGCAGCTGGCGGGCACTACTACCTCGTCCTCTACCATTTCCCCTAGAAGCCTGCTGCAACAACACCTCTGTCTTCAATTCCTTGTGCTTTTTCTCTACCTTCTCCTCATTTTCTCTGTGCGCATAATACTGTGCCATAGTCAATATTACAGAAGGGGAGGATGTTGTCCAAGTGCTCTCCGAAGCTTGCAACCGAGCCGCAATCTCTGGGTGCAGTTTTGAAACAAATCTGTTAACAAACAATCAGACACCCCCCTCCACCAACAAATCCTGTCCGCTAAAGTCCAAAAACACACACTCGAACCGAGTGAAAAAATCAGACACACTTTCATCTTTCTTCTGACGACATGCCGTTAACTTGTACCAATCTACTCTTCTTGGTGGAATAAGAGAATGGATATAAGAGATAATTCAACCAGGCAACGCTAGTACCTCAGCCCTAGGCTTCTCACCAGGTTTCCTCTCCTGATCCCATTCTTTAATCTGATCACATATACCACCCAATTCCGCAATGTGGTCCTGTGTGTGTACCTGCCTCCAAATATCAAGGGTACCAGTAAACCAAAGAGCATTTCGATATCCGCAAGCGTTATCACTGTTGATGAAGCAGCCTCTGTCAATTCCTTATAGTAGGCAGTAGGATTTTTCCTAGGGTCGACTAACTGAGTCATAAGGGACAACACCTCACTCCTCTTCCATGGAGTATGAACCCATTGCTCTTGAAACCGAGCCTCTACTTTTTGTCTGATAACAACATCATGCTGATCTTGCTGCTCTGGTATTTCTTGGTGATATATGGGGTGTACCTCCCTCATTGGAAACTGAGACACCATCTTCAGGCTCTTATCAAGCAGCCTACTCCGTGAGGCAAGTATTGTCGCAACATTACCAAACACCTGACCAGACGCCATGTCAGCTACATAGACATGATCCTTAATATCATAAATAATCTGTGATGCTGCCTGATTAAAACAGTGCTCCCAAAGCCCAATCAAAGTAGCCGACATGTGCTTAAGGGCATGCTGCTGGACAAAAGGCTCATAGTCTTTCATGACCACCCACACATCCTCCACACTGTAAATGGGGTTACGAGCCCACTGAGCTGCCTGGTGAGCCAATACCTTTTTCTCTGCCTCCCCCAAATCGGATCATACCAAGGTCTGTCGTAACCGGTCCTTGAATTCGTCCAGTCCTTATCCTCATAGCCACGTACTGGCGTGCCAATATTTTGTGACACCAGGGAATAGGGGAAAACAGTAGGGGGGAAAACAGAGCTAACAAGTAATAACGTCTCTACTGACTGAGTTGTAGACGTAAGAACTGGCAAGAGGGATGCCGAGAACACAGAGGTTGACGGAACACCAACAAACATAGTTGCCACAGACGGCGAAGGCAAAGAAAGGACAGGAGATGTGGTGGCCAAAGCAGATGAAGAAGCAGTAGCAGAAGCAAAGACAACAGAAACAGAAGAATCGGGTGACTGAGTGTTGGACTTGGCCCTTTTTGCTGGGTCATCCGTGGACTTTATGCCTTCCTCCTGTATTTTGTCTGACCTGTTTTTGTTGGTTTTATGCCTCTGGGTACTTTACCACTGCTGATCAGTCCTGAAGTGCATATGCTCTCCCTACTGTAAATTGATGTATGGATTAGTGACTCCATGATTGGCTGGTTTGGTTTACTTGTCAGACCCTATTACAGTGCCATGGGCTTGTAAACCAACTGCTGCTGGTGGGGTTGCAGCACTGGTTGTGCCACCCACAGAAGCAGTCCGTAAAAGTGTGTCTCATGTCTGCCATTGCAGAGCCCATGTGCAGTTACTGCCATGTTGATTGGACAAGTGCACCCATTTGCCAGTCCCTAAACCTTCCTTTTTCTGCATATTAGTCACTCCTATGGTAGGCCCAAGGGCAGGGTGCATTGTAGGTAAAAGGTAGGACATACCCTGGTGTGTGTGGCATGTCCTAACAGTGAATTACAGCCATTTTCGTTTTTTCACTATTGCAAGGCTACCTGTTCCCCATAGGTCGGAATGGGCAGTTTGATTATTACATCTTATAATCCTGACTGACTCATAGAACTATGTAGAAATCCAAATTTAGTTTGCCTGAACTCAGAATGATAAAATGCATCTTTTAGTGAAGTTGGTTTTAACATTCTGTGTTTGAAAATAGCACTTTTAGAAAGTAGGTATTTTCTTGTCTAACCATCCAAGCCTGCCTCTGCTAGGTTGTGTATTTGTTGTCTGCAGTTTGGGGGATTCCAGGAGGCAGGGTGAGTCAGCACAAGGCTGAATAGAGAGATCTGCATGTAGATGGGAGGGAGGAGCTGCACCTGGGACCTGAATAGGGCTGTGCCTTCCCTCCACAATGCTGGCTCCACCTCCTGTGGTGCGTCTGATGTCCCTGCCTTGCACTGTGAAAGGAAAGAAGGAGTCAGGTAAACAGAGTGCTCCAGCACTGACCAGAACTGGTTTGGACTAGGCAAAGGCCTCTCTGCCTTCAGAGAACTAAGAGAAACGTTGTATAAAAAGGGGCCCCAGACCCCAGAACTTTAGATCACTTTTGGGAAACAAGAAGAAACGTTGGCTGAGGAGAGGAACCAGGGAGACTGAGGAGAGGCTATCCCTAAGCTGAAGTGCTGCTTGGGGGATTGGCCTGCAGTTGTTGCCTGACTGCCAAAGAAAGGAGACAGGAACTTTGTGTGTACTTTCATCAACTTGTGAAGGATCTCCAAGGGCTTGAGAAAGAGCGTGCCTCCTACTGAAGTCTCAGGGACAACACAACAGACTTCACCCACCAGCTCCCCACGAGTTATTTGGAAGTTCCTGCAGTTATGTTGGGCTTTCTGAGGGACTGCGTGTCGCAAGGAGCTGGAAGCGCTACTCACGAAGGAGAAGCGTGTCGCCGAACTGCCGCAGTCACTTCACAATGCAAAATAGCCTCACATCGCCGGAGAAGAGGATCGACATCGCACCAGATGCTGCCGCATCATTGGAGAAGCGTGTCGCAGCTGCAGCCGCTGTCGTCGCATCGCTGGGAAAGCATGTCGCCGCTGCAAGCTGTCGCATCATTGCCGAAGCGCCTCGCATCGCCGGAAAAGAGGATCAACATCGCATCAGATGCCGCAGCATCACCGGGAAGTGTGCCGCAGGGCCTGTTGCGGGTCAGAAGAATCGTTGAGTCGCCGCGCGGCTGTCAGGCGTGCACGCATTGTGTGGCGTCCAAGAGAAGACGCCATCTTTGTTTCATTGCACCGGATCTTAATCCCATCACGGCATGGCGGTCCGAATCGCCATGGAAGCGCAGTAAGAAACAGACGCATCACCTCCCATCGCAGAGAAGAACCAACGCATTCCCTACGCATCAGTAGGGATCCAACGCATCACCGTTCTTGCGTGTAAGGAACCAACGCATCACCTTCCCTGCAACACTTTTGTTGTATAGCGTTACGCATCCTAAGGTACATTGAACTCAAAGTGTTGCATTTTACATCTTAAGAGAACTAAGCTAATTCTACCATTTTTAAAGTACAGTATTGTGGATTTTTGTCGTTTGTGGTCTTGTGTTAAGTCTATATGTCTATTTAAAAATACTTAT
This sequence comes from Lissotriton vulgaris, assembly GCF_964263255.1. Lineage (NCBI taxonomy): Eukaryota > Metazoa > Chordata > Amphibia > Caudata > Salamandridae > Lissotriton > Lissotriton vulgaris. The sequence continues at coordinate 884,807,586 of NC_141695.1, forward strand.
TTTTATACTACAACTTGTGTGGTGTCCATTTGTAGTGTTGTCACTGGGTTACTGTATGTGTTCACAAATGCCTTACACACTGCCTCTGAGATAGGCCTGTCTGCTTGTTCCAAGCTATCAAGGGGGTGAGCAGGAGGTCTTTTAGGAGTGTATCCCATTACCCTGACTAGACGCAAGGGTCCATATTTGTCAATGGTTCCTACCTCTGCCAACTAGAGACCCCTAAATCTAACACTGAGGCATTTGGGGAAGTACAACGAATACCCTCTGTGGGGCATAAGGGGGCGGGGGTTGAGCATCCATCATTATTGTCTCAGGAAACATATGACTTTTCACATTGCAGTCAAAACTTCTTAGTGGCACATATCTATACCATTCTCTGTTATCTCTCTATCATTCGCTACAGCTTTCTGAGTCACTGTCTGCATCTTTCCCTTCCGGGCCTCCTTCTCTGCTTTCATTTGTCTCTATTTAGCCTCCTTTTCCCATGTTCTAAGGGAATCTAAAATTGACTGCCTACTTCTTCTTGCAAACAATTTATCCTGCAGGAAATTATGTTTTTGTTCATTGAAAGTGCCCGTAAATAGCCACTGCAACTAAGCATTGTCCCTCGTATATTTGTGCCATAATGTACTAAACATAATAGGGCCAATGCCATTTTTCACATGCACGTTGAAGTTGGGAGTGCCTTCTGGAGGCACAGGCTGACTCTCTTCCAAACGAGCATCAGTAGAACAACAACGACAACCCACACAACATAACTTACTGAAACAGGGCATTTTTCACGAGAAAACTTGTTCACTATTTATGCCAAGCAGGCACTAGCAAATATCTTACCAAAGTTGGTTCTCATACCCCACCAAATACAAACCAAAATGATAACATGTTCACAAAGACCTCAAACAAATTCAAGCGCTTGTCCAAAAACGGTCCTCAGACCACACCAATCGCAAACTAAAATGGCGCCGTAGCCACCACAAAGCAAAAGCAAACTCACCTGGTGCACACAGGTCGAACCAATTAATTCTCCACTGCCGACTCTTCGGACCAAGCAGTCAGATCCAAGGGTTTTGCCATTCAGGACCCCAGCCGGGATGACCTCTGGCCGAGGCACCGCCCAGTCAGACATAGGGGGCAGCTGCAAGAACCAGACTCTCTCATGCAGGGATCCCCGGTCCACCCGTCCGCCCATCCATCCGACGTGGCCCCGACTCCCCTACCCATCCGTGGGCAAGGAAGCGTCACTCACCCAATGGTGTACCTGTTCGGGCACCGACTGAAGGAAGTGACCTGATTAGGATAACTTGCGACCACCTCTCAGCCTTCCATACAAATGAAGAGTCAGTCAGTCAGTAGAGAATACAACCAAAATTATTTATTAGTATACACTCAAGCGGAGCCCGGTCTGACCAGCCTCCTTAGATTGCTGCAGAGGGACAGACCCCCACCAACATGGTAATACATCATATACATTTCCAATACCCCTAAAGACACGCCCAGACTGGAATTTTCTATTTAGTAGATGGTGAACAAAAGAGACACAGAAGGATGAGTTGCAATCCTGAGACCGGATACTTTCTATCTCAGTTTCAAGGGTACTCTGCCCGTGCCCGCCACTCTAAGGGTGGGAGCTGGCCTATTCTAACGAGAAAGGTACATAGTGACAAAACAGTCTATTCATTAGTGCAGCGAAGCTCAACCTTGCAGAAATAGAAAAAAAACATTGAGGCTGCTTTCTGCTGAGGCAAACAGAATGAGATAGAAGGTTAGTTTCTGTTGTGGTACAAAATGAAGGCTGAATTCAAAATGGTCCCGCAAATGCTAACTTAAAACGTGCGTGGCAAAGGGAAGTCGATGAAAAACATTTTCTATTCAAACAGTACCTATGGGTCAACAAGGTCCAAGATACGTTGTGACAGATTCAAACTTTTTAGACTATCCGATTCTGTCAAGCAGCCTGTTTCACTCTACAGCCTGTGGTCAGAGACTTCCTATCTTGCCAATATGTGCCTGTGTTTGTGATACATTGCCTCCTCCGGTTTCTCCCTATGGTCTAATGTGCAAGGGATTTCTGTACTTCAACACAAAATGTTCAATAAAAGTCAGTGAAAAAGGATCAGCACAGCATCATTCTGTTTCCTTTCAATAACAGCCTGGTGGATTTCAGGAGACCTAGGGCCTGATTCAGAGTTTGGTGGAGTATCCTGTCCTTCAAATCCTGGGCCCGGGCGCATCCTTTAGAGATGGTCAGACCTGAACTTTTCCATCAACGCGGCCCCCATTGAGTATGTTCCTTCGATGGACCGATGGAGTAAGGCCCATAAGGAGGAAGGACATTACACACATTTTGGGCAGATGATGTAATATTTGGTGAGGGACAGAAAGAAACAATAAAGTCCCCCTCATCATGGGATGAACCTCCCAGGGTGTGGGTGTCATTCGTTTTTTTTCTTTTTCAGAAACAAACTCTTACTTTTGGAGTTTGTTTCTTAAAAACAAAAACTTTGGAAACGTTTGGTGAATGTTTGTCTAAACCAACAGCAGCTGTCCCCTAAACTTTTTGTACAACGAAACAAACTTCTATGAGGACGGTTCTTTGCAATGTACAGAGCCAACCACTGGACCGGCGGTCACCTCTAAATTTGCCAGATGATACTCCATTAGGAAGGCTGCAAGAATATTCTGTGCCAGACTGAGAGATGGAGTACCATTCACAAAGCCCTAAATCACGCCTTAGTCAGGATGTCAGAAAAGCTTTAAATCAATGGCGCCAATGGATACTCTGTTGACAGAAAACCCAAGGTCTGCCCTTTTCTAAATGTGCTAGGTGGATTCAGAGTTTGGCAAACATGGTACTCCATAGTGTTAGTTTGGAGTACCTTTTTCTGACATACTCTAAATCAGGCTGTTAAATTGTCCTCTCTGTGTTGTGTAATTAGTAGTCATTTTCCAGGAGCAATTCAAGGTCATTTGATTGTACATCGAAGCGTGCAGCTACAAGATTACGTGAAGTAGAATGCACAATTTGAACCAACTCCAAAGTAGTCAATGGCCTAAACTCTATATGTGTAAGAAAGTTTATTTCCCTACTGACTGTTGTGTTAGTTAACAGGGCTCATGTTACAGAGGTGCCCCGGGGATGCAACAGGTGTTTGCACCCACTTTGTCAGGAGGCGCAATAACAGTGCGCCACAAAGGGTGGTGCACTGCCATTGTGCCCCCTGACGACAGCCCTCTGTAAGGGATGAAGGGAGTCCTATGGACCCCCAGACATCCCGTTGTACATAGATGCAGTCACTCACTGCACCCGCCTGCTATCGGATCCTGCTCCCCTATTTAACGTACAAGTGGGTGCTGCTTGCACAGTGAAGCATGTAGCGGCTTTGAAACAATTGCACTGTATTTTGCACTGTATTTCACTTGAATGCGCTGCCCCAGGGCAGCGTCAGCTCTTGGCTGCCCTGAGGGGTGAGGCTCAGCTCTAAAATTGCTAAAGTAATTTCTATCTGGAAGGAGACAAAGAGTGACCCTGGATTCTTTTCTTTCCGAACCGTTCTGTCTGCCATGTAGAGTCCTGCAGGAATGTACTCTCAGCCCCACCTTGTTCAATATCTATATCGTCCCTCAACAACTATATAGATGGAAGTTTCCATGATTGTATGGGATCTATTGGAAAATGGATGGACCCAAATTGTCTAAAACTCAACTCTGGAAAAAAAAGAGGTCATCCTGTTTGGAAACAACCCCTCCCTGTGGTCCCCATCCTGGTGGCCACAAGAAATGGATTTGCTTCCTCTTCCAGTGAGTAAGGTCAAAATGTAGGACAATTAATTGACACTTGGACTGCAGGTTAATGAAATTACATGTTACGCCGTCCTAATCCTTAGTATGCTTGAAAACATTTTTCCTTTCATCCCCTCAAGTTCCCAAAAAATCTGTGATAACTGCTTTAGTCCTAGTCAAAATAGATTATTGCAATGCTGTGTAGGTTTTGCCAATGTGCAACATTCCGTCCATCATCTTGTGTGTTTGCGTGTATCTTAATAGCATCAACATTTAAAAAGGTTGCACAGGTCATCAGCAAGCTCCATTGGTTGCCGGTTAGGTAACGTGTTAAATTCAAAGCCTTTGCTTGGGCTATAAGGCCCTCTATGGAGCTGGCCCTGACTTCTCAAAGAAATCCTGAAGATGTCATAGACGAGAAAGAAACCTTCAGTCTATCGGCTCTCAGAAATTAGTGGTCAACAGATTTAGGCTTACAAACTGGGGTGGAAGAAGTTTTGTGACCTCAGCGGCAAAAGAAGGGAATCTACTCCCTCCTCACACCAGGGACTTGTCAAATTTTCTTATGCTTAGCAGGCTATAAAAAACATGGATTTTTTCTAATTAGAAGATCAAGACTGGACTTCTGTTTTTCTCACTCTGAGCTAGTGTCTTTACATCTACAGGTATTTGTTTGTGCTCTAAAAGTCATATTAACGTTAACATGATTTCATGATTGCTTTCTGTCTAGCTGTATTTGTTAACTATGTTTGCCTTCTGGAACTACTCAGCATTATTGAACTCATCACATATCCCACAACAATATTTCTTTGTATTTCTTGAGAAAGTAAAATCGACTTAATTTACGTGGTTGCTATACTACGCAATAGAGTCAATAAGATTTCCAGGCTGTGGTACTAATCATTTTACTGTTTAGTAGGTTATTTTTTATCAATGTCAGTAGCACATTAGGTAAGGTTAACATATAAGAAGCCAATGATTGTTTTTTTTAGCAAGAGCTGGACCATGTATAATGAAACAACTAAATTTAAGATGTTCTTTGGCAATAGCAGCAGGTCTAATTCCACCACTTAATAAGATATAATTAAAGATGTAAACCATCCCAGGCTCTTGCACCATCCTCCTCCCCCTGATGACATGTGGCCATTTAAGACACAGATGGCACAATGGGAAAGGTGAAATCATGAATAGTTAATGATACTGATGGATGTTGAACACTAGACCCGTTCAAATGATCAAATGCAGGACCAACTCCACAGAGGCTTTATTTGCTTAAGTAGAACTAGTATGAGAGAGAGTCATCCTGCAGAGATAAGTCCATTATTAAAATACCTACCTGATTTATTTATGTCAAGTTTATTATATTTTTTGACGAAGTTATGTACTTTTCCGAAAATATTTATTATTAATCTTCTCTTTCATTTGTCGTCTTTAATTGTTTGTTCTTAGAATTGTGTGAATCCATACAAACTTAAGCTCAGAAGTGGTTTTGAGGTCAGACTTTCACAATATTTTACAACTCGTTCATTGCCTTACCTGGGTGAGGGAATGGACATCTTCATAAAAATATAGCATCAAATTAAATATGTTAATGCTCACTTCTGGAGCTGGGCAAGATAAAGATCTAGGGCTCTACGCCTCCTACCCCGAATCCTCGCCAAGTAGAAAAAACCTCTTCCTACACTTTTGGTGCTGATTTGTTGTTGACATAGACACATAAAATCACAGAACGTTATAGGTGGTGGAAAACGTGGTGTCCGGAAGGCAACAGGGGGGCTGGCACTGACCAGGAGTGCTCTCCGCTGACATGCACATCGCATTGAATGAAGGTCCTTTTTTGACACCACTAGTAAATCGAGCCCAGTAGGTGCAGGCTGGATGAAAAAGAAAGGAAGAGATGCCAATTGCTTTTACTTTGTCTTTAACCTATGAGCCTGCAGTTTGGCACTTTAGGCTATAGTTAGGCATGTGATGGTTGTGGGTTGGCACTTGTAGATGTTGCTACATAACTGACTCTGTAGTTTGGCATTTAAGAAAAAATATGGTCCAAAGATTGTATCTGCTTGAAAAAATGATGATAATGCCTGGGTAATATGACGGTTGTGTCTGACCATTTGAGTCTGCACATGGGCCTTTGAGGCATTAATTGGGTGTTCAGGGCTGGACCTGGGTACATGATGACTGCATCTATCAGATGATGGCTGTGTCTGTTTATGTGATGGTGTGCTGTTGTGCAACTCAAATACCATGGCAGCAGTCCACTTTATATTTAGTAACTAAGGGACATATGTAGGTGGCCTAATACCGGTCGGTAACGGTGAAATTTGGTAAATTTCACCGTTACTGACCGGTAAATAGGCACACATGATATAGGGAAGGAATTGGTAATAGGGAATTGGTAAATACCGATTCCTTATTACCGATTCATAATTTACCGATTCGGAATCACCGAACATCCAAATACCGACTTGGTAAATAAGAAATGGTAAAAACGAGAAAAGACATGTAGGAAAAATCGGTAATACCGAATTGCATGCAATTCGGTATTTAGGAGTCGTAATTAACACTAACTGAAAGCATGTGGTAATCAGGTGCAATGTATTTAAACAGTCCCAAAATGCAACAGTGTGATCACTATGGAGGCCTTCTATGTAATTGCAAGGCGGCTATGGCTACAGGCAACAAGAGTGAGGATCTGGAGACGGGAGGAGCGTGTTTACAGACAGCGCATCACACTCTTCCAACTGACTGAGGCTGAGATCCATGAAAGGTACAGGCTACACCCCCACACTATCCTGGACCTGATTAGGGACCTGCTCCCCTTCCTGGAGCATCCAACACCAAGGGTGCACGCCATACCACCACATGTGCAGGTGCTCTGTAGCCTACACCTACTTGCATTTGGCAGTTACCAGGGGGTGATAGCTGCGGTAGATGGGGTGTCACAGAGTTGCCTGTCCCGTTTCTTTAAGAAGTTCCTGGATGCCATGATGCAGAGAATGCATCACTACATAAGCTTCCCAAACACACAGGTGGAACTGCTGAAAACCAAGACTGATCTCTACCAAATGGCACAGTTCCCGCATGTCATAGGGTGCATTGATGGAACACACATTCCAATCTGCCTACCTGCAGCCACTGAGCATATCTACAGAAACAGAAAATCCACCCACTCCATAAATGTGCAGATAAACTGCGATGAAGCAAACATAATCACTGACTTCGTGGCCAAATTTCCAGGGAGCACCCACGACTCATACATCTTCCAGAACAGTGGAATCTACACAGGCCTGGCTGCGGGAGAATTTGGAGAAGGATACCTGCTAGGTAAATCACTGTGACACACCCTGAAGGATACTGATGATGAAAGTGTTGGTGTAAGTAATTAATGGCACTCTCTTTCTCACATAGGTGATAGAGCCTATGCTCTGCGGTCATTTATCCTCACTCCCTACCTAAACCCATCAACCCCGAGTGAGAGACGATACAATGTGGCACACAAATCAACACGCAACGTTGTGGAGCGCACGTTTGGACTCCTGAAAAGCAGGTTCTGCTGCTTCCACAAAAGCGGAGGCGCACGTCAGTACACACCCATCATCTGCTGTAAAATCATTGCAACTTGTGCTATGCTGTAGGATGTATGACGTTACAACGCATACTTTTACCACGCATACCATTACAACGCGGTATTTACAACGCATACCGTTACAACGCATAGCGCTTAGAGGTGCTGGATAGTGGTAAGTATAATTTTATATTCCAACTCCAGTCCCCGTGGACATTAGGGAAGGTGTTGCATATAAAATTATACTTATTCCCTATCCTAGAGCGCCCCCCAGCGCAATGCGTTGTAATGGTATGCGTGGTAATGCCTGCGTTGTAGTGGTAGTGCGTGGTAAAAACTTCGTTGTAAACGTTGTATACCATGCTGCACAACCTTGTTATGTTATGTTATGTTAAAAATTCTTATACCTCGCACGTTCACCGAAACGGTTTCTTGGCGCTCATAACACAGCAGACAAGGGTCAATGGTTACTAGAAGGCAGCTTTAAAAAGAAACGTCTTTAATGTCTTGCGGAAAGTCTCATAGGAAGGGCAGTGACGAAAGGAGGGGGGAAGGGAATTCCAAAAGGAAGGGCCTAAAAAGGAGAAACATAGACCACCATGTTTCTTGCGGTGGATATGGGGGATGCACAAAAGATTGTCGGCGGAGGAGCGTAAATTACGAGTTGGTAAATACCGCTTTAAATTGGAGGAAATAAAAGCGGGTGCCAAATTGTAAAGTGCTTTAAAAAACCTTGCCACTAAGAAAGGTATAGAAGTTGAACGGACTGACTCTGAGAATGATGATGATGAATTTGCTGAGCCAGAACCCAACACAGCAGGAGTAGCGCCAGCTGCAGATGGGAGACAAAGACGGGCAGAGATCACACGCAACTAGTTCTGGGTGAGTAAGGAGACACAGCCACTTGTTGTATGTAAATGACGTAGTTTTCATTTCTGGGAACGACGCCACTACACAAAGGGCACAACTTGCCAGTCAAATTTGTGACAACCCTAATAGGAAATCATGGGTTACTTCACCCAATTCAGTTCAGGAAGTGTGGGCTACATTAGCGTCTGCGGCTATGCATAACACTGCTGGATACCATCAGCACACTGTCCTCACTGGCTGTGGCTCCAGTGTCAGCCCCATGCCGACTGCTGCTCCTCCGGGTCTCAGTCACAGGGGGTCTGATGCTGCTGCAACTGGTCGTCTCCTCACTCTCCCCCAAATCCACAACACCAGTATTGGCAGCCTGACTTGTGAGCAGCACTTCAAGTGCAGTTGTTACCTTCATAAGGCCCCTAGAGACATCACGGCTGCAGTGAGCTATCCCTTCCTGCATGGCCACGGAGCGCCTGCAGAGCAGAGAAGAGGCTGTTAAGAGGCGGTTCACTGCCTTAGTATGGTTTTCCATTTTCTGCCTCTCCCTGCACTGTGCCATCCTGTCCTCATCAAGTTTGCTGCACAGCAGCATGACTGACTGGGACATGTCCCTCATGCCCTCAGACATCTCCCTCATGGCCTCAGCCAGTGTGGAGGTCAAAGTGCTGATGCCCTTCTCAATGTTCACCATTTTGTTGTTGAGGTGTTTCATTTGCCGCTGTACTGACTGAATTGCCTTCCCTTGCAGGCGCTGCACCTTGACCATATTTGCCTCCAGTCCTGCGAAGACACCATGATCCTCCACCTGCAATGGTGGACTGGTTTCCCGACCCCTGCGGCGTCTGGCACCTGTGTGTGCTCTCTCTGATGTGGACTGTGACCCAGCATTACTGCCATCCACTGGCACAGTAGATATTTCACACCCCCCCCCCCCCCCCCCGGGGTCTTCTAAGGACGACTCCATCTCCTGGAGTGTGGCAACAGCATGCCTCCTGGGTCTAACAACTGCAGGTGGTGTTGCTGCAGGTGATGCTAGCAGTAGTGGTGACGCTGGCAGTGGTGGTGAGGCTAGCAGTAGTGGTGACACTGGAAGTGGTGGTGAAGCTGGCAGTGGTGGTGACGCTGGCAGTGGTGGTGACGCTGGCAGTAGTGGGGATGCCGGTGGTGGTGGTGTGGTGTGGTGTGCCCTGCACTTGCACTGGCCTCCTCTGCTCTTTCCTTCCGGGGTGCCCTTCCTGCCTTGTCTTGAGCAGACCTGTGGACAGAAATTGTACATTAGCTCAGTAGTCCGGCAGCCCTGCATAGCTATAATAAATTTATATTTCTGGCACACTATCTCAATGTCATCTGCTTGCTTATCACTGATGTGTGTCACATGCCTTGTTGTTCAGTGTGATTACTGTCATGATAGGTGTTTAACTGACTACATCTCCCATAATGCATTGCTGGGCTTTACAAAACCTGTACTGGAGTCAGATTCACACAGCGTAATTGGGGAATTGGGAATAGGGAAGGGGGGGGGGGGGGTGCACATTGCTGCGCATGCTTCTTACCTTGTTTGGTAGCAGCTCTGGCTGAGCTGTTTGCATCCCCGATTCCACAGACACTTTCTGGCTCTATGGTGGACTCCACAAGCTGCTCAAGTGCAGTCAGGGCAGGTCCTCCTCCTGTCTGGCTGGCTTGTTTTTTGTTCTCCACCATCTTCTTTTTGGTGATGCTCCTGATGTCATACCCCAGCCTCTCCAGAAGGTTCTGATTGAGTGCGCCTGCACGGGTGTGGCCACTTCCTGATTGGGAGGGATGGTGGATGCACAGGATTGGCTGATTCCTCAATTGCTGGTGTTTTGAATTTCCGATTCGGTATTTACTGATTCGATATTTACCGATTCGGTATTATTTACCAAATCGGTAATACAGATTCGGAAATACCGATCGGTATTGAGGATTCGGTAAATTTTTTCTGATTTTTACCGATTCGGTAAATATTACCGAATTTTTACGTACATCGGAAATACCGAATTCTTAATACCGAATCGGTAAAATTCGGTATTTGGAAATTACCTACATAAGGCCCTAAATATTTTTTTTTAGTTTTCGTAGTTTTTAATGTCATATTTATTGCATTTTTAACTTAAGTGGTATCACTTAAAGCAATGTCATTGATTGACATTACTTCTGATTGGCAGTGGGAGAATACTGCATGCATTCTGTACTTTTTTTCTGAGCTCTTGGGGTTGTGTGGTGCTGTCTGTTGTAGTTCAGTCTTACTTGGTTAGTTAAAACTGGAGTAGACGGAAGTGAAGGTAATGTCACAATTGCTGACTGGCAAATATCTCTTCTTCAAGGTCTAGTCTTCTTTCTCACAGTTCTGGCTTACCACCCCCATTACACATCTTTGGGTGTCATGTACGCAGTAATGTACCTCTAACCATTCATAAACTAAGTATATTTCATTTACGTTGAGTACAGATTGTATTTCCTCCACCTCTTTTACATGGTATTGCAATTTTTCACTTTTTATGAGATCGTACAGAGACTTTTTTGTCCTGCACTTTCTTATTTAACTGTTTGTGCATTTCCTTATTTTATATTGATTCTTAATTTAGTAATGTTTGTGTATAATATGTATCACACCATGCAACCTATCATCTTAGTATATAAATGATTTGTGGAGCAACCTTTGCACAGAAACACTTTGTGAAAAATATTGTCAAAACTTATATTGTACAAAAAAATTCAATTTCAGACATTATATTGTATTTGATATGTTACCTTATTTGGACAAAACTCAACAACAAAGGAACCGCCTTTAGGTACCATCAAGCTGCACTGCCCCGTCGCCGCCTGAATCCAATGAATTAAGTTCAGTCATTTTAAACAACTTTTCACTTTTTCATTTTTTTCTCCATCCTTTTCCTCTCGTTTTTTTGTAAATTCAATTCATTTTACTCAATGCAGGTAAACTATTGTTGTTCAACATAAGCTCAGAAGCGTAAGGTGGGTTTCATGTCATGATTTAATTATCAAGCCCAATGAATTTCGGGAAATAAAATTCCCTTCGTCAGGGACATCTTTAATTACAAACAAAAATATATGTACTTTAAATCAATTTCTAAACATTTCATAAAGGGTTAAACAGTTGATATCGGTTGTTTGCTAAAACTTCTCCCAAAGACACACTCGCCATTATTCCAACATATCTATTAGCAGTTATCGCTAACCCCTAAATATACTATCATTTTACAGCTCAGATCATCTTCTCATATTACTCTGAAGCTCGAAAAGCTCCAAACTGTTAACTATATAAACTTCGCCTTATTACGAGAATGAACAGTTTGCAGAATTAAAAACGCAGACACATTTTTAACAATTCGACAACGTTTTGAAACTCTGGAAAGCTTACCATGAAATGCGGTCAAATCTTTTAAATGTTATCATCAATTTCGCGGTAACTTAGTTCCAATTGTATTTATATAACAAAAACATAAAATGCTCCCTTTTGCCAGCATGCCTAGGCATGTAAGTCTTATTCGACCCCCCAACTTCATGTTTCAGCACCTTATTTGGACACACATATCAGGCAAAGTGTTATTGTTCTGCTCTTGCTGGTGCAAGGTTTGTTGAGGTCACGCACAAAGTTGGATGGACTTGTTTGCTCTTTCAAGAAGTGTACTGTGGTTACTAATAATATCAATAACAATAGCAATAATACTTGTAGAGCATGGGGGGCGGAGCTAGCCGGCGTCCATGTAAGACGCACGAGCGCGGAGCTCCCTACCGATAACCCGCCAAACTTCGGCAAATTGATCCTTGACCGACCCTGCCGGCATTGAAACCTGTGGGGAACTATTGGGCGACCCCTCGGTGAGACGGCGGCCCCTTGGTTCGGCGGAGACCGGACGCGGTGCGACTTTGTACCGCAGCACCCGGAGCGACGAGGACCCAGGCCGCGATCCCCGACCTAGCCTGGCCTGCAACCCGGGTTGCGTCGCAGTACGTGCGGCGTGCGTGCTCGCGGCGGACCCGGACACCCACGGAGTCTCCTGGACGGCGGTAAGCGCTTGCGCCCGGCATTGAGGCGCTGTGGAGAGGACATCCCCCTGTCTGGTGGCGACGTGCGGAGAGGGCGGCCAGGAGGTGCACGGAGCCATTGTCGCCTGTGGGGAGGCCCCGAGGAGAGGCACTACATTGACAGCGTGGGGCACCGTCCGCCGACCCCCGGCACCTGGCGCCACAAGGAGGAGGGAGTTCGGAGTTGCGGTGGGCGCCCGGATCCCAAGCACTGAGACACTTTGCTCACCGTCTGGGCGACCGGACAGTACAGGGTATTGCCCGACGCCACGTTCTGCGGAACGCTTGAATTGGACTTCTGGGGCGGGGAGTCGCCATCTTGGGCGCCGGCCCCACGACACATCGCCCTAATCGAGGGAGTCCCACGACCCTGCGCCCACTGCTGACCCTAATCAAGAATCCTGAGTGGTGGTTTCCACGCGTCTGACCCTGCTGACCACGTGTCCACCAGAGCCACCATGGTGAAAGGAGACAGGTCACAGCCGAAGCTGACATTCGACCAGAGGAAAGCGAAAGGAGCCGAGGGGACAACACAAACCTCCCCACCGCGCCCTGCGACATCTGAGTCCTCCCTATGCTCTGAGATACGGGACATGCTTGGGACGATGGAAAAAGGTCTTCAAGTCAGCATGACGGAGATTAGCACCAAAATCGATGCACTGACATACCGGATGGACCGCATGTCCGAGAGGGTAGACAAACACGCGGAGCGGCTGGACATGGCAGAGAGACGGCTCACAGAGGCGGAAGAGGCTCAAACGGAGTGGGATAAGGACCGCAAACAGTTTAATCGGCTGCTCCAGGTTATTCAAGATAAGACAGAAGATTTGGAGGCACGCTCGAGGCGCTCCAACCTACGCATTACGGGCGTAGCGGAATCCACTAGCACCGGTAAAATGGAGCTGTTTGTGGAGAAACTCCTGCGGGCCCTGCTGGGGGAAGATGCATTCTCCCCTATGTTTATTGTTGAACGGGCCCACCGCACTCTGGGGCCGAAACCACAACCTGGCCTCCCGCCGCGCCCGATCGTAGCAAAGTTGCTTAATTATCGGGACAGGGACTTGGCGCTGCGGCTGGCCAGAGAGAAGGGGAAATTGCAGTTCGAAGGCATGGCCATCTCCCTATTCCCGGACTTCACGGCGAGAGTGCAAGAGGAGAGGAAGCGCTTCGCCCCCTACAAGAAACAGCTGAAGGACCTGGGGCTTGACTACGCCATGCTGTATCCTGCGAGACTTCGCATCAACAGGCAAGGTCACTCACATTTCTTCACTGACCCAGCGGATCTTAAGAAATCCTTGAAGGAATGGGAAAGGGACAACCGCAACAATCAGGGGAGTAGGCGGGAGGACCCAGGCGCCTCCTCCCACTTGAGTGACCAGGAGTAGCCCATCACATGAGGGAAGCTGCTGAACTGTTGGCACTGGACAGCGCAAAGACTTACACACGGCCGGTGTGGACCCACCGTGAACTGTCTTTTTGGGTGAGACCTACCTGTTTACTCCTGATCGGGTTGGGTAACACCGTGGATTGGGTGGGGGGCTGCTCTACTTGCCGGGGGAGGTCGGGGTAGGCCCCTCTACATGAGAGACTGGTATTGAGGAACTGTAAAGACTAGAGCTGGCAGGGCTCATTACTTTTTGGCGGGGGGCGGGATGGGGGCACGCGAGAGGTTACTTGTTCTGTTTCCCGGCTGAGCGGTTTGCTGGCTAGATCCCTCTGCCTCTGCGCTTTTGGCTTCTGGCTCCCTCGGGAGCTATTTGGGGTTCTATACAATTGATAGTTGAACACGGGGGGATGTTGGGTGGTGATGATTCCTGTCTGACCGGGTTGGGGTTGGTCGGCTGTGGGCGGGGGGGGGGGGTTTCCTTGACTGTTTGTGCATTGTTGCTGACATGCTGTTTGGGGTTCGGGGTTTGCCGGGTGGGGGGTTTGTTTTTGCTGACTACCACACTGTGTCTGCCACGCTGCCTGCTCTGCGATCTTCTACTTTCTAACCTGCTATGTCTAATATTGACTCTCTGAGTGCGGAGGGCTCTCCGAGCTCTTTGCGACTGCTATCCTGGAACGTGAGGGGGCTCAACGACTACCGCAAACTCAGGAAGGTCCTGGCCTATTTGCAACGCCATCACATTGACCTTGCCTTGTTACAGGAGACACATTTGCCGCCTTCCAGCCCTATGTTACAGGTGAGGGGTCTTGGCCCCGCTTGTGTCTCCGCGGGGTTCACAACGCATGCCAGGGGGGTGCTCACATGGGCCAATCCCAGGTCCCGACTGACGCTGACCCGAGTGGCTGGTGACCCGGAGGGGAGGTTTGTGATTACGCGTTGTGTTGGAACAGATCATGATCTCCTGCTGGTGAATGTGTATGGCCCCAACTATGACTCCCCAGAGTTTTACTCTTCGCTTGCGGACGGCTGCAGGCAGTTTGTGGGTTCTAGAATGCTGTGGGGAGGGGATTTTAATCTGGTACTGAACCCGGCCCTTGACAGATCTGCGGGTCCCCCTAGGTCCCCTGTGCCCTCCGCGTCCCTCCTTTTGTCTGAATGTGTGAAACTTGATTTGGTTGATGTGTGGAGGCATAAACACTCGGGGCGGGGTGGGTTCACTCACTACTCGGCCTACCACAACATCCACACACGCATTGATTACTGGCTTGCTTCCCACAGTTTACTCGCCTTGGTTAAGGGTTGCTCGGTCCTCCCGCGCACGCTCTCTGATCACTCACCCTTGCTACTGTTGCTTGTTGCTCCTCCCAAGAGGATCCCCCCCTTCACGTGGAGGTTCCCCCCATACTCCCTCCTAGATGAGGTCTTCAGAGGGGAACTTGCGGACGACATAGAGACCTATTTCGCGACCAATGTGGGCTCAGTGGACAGCGTTCAGGTTCTCTGGGACGCATTTAAGGTTTACATCAGGGGGATGACTATGGCAAAGCACTCAGGGGTGCTCAAAGCCATCAGACGGCGCCTACAACTGCTAGAAACGCAGCTAGCGAACTTGGAGGGTCGGGCGGCGGACTCGGGGGACACGGCTGCTGCAGCCGAGCGCAAAACCTTGCTAGATGAATTTCAGGAGGAGGCGGACAGGGAAATTCAACATATGGGCAAATACGCGACGGCGCGGGCGTATGGGGAACGGGAGCGGCCTGGTGCCCTCCTAGCTAAACTTATGCGCAACAGTAGGCCCCCATTGGTTATCGAGAAGTTGGTGACAGCTGCTGGGGCGGTGGTTACTGAGGAGCAAGATATCTTAGCGGAATTCCAAGCCTACTACACTGCCCTTTACTCCTCGAGGGACGCACACCTCGAAGAGGAAATCGACGACTATTTAGGCCACCTGCAGATGCCTTTCCTGGCTGACTGGCAGAGGGAGTTTCTCATGGCCCCCATCCAGAAGGAGGAGATAACGGAGGCGCTGGAATGCATGAAATCCGGCAGCGCTCCTGGTGCGGACGGTCTCACGGTATCATTCTATAAAACCTTCAAGGCGCAACTGGTCCCATATCTGATGCTCTTGTTCGATGATATTTGCCAGCAGGGCAGCATGTCGAAATCCATGAGAGAGGCGCTGCTCATCACCATCCCTAAACCTGGCAAACCCCTTGACCAATGTGGCTCTTACCGGCCGCTTTCCCTGATCAATGTGGACGCGAAGCTGTATGCTAAAATTCTTGCGACTCGCCTTTCGCTGCTGGTCCCGGATCTGGTCGCCCCAGAGCAGGCTGGATTTGTTCCCTCCCGCAATCTCACGTACAATATCCGCACAGTCCTGGGCACGATCCAGCATGTCAAGCACGAAAGCAAGGCTGTGGCCATATTCTTGGATATGGAGAAAGCCTTCGATTTGGTCGAGTGGCCGTTCATGCTGAAGGTCCTCCGTAAATTCGGCCTCGGGGAGCCGTTCCTGCAAATGCTGGGAGCCCTTTACTACAAACCCACGGCGAGATTGAGGATGGGTAACCTGGTCACTGCTCCCATCGAAATTGGGAGGGGCACGCGCCAAGGTTGTCCCCTCTCCCCGCTACTGTATGCCATGGTAGCCGAGCCTCTCGCCTGCGCTATGCGAGAGTACCACCGGTTTGAGGGGATCAACTTCCCGACGTACCAAATTGGTATCTCCACATACGCGGATGACACTCTACTATATGTCCGAGAACCGGAGACCAACCTCTCTGCGGTGCTGCGAGAGGTGGTGAGGTTTGGGGCTCTATCGGGCCTCCGCGTCAACTGGTCCAAATCAGTAGCACTGCCCCTGACTCCGGTGACGCTCCCCTTTGACTCGGAGTACCCCTTGCAATGGACCACGGACTCCATTCGCTACTTGGGGATACACATCCATACAGATCCGGAGGTTTTGATTCGCGAGAATTACGGAGTGGCCTACTCCAGGCTGACGGATGACGTCGAGGTGTGGTCTAGGCTCCCACTTTCACTCATGGGCAGGATTGCACTCATGAAGATGGTGGTGCTCCCCAGGTTCCTTTTTCTATTCGTGAATATACCAATAGTCCTTTCCAAAACCTTTTTCCGGCAACTTACGCAGACACTTGTCCGCCTAGCGTGGGGAGGCAAGCAGCCGCGGGTGCAGTGGAAAACACTCACCCTCCCTTACGAACAGGGAGGCCTGGGGGCGCCAGATCTGGAGCGATACTACAGACTCGCACAGGGTGCCCACCTTCACACGTGGATTCATGGGGACCCGGACATACCTCATGTGAAGTTGGAGCGGCTCTTTGCAGACCCTGTCCCACTCCCGGCGACGGTGTGCTATCCGCCCGATAGACGGGTCGGCAATCTGGACTCCATAGCTGCCACGAATCATGCTTGGCATGCTCTGATCGGCCCCCGCGAGTGCCCCCTGCTATATTCGCCTTTGCTCCGGATAGAATGGGCGGCCTGGTTGACTCCTTTAACGGAGAAGGGGGTCCAGACGGCGCTACGTGACCTTGGCATTGTTACCATGGGGGACCTCTTTTCAGAGGGCACTCTGAGAACGCTGCGTCACGTCCTTCAGTCTTGCCCCAGGGCGACGATGCTGCATCGCTTCCAATATCACAGGGTCCGCAGAGCGGCTCTGGCCGTTTTGGGCCCGGGCCTCGCCGAACCGCCGGTAGTGCCGGAACTCACCTATGTCGTCAAAACCCCCTCAGCGCGCAAATTGATAACGGCTCTTAGGACGCTGGGCGATGGTCAGCGGCAGTGCTCCCCCTCCAAGGCCCGCTTGGCCTGGCAGATTGACCTCCAATCTCCTATCTCGGACGACATGTGGAGGTACTGTGCCACTAACACTAGGAAGATCTCTCTCAACGGCAGGCACCGACTGGTGCATTTTAAATTCTTGCAACGAGTCTACTACACTCCTGAGAGGTTGCACAGGTATGGCCTTCGAGACTCAGCGGAGTGTGAGCGTTGCCGCTTTCACACAGCGGACTTTTTCCATATGGCCTGGACTTGTCCTGCAATACACAAATACTGGGTAGAAGTCTTTGCGGAGCTCAGTACCATCCTTGGTGAGGTGCTCTTGCCCAACCCGGCGCTCGCCTTACTTGGTTTTTCAAAACCCCTCCCTGTGGCTCTGCGACGACTCGCGGACATGGCACTGCTCATGGCGAAACGCCTGTTAGCATTATGCTGGATGCGGGGGCCGGTCCCTACAAAAAAAAGATGGGAAACAGACCTGCTTTACTGTTGCACGCAATCGGAGGTGTATAGTGAACTCCTACCGCCTACGAGTAGACCCAAAAACTTCTGGGGTATGTTTCGGGCTTTCCAGAATGCGAGGGAGAGTGATGAATCGGACCCAGAGAGTGTGGAGCTTGATGTACTACAGGAAGATGGGGCTGCAGCGGCTGTGCTGGAAGAGTGTGTTGGTTGATAACCTCCACGTTGTGTCAGAATGTTGGTTCTATTCTGGCGTTTGGGGTGTTTGAGGTGGATGTGACCTGTGACGGCTGCGCTGATTGGCGGTAACCACTATCCCCCTCTTGGAGCGTCATCTCGCCTTCGCGGGTGATTGTTCATTCCCCCTCAGCCTTGCTGGAGGGTTACTGGTAGTGGTGTAGGGTGGGGGGTGGGTGGTGGGCACGGGTTTAGGTAGTCTGGCTGGTTCTTCTTTGGGGGAGGGTGGGTTTGTTCTGAACTGGGTCTGGGTTTCTTCACAGTCCCTCCCGGATGGCTATGTCGATCCTCCTACTCTGACACGCCTTCTTACGCCAGGGTCTGACATTGTTTGCATTGCGGTGCTTGCATCCTGCTTACGAAATGTGGCTCCCCAGTGGTGGCGGATGTGTTCTGCTACCTCTACACACTGGTTCTGCGCCTGCGCTCTTGCCGCCAGGCCCTTGGGCTGTTGGATGTTACGGCTGTGTCATTTGCTTTTCCGCAGGGGTTTGATAGGTGTGTTTTTTCTCCCCTTTCCCGATCCTGATGCCGCCGGCCTCCGGGTTGTAGGCGATGTTGGCTGTGTATGTGACCTGGAGTTGTAATAAAGTAAAATTTAATAAAAAAAAATACTTGTAGAGCACATAGTTAATTCAGCGGAAGTGTCCCAGCACTAAGGTTTCTCTCCCACAGTCCGGAACAGACGAGGCACTAAAGAGGCACAATTAAGTTGATTTAAAGAGCCGGGTCTTTAGCTTTTTTCGGAAGGATAGCTCTGTTTTTTCCTGCCTAAGCAAAAGGGGAAGAGAGCTCCACATCTTAGCTGCCAAAAGGCGAAAGGAGCTTCCTCTGAGGCGAACCCTTTTAATGATGGGGATACAGGCCAGAGAGGCCCCAGCTCATCTGAAACTTCTCCTTAGGGAATGGCGTGACGAAAGGGTGCCGATACTATGGGGCTTTATTGTGAAAGATTCTGTAAAAATTAGCACATGGCCTTAAACAGGGCTTCAAGTGGGCCGGGTCTCACTGGGTCTGAGCACCGGCAGTTTATTTACTAGGGGCCCTGGCACTGGCGATCCGGTTTTTTCCGGACTGCAATGACAGCAGGTACACCGATGTGTGCTGCTCACACTGATCACTTCTCACTAGTGGAGAAGTTATGGCATGACGTCAGCCCAGGTTAGTGTTGTAGGAGAAGGGAAATCCTTTAAAGAAGGTCATTTTCTCTCTGGATTTTCCTTCTCTTTTAGAAACTCAGGAGCAGCAACATTGTCTTAGTGTCACCAGGCTTTAAGTGGAAGCTTTTTCAATATTATATACAAGCCATAGTTGCTGCTTATTTATCTTATGCAACTAACAACCATTGACAAAGCCAATGGTCCTGACTTGTGGTAGGTATGATGTTACTTGTTGAATCATATATCTGGATGCAGTGACCAAAACAGCGGCACATTATGCTAAGCACAGATTTTTAGCTTAGGTTTGTAAGCCATGCCACTAATTACATTAGCCCGGCCCCTTTGTGAGACCCCCAGTTTTTCCATTCCAAAAAAAGCCCTGGCCTTAAAGGAAACCCTTTCCTTTAGCGGTAGTTAAGGCAATTTTACAAGAGCAGGAGCTGTAGGGGAACTTCTTGATAAATTTAACAAGGGTTAACACACTGGAGTCTCATCAGTCGTGGCTGCGAGACCCCAGATACAAAACGTTGCAGTAGTCCAGTCTGACATAACCAGAAACTGGACCACTGTCCTCTTGACTGCTTCTGGTAGTATTCCAAGCATCTTTTTCAAAGTTTTTAAGATCCCAAAGCACCGGGCCGCTAAGCTTGTGATTTCACTATTAAATGAGAGCTTTGAGTCAAGCCAGGTATGGAGATTTTTAACTCTTGACTTGAGTGCAGGTAAAGGCCCAAGTGTCTCTGGCCACAACGCTGTGGAGCAAATTGAAGGCTGCTTGCCAAGGATAAGAACCTCCGTTTTCCCAGGGTTTAGCTTGAGAAAACTGAGTTTCGTCCACTCAGCCACCTCCCATAAGCAGGATCTAAGCAGAACCTCTGTAGTGGGTGTGTCCTGAGATAGAGTGATTATCAACTGTTTATCAGCTGCGTATCATCGGCGTACAACACGATGTTGAAGCTGTTGCGCTCTATATCAGCCAAGGGGTGCATATATAGATAGAAAAGAGTAGGGCTCAAAGAAGAGCCCCGAGACACCCCTGCTGCAGTGGAAAAACCTTGTGTGGAAAAGGTTTTTGTGCCACCTGAAAGGTGCGGTTCTGCAACGAGGCGAGATACAGCAAAACCTTGTCACCAATTCCAGTGTTCCAAGGTTGTTCAAGTAAAAGGCTGTTGGACACGGTGCCAAAGGCTGCACTGAGGTCCAGCAACAGCAAAGCTGTAATGTCGCCTCTATCACCAGCTTGGTGAATGGAATCAGAGGCAAGCAATAATGCTGACTCTGTGCTGTATTTGGGACAAAAGTCCAATTGAGTCTTATGAAGAAGATGTCTTGTCTCTATGAAAGTTGAAAGTTGTTGATTTATATATTGTTCTGCCACCTTAGAGACGAAGGGAGCAGCAAAATAGGTCTGAAATTCTCTGGCTTTGTGGGATCAAGTAGCAGCTTTTTTAAAGTGGCTCTATGGTGGCATGTTTCCAAGACTGAGAAACCTGTCCTGACGTGAAAGAGCCGTTAAGGAGATCACATAACAATGGTGCTATCACCTTTAGATCTAGCTCTATGATGGCGGGAGAAGCAGGATTGGAGGAAGCCACTGATTTAACAGTTGCCAGTAATGGACAAAGCGGCATATTATCAAGAAAGGGCCTTACATTATCGCCGCTTTTATCGGCAGGAAACTGCTGATAAAGCGGCGATAATGGGCTTGATAATATGCTCCATGAATTCCAATCGAAGCCCATGGTACATGTCTTCACATCTAACATGGGCTTCGATTGGAATTCATAGAGCATATTATCAAGCCCATTACCGCCGCTTTATCGGCAGTTTCCTGCCGATAAAAGCGGCGATAATGTAAGGCCCTATCTTGATAATATGCCCCATAATTCCTCAGCTGTGATCAATTTGAAACTAGGGAGCCCCACACTGTCTAACAGAGATTCAAACCATACTAGAGATGCTGTAAAAATGTTAAGCCTAACCCGGAGGACGATAATTTAAAAACCCTGCCAAGGTGAAGTTGTTAGACAGTTCAAGAGAGAAAAAAGCAGGCTCACTTTCTGCATTCATTACTTCGGGTAAGGTACAATGGATTGCTTGTTCAAAAATAATTGCAATCCGCGCCCCTCCCCCCCTGACTCCCCCTTTCCCCTCTTTTGTAGAGGCCTACCTAGCCTAACAATTGCCTATCCCTGGGGAATGGCCGGGAGTACGTCCAGCGCTGAACTTTGCGTCAGCCACCTCTCAGATAGAAAGATGGTGCTAGGCAGATAGTCAGACAAGAATTCATACAGCTCTAATTTGTGTCTGACGAATGAACGGCAATTGACCAAATATCCTGTGTGCGGAGACCGTGGGATATTGTTACCCAAGTCAGTGGGCTCCACTAGAGTTTGGGAAGAAAACCCACAACTAACTAATAGCAATTAGGAAAAGGAGGACCAATATCTAGGGATCATGTATGGGGTCAGTATTTTTGGGAAGTAGTGTATGATATATGCATGTGTGTGGTATTTTTATAGTGCAAACATAGCCGGAAGGCAGTGGGCAGAATAAACCCACAACTAACTAATAGCAATTAGGAAAAGGAGGACCAATATCTAGGGATCATGTATGGGGTCAGTATTTTTGGGAAGTAGTGTATGATATATGCATGTGTGTGGTATTTTTATAGTGCAAACATAGCCGGAAGGCAGTGGGCACACTTAGGTTAAATTCTGCTTTGGGACAAGACAAACCTTACATGGGATGGATTGTGAAGGGGAAGTAATGAGGATTCCCAGTAAGAAGTCGAAGAATACAACGCAGGCCCATAAACACATATAAAATATATAGAAATACAAACACATACAAAACTACATGGACTCACAGAAAGATATGTACAGAAATACGTAGACACATACAAGCACCGACAATCACAGATACTCACAGGGTTAAGAGTAGAAAGAAGCAAAACTTTATAAATGCACTCACAGGCACCTACATATAAATACATACAGACAAGCAAAAGCATGCACACACACATGGAAATGTGCACCCACGCATACACACTAAACGGTCATTTGTGTCTCTTCAGCTCAAGAAAAGCATCTTTCAAAGCCTCGGGTTGAACACGGCACACACTGCACTGCGGTATTCCGCACATGGTCTGTTGGATAGGATCTCCCATGCTCCCTGTGTGGTGAACACATGCCTTCCCTCACTCCACACACCCCCTCCCACTCATCCCCTGCCCTCCACATGGCAGCTGCAGCAGTGTCGGCGGTGTAGGGTGGCAGAGGACAGCCCTGCCCGGAATGGTGGAGCTGTGCAGGGTGACGTCAGGAGAGGAAACAGCTGCAGTGCACCGGAGTCTCTTCAGACCTCCCGGCTCCCTCGGAGAAGGCGCAGCTCCAGAGCCCACCTCACTGTCCGAGGGTACGCCGCGGCAGTGACAGCTCTCTGCGGGACCACCCGACCCTCTCAGCCCAGCCCCGCGCGATCCACGGCCGCCCAGGTGAGTCTTTGGGGGGAGTGGAGGGGTGCCCTGCGGGACTGACGCATTTAAAAATAGTATTTAATATCATTCCGAAAAAAAGTGCTGTATAACTGAGGGCAACATTAGAGTAAGAGCAAACCATGAGGGATGCAGATTGATGCTAAATGTGTGGGAAGAGCCCTTGAGAAAGGCTTGAAAAAATAAATGAAAGGTTAGTGAGTTTTGAAAATGTGTAATAGTGCCACGCACGCACAGCACATGGCATCACAGGGTGGGGGCAGCAGGCAACAGAACTCTCACATTATGAAATGTGGGCTCCTCGGGGCGAGTCTCCAGCCTCGTGGCATATGGGAGGAGGGGCGGCGGCTTAACTCCGGGCGGTACGTGTGACCGCTGGCACATTCATGCAATGCCACATTCATTGTGGGGATTCTCGCCGAATTCTGGAGCACCCGGGGAGCTTATTTTCTGCACCCCTCCTAATCAGGGATTCCCACCCCATTCTGAAGAATCTCACTGCTCCTGTCTTCTCAGGCGCTACTCGCTGGCTTGCAGCTCGCAAAATGCCTTTTATCATCACCTCTTGATTATTTGCCCTGCAGTTTAACCCTGTACAGTCCACGTCAGTGCTGAAGAAATATCTGGACTATTAAAATACAAGCCCCAGCTTCCAACAACACTCCTCCCCAGTCCCCACCCGCCCCCTCTCCAGTTTGTCATTTCCAACCAGCTGCATAGCGCTGAGTGAAAATGCGGGAGGGGTTGTCCTGGGAAAGTCTGCACCTGTGCATGGGTCGAGGGCAGCGCTGATGGATGCTAACGGTAGCCGTGCATGAAAACTTAGAGAAAAATGGAGTGAAAACTATTAGTAACTGAATTCAAGGGTGACTTCTAAAATCATCTGTTTTTCAGTGTTTTAGCCTGCCTGAGGACGAGTGGGTTCATTGTTTTTTTAATATATCAGTGGACTGGGGTCTTAGAAGATGAATTGCCCTGGCCAGGATCACATGGATTCGTCGAGGGTGGTGCTGTGAATTGAACCCAACTTTCCTGGACGCACAGTTGACAACCCCTGGATGAGACCGCCTATCTGTGTCCAAGGCAGGTGTTCCATTCCAACAACCCACAGTCTGACACAGTACCTAGGAGTACTGTTTCTCTCTCTCTAAAGCAGCAAATCACGTTTGTGGCTTTAAAATTGCTGTTTCTTTGGGAGCTTAAAATGGTCAGACTGTCCTGAACACAGCCTCCCGCCCTCCAGACCCCCAGGGGCCTCCCAGACTTCAGTTATGCTATTCAGCCTTGGGCTGACCCTTGAGGTCTGGGTGAACCCCTCGAATCGACAGCATTGGGCTCCCCCGAGGGACAGTTGTGTCTCACCATGCGCTGAAATGATATTTGACTTTTTGGTAAAAATGCTGGCCAAGTGTTAAAAGCAGTGTGAATGGCCCCTGTGGACGAGAGCCCTTCCCCCGCCGATTTACGCTCAAGGTCACAGGTAGTTCTGTGCTCAGGGGCCCGTGGGCAGCATTTTACATTTCCGGGTACAGCACAAGAGGGCGCAGACTAACGGTGCCCTGGTAAGCGGCGCAGAGCCATCGCAAGGCCTTGTAAGGGTGTGGCCACAATGCAGACATGGTAGAGACAGGGACTGCAGATGACTCTAAGCGTTTCCGGTGTCTGTTCAGTATCCATGTAAGTGTCTCGAGATGTTGGTGTCGGCTTGGTGCCAGTATTCATCTGTGTCTCAATATGGGAGTGTGTGCTGTGCCAGAATCCCTCTGTGTTTCAATCTGTGGGTGTCTGCTCGATGTCAGAATCCACCCAAGTGTCCCAATATGTGGGTGTCTGGTGGAGTTCAGGGCAGACACAAGGCATGATCCAGTTAAACTCTGACCAAGAGTGACGCAAGGGCGGTTTACAGCTCTGAGTTCCGGGACTGCAGGCTCCGCGGATCCCAGAGGAGTCGGCGATGCAGAACCAGGTTGTGAAATGGCTGCTTAGCTGGGCCCTGTTACTTCTGTATCTTACCCCAGTATCAATGTATCGCTCACTGGGTCTCCAGTGCCTCTTATCTGTTGAAACCTCAATGGGTGGCCTTCTGTCACTATGCCAGGGCCCCTGGCAGGGGGCTCTTCGAGTGATGAAATGGTGCAATAGATGGGCGCAGAAAGGAGAAAGGACCAGTGAATGATGTGTTGCATTTTTTATCCTGTAGCTGAGACTTAGCAGGCGTGTGTTCGTTGGCCAATTAATTGGAGGTTGCATTTCATTCTCATTCGTGCTTTGCATAAACTTCTTTTGCCAAAGGTGAGACTTGTTACCTGAATTAATGAATAGTTTTATTTTGTACACTCATTTAAATCCATTACAAATGTTAACACTGAGCATTAATACAGAAAAGGACTACCGTAGCTCATTAACGACACCATAATATCCTAAAACTACAATGTATCAACACGTATAGTGATACATCTAATATAAAGAAGTACAAATATAAACTCCTTACAAACACAGTCTTACTGTACAAAACAAAAACAAGATCAATCACAAGTCACATGAAAAAAAACATCTCAAATACAATAATTCAGTGAATTGTCAAGTACTCTCATTTACGGTTACAAAAAGGATTTTGTAGCAACCCTCGTGTTTCTCTGCAGCTGCTATGAACGGAATACATCTAAGGTAACTTGTGATTGATCGCCTGTAGACCAATAGATAAAGGCCTATCTACAGGTGCAAACACCCAAATAGGCCATGGGATCCACAAGCATCTCTTACACCCATTGGGAAAAGAGGAACAAACAAACACCCAGTGCAAGCCTGACTCTTTCTAAAAAATGCACAGCTTTTTAACAGGTTCTTACTGCTTACTAGTTATGTATCCAAGATGACATGACATCGATTGTGAGGAGCCATCGAAATGGGTGGATCACCATCTTTAGTTTTTGCTGTCCTGGAAAGGTTGCTTCTGTGCAGGATTACCTGCAGCAAACAGCATGACAATTTAATAGTGACCAAGCGTGAGCAGTTTACTGATAGCACTTTTGACCTCTTCTTACGAAATTAATGTAAGTGATTTGTTCACCATAGTTTTACATGAAAAGGCACTATTGATATTGTCCAGTACTCTTTGGTGTTTAATAGATCTAAGGCTGATTGTAGATATTCGTTCTGTGGCTAACTCTGCCAATACCATCTCTTTCCACACACGGTATTTTAGGGATGGAGCAGAAGTGCTTAATTTGAGCCATTCATTTCCGGTGCTCGGCAACAGCACTTAATTGTCAACACCGGCACTTAGGCCAGTCTACAACATGGTGGCACTGTTTGTCTAATTTAAAGACAACCACAACAGCAGTTGTTTATGAATTCAACATACATTAAAGAAGGCTAATAACTGTCCCCTAAGCCATCCTTGCCGTTTTAGGGACCTGGAATTATCTGAATTGTCACACTTGTAGGATAGGGATGGTTAATAGTTGTGTTGTTACTGTCATTGGCAGGGCTGACAGAGGCAGGGTGGTGCAAGACCAGGGCCCTGGCACTTATGGTTTTTTTTTTACAAATTAAGCACTAGGAGCAGAGACATTGTTTAGATTGTGGCACTTTTGAATACATACTGCTTACTGTGCAATGGCAGGTTTGATCAGACCAAATTGTAACCATGCTGAATCAAGGAGCGTAGAAACTGTCTCTAGGGATGCTTTGGCCCTGTAAGTTAATGATGGTAACATTTTGCTTTTAACCACCCGCACAAATGTTCTAGGAAGGGTTGTTGAGCACATCTAATTCTGCAGAGGATCTAATTCCCACAAGAAATGAACAATGATTACCTCTCACATGCCAGTGTAAGAGAGAATTAGGTACATTGCAGGCAGTGCTAGCATTTATTTTACCAGTACATTGTTCACAAAACACAATAATACATCAACTTTTCACCAAACACAGATGTTTGCTCTGATGCAATAAATTGATAGTTGATGAAAATTGAGTTAGTGCACACTGTAAACTAAGTAAAAGAAGCAGCACTCAGGCCAAGTGTGCTTTTGGTAAGAATGCGGCAAATGATTACTAAATGGAAAATAGCCTTAGTGTCTATGAGAATGCTGGGAAAAGCCCTCCATTGAGAGCCTGGGTATCCCACTGCTCAGTGGAGTTTCTGCTCCTAATGTCCTACAGAAATGCCTTGTCTTGACGCATACTAACAATAAGGTACTTAGGCATAAAATGGTCTATTCAAGGTCACAACACTTGCAAAAGAAGGATATGGCCTGAAGTCAGGTCTCCTGCCTCCCTAGTCCACAAAGTAGCCACTAGGTCGCCTCTATTCCTTCTGTTCCACTCGAGGTATTCCCGAACTTGAGAAGAATTCCCTATATATTTTTTAAAATGTAAACATTATTACCCTCCTGACTCCCGCGAGCAACCACCAGGAAATAGTGATACATTCTGCGAATTCGAGATGCATTTTTTATGGATTTATTTTAATTTGGCAGAGTTGTAGGCCTCAATGGAACAAGTAATCCAAACTTTTGTGGTTCACATTAGAATCTCAGAAGGGCAGCAATAGTTTCTAGCAGCGGGGCCAGGGAAAAGCGGGGAAACTGACTCTTCTAACAGAGAGAAATGAATTGTGAAAGGACACAATGCAACAAAAGAAGAGGAACTCATGGAGTGGAGTGCCAAAGAGGAAGGAATAGTGGCAGGATGGAAGAGAAAGAAAGAAAGGAAGAAAAAGTGAATCGAATTGACGGACTGGAACAGATTGTGGCAGAGAGCAAGCAAGAGTGGCAGGGAATCAGTGAAAGGAAAAGGATGCACGGCAGATTGACTGGGAAGGAAAAAAGTGGAACTGTGGATCTGAAGAGTAATGCGCGTATTGTGATGGAAGTGAACAATGAATAACATGACAGAGAAGAAGAGAGTGAATGGAAGATAGTTGCATGGAAAACACTGACCATTCACCGAAGGAAGGAGCTCTGCAGCAGTGACTAGCAGGAGTCTACATGCCGTTTAGTTGGAAAAATAGAGTGCATCAGTTTTGGTGTGTGTGGTGAGCGCATAGTCCCCTGGTAAAGCAAGAGGGCCCCATACATCAATTTGAATTGAGTCTCTTTTCCATTTTAGCCAACTTGACCTATTCTGTGTTGTATCTGTGAAAACGGTTTTCTACTGTCAATCCTGCATCTCCTGTCTGTATGTGATGGAAGCTTGCACTGCTGCAGCACAGACACACCTGCAATACTGTTCATGTTCTGTGTGATAGGGAGGCTTGTACTGCTGCTGCTTCATGTGATGTGCATGTCCTCCGCCCTTCTGTCCTTTCACGGCTCCTCCCTTCACTCCCTGCTCCCTCCCACACTCAGAAGGTTCACAGGAGCATAGTAACAATCAATTGACTGAGTGCGGCGTTAGTCTTCCTGGCTTAACGCCGCACTCCTCCACTTCAGAAACGCAGGGCTGCACCATATTTACAACAATATGGGGCAGCCCTGCATTTCCCCCTGCACTGACGCTAAACACTGGCGCCTGCACTGGTGCTAAACTTAGCAGCCAATGCAGGCCCCCTTGCACCATAGTGCACCATACTCAAGGGTGTCTGCGCTGAGGAGAAGATTGTTTATGTGCAGGAAGGTCTCCCTTCCTGCACGCAAACAATCTTTAAATGATGTATGTAACTTTAATGTAGCACACATAGAAGTAGCAAAATGTCATTTCTTTTCAATGGCACAATGCAGCACACATGGAAACAACAAAAACGAGGAGAAATAAAGCATTACTCCTCATTTCGCCTGTTTAAGACCAGGTTTTCCCTGGTCTTAATTTTTGCCTTGTAAATAGGGGGCAACGTCAAAATCAATGGGTATTGCGGTGGAACACCCACCGCAACACCCATTGCTCTCCCCTTTCACGCTAAATACAGCATAAAAGGGTGCCTTATTTACATGGCAGCGTTTAGCCACGTTAAGCGGCTTAACGCTGACTTGTAAATAAGGCAAAGCCCCTATCGCCATCATAACGTCACTAAAAGTGACGTTGTGGTGGCGATAGGGGCTTGTAGATATGCCTCACAGTGTTACAATTGTAAATAGTATAAGAAGTGGATTGTAAAGCCTAATAAAAAACATAAACCTTATACAGAGCCTACAGAGTAAGCTGAATTTCCACCAATTACAACCATCATTTGTGGATTGTGTTTTACACTTCTTCCTCCATTACCCCTTCTGCTAGGCACTGTCCCACGACAAGAACAACAGCCCCTCATTGCACTCTTCTAACCAAGCACGCCCAAGGGAAAGCATGCTACCTGGATGTATGTCCGAATATCCTACACAGGAATGTGGTCTTACATAAACATGATGTCTTAAGTATAGTTCACCAAAATATCAGCTCATTGGGTATAGACTTTCTATTAACTCCAATTGGGCAACAATTTGAAATAGACGTTTTGGATATGATATTTATATCAGATAATATTCTTACAATGATATGTTGGTACCACCCTGTGCTACTCTTTTGAGAATGAGCTTCGGTACCGCATCATGGTACTTGAAACACTATATAAATGGATCAGTGCAATAAAATGCTAGGTGTGAAAGAGAGACTTTAATGCTGCTACTCATATTGTGCGCGTTGTGTGTGTAAAGGTAGTTTGGGCTACTGGATATGTTAGTGATGCTAAAGAAAGTGGGTGCAGAGATACATAGTTAAATATGGTCGCCATTTAATGATTAATATACTCAGTTGACGCGGATGAGTTTGATTGCTTGATGTTTATTTTCGGGTCTACGTTTTTCACTTTAAGGTGTCTTTATTTTTCACTTTATGGTCTTGGTGCTTGGTCCACCCACGTCTGTGAACGCTAGTGCCATGTCAAGAACATGTATTTTACTTTCTGGTTTTGCATTCTAATTTTTGTAAGGATAACATTGTTTTTAAGAAATAGTGCTATTTGTTTTGTTGTTTGTTAATATTCCTTTTGTTATCCAATAAATGTTTTAAAATGTTTTTTTGAAAAAACAAGAACAAAAAGATATGCTCTTGACTATACAGAGCCGTGGCCTTCCTTTCTGTGGGCCGGATCTCAGCCTCTGACATTTGGATTGAGAGCAAAGCTGGTTTATGTTTCGACATCAACAAGATTTAAAAATAGCCTTCCTGTGTCTGATGCTTAATCCAGGGAAGGAGGCGCCATCTGTAAGTCTGTGGGTCCAGGAGCATGTACATAAGGGAGTGGTTGTGCACGCGCTGGGGCTGAGAGCCCCCAGCCGCCATGCAGTGAAGGCAGTGCTTAATGTGTGCAGCGGCTGCTGGGTGGCCCTTTGGACACTTAATATAGGAGACCGGGACATATCTGATCCAAAATAAAGGCCACTCGATAGATAGGAGATTTCAGAGGCATTGCAGTCCCTTTAACAGCTCTTAACAGGTTCTAGTGACCTTTGACACCATGCTGTCTTTTTTCAGCCTTTTATTTTTTTAAAGAAGCTAAGCAAAGGCAAAAAAAATGATCAGTTTGGCAGCAGTCACCATAGTGTACTAAAATTGTCAGCAGAGTCACTTCGTCTGCTAAATCTAATTTAAGCAAATCATGATTTTCAATGTGATTACAAAAATCAAATGTTATGGAATATTATAATGTTATGGAATTCTTTATATTAAAGTTCTGATTTTGTTTTTTTAAAGGTAACATTAGCTTTTTAGAAGCTGTGCACCGGCAGCAACAATACAACATTTCCTCAAAGAGATAACACATAGTACATTACTTGCAGTCACATTGTAGGATTCCCCAACACACAGAACGAGGGGTGTTTTCAGGTCGAGCCTAGCAGCAGCGCGCATGCGCTACTCGGTCTGAGAGGCATGCAGTAGTTGAGTATGCTGTGGAAGCCTCGGTTTCTCTACGCCCATATTCTTGATTGGCTGGTGTCATTGTCCTAGGTAAATGCTGGCTTCCGATTGATAATGAGGCTTGTTAGTCTCTCCTTGTTACTGCCCTGTCTCCATTTGTTACTTCCCATGAGGACTGGATCCAGGGCCGGACTGGCTACCGGGCAGTTTGGAATGCTGCTGAGCTGGGGGCTGATTTAGTTGATGGGGACCTGCGTGTACTAAACGAAATTCGTTTTGCTTTCATTATTTCGAAGCACATGCAGGTCTCCATGAACGAAATCAGCCCCCACTGCAGTGAAATCCGCCCCCAGCTCGGCAGCATTCCAAACTGCCCGGTAGTCAGTCCGGCCCTGACTGGATCTTTCACTTGTGGCATTACATGGTCTCCTTCATAAGTCGGTAGCACTATTTTTTTTTATTTGCAGCGCGGTCCCCTCTCACTTTAGCAGCTGCGCTTCTTTATTTAATTAATTTGCCTGCGGGCCGAAAGGTTAGCATTTCTACTCACTAATCTAACAAGCATTTGCAATGCAATTGGCCTCGAATTTACGCGAGGTTGAACTATTGATATTGCAAATAACAATGCCTTTTATTTTTGTTTTCGTTTTTAAAACATAAATAAAAGGCATTGTCATTTACAATACCAATAGCTTAAACTCACGTAAATGACCAATTGCATTGCAAATGCTTGTTCTTAGTGCAGCGGGTGGAATAACACCAGTACACGGGACATGAGTGGTCAACTGCACCCTAATTCTGTCTGGTCAGAGGTACCAAATATCGTCAGTTTCTTACTTTTTTCAAAAATATTACATGAACTCAAGTTTTCTGGCAGCTCAGACTTAGAATCACACCCATATTTAGGAGGCACTATAAGGACAAGTGGGCAGAGTCAGGGGCATAAGTGGGCAGTGTCAGAGGAGTGTGCAATGACCTTTTAAGATAAGTTTTGGGCATCTACACTTTTTGGTGTACAGTGTAAGCACTGAGTAAGGGGAGAGGTAATGTTCACCAATGGAGGTGCGGTGCTCACCTCCGCCCATGCAGTGCAGGGGATGTTCATACTCACTGAAGGAGGTGGGGTGATCAGAGCCTGCCATTCAGAGAAATGAGTGTTTGTGCGCATGTGTGTCCTCCCAGCTTGGCATGCAGTGAAGGAAGTGTTAATTAACGCCGGGGGATTCGCTAACCTCAGACCACCATGCAGTGAAGGAAGTGTTTGTGCACACATATGGAGCTGAGGTGGTCCCACCCCACCATGCTGTGAAGGAAGTGTTTGTGCACACATGTGGCATTGAGGTGTTCCCAGACCACCATGCAGTAAAGGAAGTGTTCACTCTCACTACAAGAGGTGCAGTGATCCCAGCTTGCCAGGCAGTAACCTGAGGACCCGATTCACAAGGAGCCTTCGCACTCGTGGCAGAGTCTCTGCACTCGTGGGGAATCTTTGCATTGAAAACTGCACTATTGAGATTGTGCCATGAGTGCAGAGCCTCTGCCACAACAGTAAGGGCTCTTTGAGAATCAGGCCCTGAGTATTGATGCTCACCAGAGGAGGTAATGTGAGTCCACCATGCACTTCAGTGAGTTGCCATGCTCACCAGAGGAGGTAATCTCAGCCTGCCTTGCACTTCAGTGAGTGTTCATGATTACCAGAGGAGGTAATCTCAGCCTACCTTGCACTGCAGTGAGTGTTCATGCTTACCAGCGGGGGGAATCTCAGCCTGCCTTGCGCTGCAGTGAGTGTTCATGCTCACCAGAGGAGGTAATCTCAGCCTGCCTTGCACTGCAGTGAGTGTTCATGCTCACCAGCGGGGGTAATCTCAGCCTGCCTTGAACCTCAGTGAGTGCTCATGCTCACCAGATGAAGTGGGTGATCCCTGTCCGCCTTGCACTGCAGTGAGTGTTCGTGCTCACCAGAGGAAGCAGCTGATCCCAGCCCGCTTGCACTTAAGTTAGTGTTTATGCTCACCAGAGGAAGCGGGTGATCGCAGCCCGCCTTACACTGCAGTGAGTGTTCGTGCTCACCAGAGAAAGCGGGTGATCCCAGCTCGCCTTGCACTGCAGTGAGTGTTCATGCTTACCAGAGGATGTGGCTGATCCCAGCCCACCTTGCACTTCAGTGAGTGTTCATACTCCCCAGAGGAGGTCATTTCAGTCCGCCATGCACTGCAGTGAGTGTTCGTGGTCAACAGAGAAATCGGCTGATCCTAGCCAACTCTGCACTGCAGTGAGTGTTCATGCTCACCAGAGTAAGTGGGTGATCCCAGCCCGCCTTGCACTGCAGAGAGCGTTCGTGCTCACCAGAGTAAGCGGGTGATCCCAGTTGGCCTTGCTGTGTTGGTTGCATTCCTTCTCACCGCAGGGGGCAGGTTCACCCCTGCATGTGTTGATATGTGGGGATGATGATTATTTTGAGAAAGTTCTTATTTTAGGTGATCCCCAATGAGAGCACCTTTTGAAGTTAACTGCTCATGTGCACCACTTGCATTGAGTTGGCAAGTCTTGATTATTGGCGGGTCTTGAATATAGGCAGACGACCATACACATTTCCAGCCTCACCTGTCCCTTGCGGCAGCGTTAATTGCTTCATGGGGGTTTAGTAACTAGTGCTCCTCGGACCTCCAAAGAGTCTCCGGCTTCAAGAGGCCCAGAGGCACCACAGACAGCAGGTTGTGCGTTGCTCACTAAAGGACAGTCTCAGTGGCCCCACAGACAGCAGTGGAGTCTTTCACGAAGGCAGACTTGATCATTCCCAAGGACTCCTGTAGACTCCAGCGGGATCTCACTCACAGTTGCTTCAGTGGCCCCATACGCTTCAATGAGCCCCGTTCTTAATCCATCTTAAAGGTTCCATAGGCTTTGATGTAGTCTCACTCATTAAACCTCAATGGATTCAACTCGTAGGCTTCTTCGATGACCCCATGCACCCTAGCGGAGCCCCACTCATGTGCAGGCGCAGTTGCCCTGTAGATGTCAATGGACTTCCACTGACAGGTGGGCTTAATGGCCCCCTGGACTTCAATGGAGTCCAACTCATAGGCAACCTCGGTGGCTACATGGAGCATCAGTGGGGTCCTCAATAGGGCCCTCTGTGGGTTCTCAATGAACCCACCTAGAAGGAAATGGCATGAAACCCCTTAAAGTAACCTCTAGTGCAGCAGTTACCCCTAGTACTGTGGCGTCAGTGTGTGAAGCGTGTGCAGAGTATATTTCCCATTGGCTCTTAGCTGAAATGGTGATTTCACTTTTTATGCTCGGGAACGGGCCTCCGGAGACAGTGAAGCTGCTGGCACTGGAGGTTCTGCATGGAGTAAAATCTAAGGGATGATGAAAGAGGAACCGAGGTAACATGCCGCACAAAGCGCCTGCTGAATATTTCATGATGCCCGGCCTCGCCTGGTGTTGCCTCCTCTCTCTCCACGCTCAGCTGCTCTGGCTCTTCAAGCTGTGCGAGTGCAGCTGTGACCGGGAGATGGATACGACCAGCTGCCCAGCACCTGCAGTCAAGAAGTCTGGGTAGTGACAGAAAGGCTACCTTAGCTACGAGTTTCAAGTCGTCATGAGAAAAGCTAGCAAGGGAGTAGCCAGGAAAACAAAATATCCACCCTGCTCGAATTTGAGCCACACAGAACAAAATACCCTACTAAAGAGAGCGATCCCTACACTTTCTTTTTAAGAACCTGTGGGAGTTGTTCTTCTTACTACAACACAATGCATTTTCCAGCCTGATTTAAAAATAATGTGGAAAAACTGCACATTTACCAGTAGTAACTTCTTTCATTCCTTCCTCTTTTTCTCTCTATCTTTCTTCCCTACCTTCTATGTCTTTATTTCCTTAATTTCCATTTTCTCATTCCTTGGTTTATCTTCCTTTCCGTCTGTTATTTCTTTCTTCATTTCATGTGTACAACATTTTAGCATTCTGACCTTCACAATATTCTTGTAAAATGTTCTTTGCTGCTTTGCATCTTCCCTTCTTCCCATTCTTCTCTTCTTGCTTGGTCCTTTCTTTTTATTGCCTTCCTGTCATTTCATTCACCTCTTCATTCCATCTTTCTTTCGTTTTGAATTCCTTCCATTTATTAATTCTTTCTTTTTCTTCTTTCTTTTGCCCTTTCACCTGTCACTCATTTCTTCTTTCCATGCTTTCATTTTTTTTTCTGCTTTCCCTCTTTCTTTGCCTCCGTCTATCTTTTATTTTTATTTCTTTATTTCGTTTTTTTCTTCTTACTATCCTTTGTTCCAAGTTGTATTCTTTTCTTCCATCTCCCTTCCTTTTTTCCTTTTTTATCATTTGTTTTATTTTCCTTTTATACTAGCATTCCACCCTGCTTCCTTTAACTTTCCTTCTTTACTTCTTTGCATTCTGCTTTCCTTCCATCCTACTATCGCATTGCTTTCACCTCTAACTTTTCTTTCCCATTAAGTACATTTGCTTCACTTTTTCACTGTTTTAAGCATGTTTGACATACAATTATATCCTGGTACTTTATTCCTCCGGTATTTATAAGTTTCTGCTGCTGACTTCCAAAGACATTTGAGCCAGAGGTGAAAGTTAGGAAGGGCAGTAAAACAATTTATCTGTCCCAAGCACCCCGCTAAGCTGGTATAGCGGGTGCTTCCCTACACCTTTGCTAGTGATATCAGTGGCATGATCATAGCCACCAAAATGACCCAATGTCATGTTCTACAGCTTCAGCTGTGGATTTTTAAAAACCAACACCTTGAATGGTAGGGTGAAGAAATCCAACTTATACAAATTCAATGCTCTTGTTTGGGTCTTGTTACAATTAGCAGTCTAAGATTAAACCTACACGTCCCAGATTACACCATAATGTTGACCAATGAACTGAGACTCATAGATGCTGACACACATGGCATAGGGGTTACTCAAGAGACAGAGGCAGCCAATATAATTTAACTTACTGGCCTGAATTGACTTTTTCATGTACCCCCAGTGACTCAGATTTACACAGGTTTGTACTTTTCAACGGGCAGTTGCATCAAGATTTTGTGTGCCCCAAGGGACTACAGGTATGAGAAGATCAGTCTCTAGATTTGAAGTTCACTTGGCAGCCTCAACCATCAAACATTCAATTTCTTGCTATGCCAGGAACCACGAGACATGGTCAAAAACCTTTTTTCCATTTGCTGCATACAGGACTGGAGCATCCAGAGAGAAGGAGGGTGTGTCATACTCTGGAGAATTTATTGATCCTTCATGACCTATGGGAGCCTACAGTTCAGGGTCTGGTGAGGTTACAGGTATTGGACCCTTGTCAACCCATTGGGTGGAGATTTTGAGGAGACGTGTGTGTGCCAGGACACCCTCACTGCCCATCAGGTGGATCTCATTTTGTGACAGCTTACCCATTTTAGATTTTTCGTACGAGGGCGTTGAATCTTTGTTGTATCAGCATCTAAGGAGCACTTTGAACGCAAGAACATACCCTGCTTGGCTTTTCCTCATGCGTATCTCAACAAATGTTGCCCTCATGTACAAAATGCTAGCAAAAGTGATATTCACGCAACGACCCAGCTTGTGTAGAGCATCACATATTTTTCATTGCTTGTCGCAGGGACACGTATCAGCCTTCCTGGGCCTCCTCAGTAACTCGTAGCTTCAGTCCTGACAGATCTGTCCATTATGAGGCAGATGCAATTTTGATATTCAGTTGGCTGGTCCCTGCCACAGGTGGCACAAGCGTACATAAAAAGACTAGTGCACGCTGCCCAGAGTACTGCCTGTAGCTGAGGTTAGCTCCAGCATACCGTCCTTAATGTTATTCACACTCATGAATGGGACAGCGACATGCAGATAATAACTCTGTTTTTCTACCTATGGGTAACATGAGTGACTACATTTTGTGCCATATTATTACTAGGGAATCAACAGTGGAAGCCTGATGAGTCTGCATGGTCCACCCGCCCTTGTCAGTCAGTCCTTACGAATTATACTACCAGTGACCTCTAACCGCTCAATAAATGGTTATGGCCTTCTGGGAGGTAAACATTTTCTCTGACACTAGATACCCTTTCATTGGCGTGTATCTCCATCCGTCACAGTCCCTCAGCAAGCATTCCGCAGACTGCAGGGGGCGAGGCACCCCTCTTACAGACTGCAGGGAGCGGGGAGATCCTCACAGGCTCCAGGGGTGGTGCACCCTCTCTCTACCCTTAGTACATGGCTAGTCTCCCAGCTGCATTTAATCCAATTCAAAGGGTACTAAACATGTATCAAGAATACATCTTTATATTACTGAAGAAAGTGATATGACATAAAAGAACAGAAAGCAACAACGAATAAAATTGACTTACAACACAAATTCAAAGAGTGATTACTTGATTGAAACATGAAGGAGTGCAATTGGAGACGTCCTCCCATTCAGGGAGTAACGGAAATCAACTATTAGTCTCCCGACTGTGCCTGACCAGGCGTCACTCTGCCCTCTTTGCTTCTCACGTGATTGTGCACGTGGGTCAGAAGTGCAAGGAAGACATAAACTATGGGCCTCATTTATGAGGCAGTGCGTCACTTTTACGCCGCCGTGCATCACTTTTTGTGACGCACCAGTGGCGTAAAAAATGTGCCTTGTTGCACCATATTTACAAAGTGACGCATCTAGGTAGATGCGTCACTTTGTAACCCCTTGCGCCACATTATACCTGCGCCAGGTATAATGTATGCAAGGGAGGCATATTGACGCAAGAAAGGGTCATGGAATTGACGCAGTGAAATCTATGAGATTTCACTGCGCCACTTCTAGGACTTAAATGCGTCAAAATCTTACGCCTGCCTCACAGCTCGCGTAAGACTGACGCAAGCTCTTTCACATTGCCCCATGTGAAAGGACACATTGCTGGAGTTGCGTCACTTTTGTGACACACTCCAGCAATGCGTCACATTTGCGCCTACAGATACGTCAGAAATACTGACGTATCTGTAACTCCTTGAGACATGATGCGTCATACTGTAAATATGACGCATCATTGATGTAGCAAGGAGGGCGCAATGAAAAGTGACGCATCGCTGTTTTCACGCAGCAATGCGTCAATTTTCATAAATGAGGCCCTATGTATTTTTAATATCAAGAATGTTTATATGGCATAAGATGATGCTTCACTACCAAGGGTAGTGCAATTACTAAACAACACTTTTAACAATGCTTCTGTTTGGCTCAGCGCGTCCACGTCTGGCAAAAAAACGAAAGCTGCTTGTGTCCGAGTTAATCAGGGCAAAACTCTGAGAGTAAATGGCAGAAGTGATGTGAGGAGCGGGTTGGAACCTGTCATTAAATAACCAAAACCCTATGATATGTTCTACTTCTAGTTTGTGAAGTCAGACAGACATTTTTTGCAGGATTTCTTGAACATATTTGTGTAACAAACGTTAGTGTATGCAGCAAAAGAAGTGGAGATTCGAGAGGCTGAACTACACACGAGTAGTTAGCTTCTGTGTCAGTGAAAACTATGGCAAATGGGCAGTTTAAGACCAAAAATGTTTTGCTTTTAGCCTTTTTTTGTAATGGACAACGGTCTGGCAGCTTCCCCAATAACAACGTTTTGAAAAATCCTAGCAAAACACAACAGGCATTGACAAAGCCAAACAGCTTTAAGCCTAAGCCAAGCAGTTGTAAGCCAGTGCCAGGCCTATTGGCTTTGCCGATGCTTGTCTGTTCTGTGGCGTAGTCTGTTTACTTCCCTAAACTATGCATACCTTTCCTCCTTGATCCTTTACTCATATATAAATGCCCTGACTTAAATACCCTCCTCCTTTCTTCTGTGCACCCCCTTATCGATACCCCCTTCTTACCCCTGTTATTGAAGTTCCCTCCCTATGATCTACAAATGCCTGAATCCATCACCCCAACCACGTAGCTCTATTTTTGCTTTCCCCGCATATGATTGCACTCCTGTTTGTCTTTCTGTATTTGCTTCATGTTCTGCTTTGAAGTTCACTTCTTCCCTGTACCCTGTACTCCACACTCACAATCCCCAAGCTTTTATGCGTAAGTAGGTGTAAGTCATGCCTCGGTCCGGAGTAAATATCACATTCTGAGAAAGCCTTCTGTGAGCAGCCTTCTTTGCTGGTAAATGCTCGAGCAGGCCTAGGCTCGCGGGCAGCACGTGATAGGTGGAGTGCGTTGGCAGAGAGCTGGCCTTGTCCGGTGTGATAAGCACCTGCTGCATAGCCATGCTTTTTCTCACACCTTTGTACTACGCACATACGTGGGCACAGTTACCCCCGTGCTGGAACACTTTTGCGCGGTCTCTGATGTATGTGCGCATCACCACGAACACGACCCATGTACCACACGGCATTCACATTTCCATCCGTAGGTGGCTTTTAACGCTGAAGTGTCCTGTATCTCTGCCCGCCTTCATTTCAAATCCACGCATCGGTTCAGGGACTAATCACAAAATGAGCTCAACTCTGGGCCTCATGCAGGGAGCAGCGCGCTACACGCCCACAGCTGCGTTTCTGCGCCTCGTCAGCGGTATGAGGCACTATATAAATGCAATTGCAGTGCAGTACAATTATAACAGAAGGAGGTGCTTTGGCAGAGCCGTGTGGGGGTCAAGTGCTGGTGGAGGTACCGAAGGGCAGGACAGAGGAGCACTGTAGAGACGCAGAGCCGGGTCTCGGGTCTGCAGACATGTGTCCCTGAGTCCTGCTTCCGAGTTGTATACACAACTCCAAGGGCGCCGGGCTTCACATGGAGAGCTGCCAGCGCGGAAATTTTCCACAACGTGTCAGAATCCCCTCTGTGCCTTAAATGGAAGTGTGAGTTGTGAGGTGGGGGAGGCCAGTGGGAGGTAGTGGAGGATGCGGGAGATGGGGAGGGGATGGGGGGATGTAGGATTGAAAGAACACTGGGGGATGGAAGGCGCTGTTTCTGTTTCTGTTTCAGCAGGGCCGGCCTAAGGCATGTGCAAGCTGTGCACCTGCACAGGGCCACCATACCCCAGGGGTCACCACGCCATTATATATCCTCAATATAATAATCCTTTGAGGATGGATACATATTTGCGTGGCGGCCCCTGGCAGGGATTTGGCGGCCTCCGGCTCTGTTCCACTTGCAAACACCCTGATCCCCCCCCCCCCCCCCCTCTTCACTGGCCTCCGCGCTCTGCCCCGCCTGGACCCCCTCTTCCGGGGCCCCTACCTACGCTTCCCGCCCAGGGCCACAATGATCCTAGAGCCGCCCCTGGTTTCAGTGAGCTCCAAAGGTGCAGATAACCCTTGCTGCTTGGCAGGTGTCACTAAATATGGTCAGATTTCAACCAGGGGAATCGAGAACACATTCAACGTATGAGACTGGTCGCTTGCCCAGTTCTAAATAAGCCCTTGAGTCTCCATTGTGGACAAGACTAACAACACATCTCTCTCTCCCTATCTCAATACCTGCACCGGAATTCCCCGAAGGCTCAGAAGGACGCCCAGTAAGCCCAGATGACAGCATGAAAAAGGCATGATAACAACATAGGACCCAGTAATGCCCCCTGAAGACTCTGCCACCTGCAAGAGATGAATGAGACTTTTTAAGTGGAGAACATTGTCCTTACAATAGCTAGGTGTCAACGTCACACCCATTAGTCTTGACATTCACTCTTCAAACTTTCAACCACTCTCCACAGTTAGTTTCCATCAAAAGAGACCCTAAAATTGGCATAACCCACCTATACCAGGGCTGGGGTGTATATTTTCAATAAAATGTATGATCCTATGGAGAATTCTCTTTCTCTTGCAAGCCCTTCCAATTCATGTACCTAGTAAAACTCTGAGTAAAATTCAGAGGGCATGCACCAACTCCATAGAGGGTGGAAAAGGACAAGAATGCTGAATAGAATGTAGTTTTCTTTCTCCTAAATTGGATCAGTCTGGGATTCCCCGACTTTGGGTCCTATTACAGAGCAGCACAATTGAAGTACATGTGAGGACTCGTCCGTAGCAGAATCAGAGAAACAGTAATTCTTCCTTGACCACATGTTGGCCGAGAGCACTTACGGAAGATCCAGTGAATTAAAAAATAGGTACGGCCTGCACGGAATCATTTGATTTGGGGGCAATGCTAAGAGTGCGGAACGCTATCAACACCACCAAGGAGTAATCAAGACACCCATCTCTCTCCTCAACTCTTTTTGGGAATCAGACTTTCAAAAGTGGGCCAGATAGGGAGGTGTTTATCCCAGGAAATAAACAGGTGCATGAGGGACATATAAAACTATTTGAGCAAGTCAAATGGGACTTCAATCTCTGGAAGAAAGAACAATAGCAACATGCACAGCGGTGCCATTGGTTCCCTACAGCACTATCTGGACTTTTGCCACGAGAAAATTAACTTCTTTCTAGAAACTGACAAACATGTGAGAAAAGCGTCACCAGACGTGAACCTAAGGTGAGACTTTTAGACTTCTTGGGTGAGAGAGGTGGAAATTTGGCGCGCTGAAGAGAAATGTGGAACCTCATATACAACACGCAGAGGAAGGATGTTAGAGTTAAAGGATTGGTAAGGAGTTTAAGATTCTTATATAAATGAAATTATACACCTGCTAGGATACACACCTTTAACCCCAATCGCACAGACAAGTAATAGAGAGGCTGAGTAAAGAGGGGCTCCTTAACCCCATATCCTGGGATTGACCTAAGAGTCAGCAATTGTGGGATTGCATAGTCAATGATATTAACTAAATGACATGATAAAAAGTTCCAGTCCTCTGCACCGGGAACCTATAGGACTAGAAGCCAGGGGAGAAATGAGGATCCAGAAAGGATGCACAGGAAATTGACCTAAAGTTACTGCTGTTTGCCAAACAGACTCAAGGGCTTGTAGGGGCAGACATAAGTGCAGACAGGGATAGACTGGTTGGTACCGGAGGTGGTGTCACTGTACAATGCTTGCTAGGCTCCGATCGACTCAATCAATTTCATCTTCCTATATTATGGTTACCAAGAGGTTGGGAAGAGGAGGGGAGAGTTCAGTTTCACTGAATATGCCTAACGTTTTTGAAAATATATACAAAGTATTGAACTTTAAAGAAC
Source organism: Lissotriton vulgaris (assembly GCF_964263255.1). Lineage (NCBI taxonomy): Eukaryota > Metazoa > Chordata > Amphibia > Caudata > Salamandridae > Lissotriton > Lissotriton vulgaris. Next base: position 884,849,352 of record NC_141695.1, read on the forward strand.
TTTGGTAGTTGGTGGCATGGACGTTGTTAGAACTGTGGGTCGCTAGTTGGCTGAGGTAGGTACCTTAGGCCAAATAGGGACCTTTGCTTCCACGTCATGGAAAAGAAGGACACCTTCTCAGATAGCACCTGCTCACCCCTTCGGTAGCTTGGCACGAGCAGCCAGGCTTATCGTCAATGCAAGTGTGTAAAGTATTTGCAACCATGCTCTCAGTAACCGAATGATGACACCGCAAATGGACTCCACACGAGTTTCATAAAAACAAGTATATATTTATATAAAAAGATATACGATGAGACCACACAATATAAATCCAACATTTGTGTATTTGTAATATTCCTCCTGGCCGGTTATTAGGCCAGCCAGCCCTTGTAGGTTCTGGCGATATTAATGAGCAATTCTAGATGATCCACTGCAGTCCTAATGCAATGCTATGCAGTTTGTAATGCAAGAGTTAGGCACTTTGCAGTGTAAAAATAATGCAGTTCGTTATGCAACAATTAAGCAATTCGCAATGCCAAAATAATGCAATGCGTAACACAACAATCAGGCAGTTCGTTATGCAAACTAATGCAATGAGTAAGGCAATAATCAGGTAGTTCGTTATGCAAAAATAGTGCAATGCATAATGCAACAATCAGGCAGTTCGTAATGCAGAAATAATGCAACGCGTAATGCAACAATCAGGTAGATCGTAATGCGGGACTAATGCAATGAGTAATATAACAATCAGGTAGTTCGTAATGCAGAAATAATGCAATGCGTAATGCACTCCAGCACCAATCACGGTGCTTGAGAAGGTTGTCTCTGCCACTCGTACTGACTCGCGTTCAGCTCCTGCCAACAGATGCCCCCAACACGAGTATGGTGTAAACCAAAGTGCAGCTCCGCACTCCGGCCCCGGTACTGCCACTCCTTGGCTAGTAAGGGCCGCGATACGAGCTGAAGCAGAGGCTCGCACTGCAAGAATGGGAGAGGCCGAGAGCGTTTCTCTCTGAGCCTGTACCCCGCCCCAGGTGGCCACACACATTACCTGGGAGGTGCGACCTCGCTCTCCTCTCCTCTTCTTGCAACTTGGGTCTCTGATGCGACTTTGTGGATTCCGGGCAGTGAGACTCGGGCCCTCCCCGATGGGGTTGGTTCAAGGTCCCGCTCTGGCAACAGCGGGCTCGGGCTGGAGCACAGCTCCTCTGGGGATGCCGGTCCGGGTCGCTGGCGATAACGAAGATCTAAGGCTGCAACAGGGCACACGCACACAGCATCGCTGAGACTCACTTGAGCTTCGGGTGCGTACGATCACAGGGCAATCCTCACAAAGGTCTCAGGTTGCACAAAGCACATGCACACAGCGTCGCTGAGACTCACTTGGATTCCAGGTGCACACGATCACAGGACAATCATCATGAAGGGCTCAGGCTGCACGAAGCACACGCACACAGCGTCGCTGAGAATCGCTTGGACTCCAGGTGCCCACGATCACAGGGCAATTCTTACGAGAGTCTCAGGCTGCAAAAAGCACACACACACATCGTCGCTGAGACACACTGGGAAACTTTTGTGTTCCTGAGTTTCCACAACAGGGAGCCAGCTCTCCTCGGGCCCTTGAGGACAAGTTACTTCTGGATACAGCACACAGCAAAGTCCTTTCAAGCAGGGCGACACAGCACACAGCAAAGTACCTTAGCCTCTCCTTGGTTAAATCAGCAAACTGCAGGCCAGTCCCAGAACACACAGCAAGGGTCAGTCCTTTCTTTCAGTCTCTTCAGCTGTTTCTTCCTTGGCAGCCGTTCCTCTTGACCATAAAGTAGTTTCAATCCTTTTCAGTCTTAATCAATCCAACGTTCAGGGGTTTCAGCTCTCATAGTTATACCCTTTAAAGTCTTTGAAGTCTTTGTGTTCAGGGGGGCACTGACCCCTGTCCAAACTAGTTCTGGGTGTCTCCCTGCCAGTGACACCTTCTTCCTTTGATAGTGGGGGTCTGGATCCTTAATCACTCAGCAGGAGATGGAGCCATTGTTTTGTGGCAGCAACTCAGGCCTCTTCACCTCCAGGGGCTACTGCTCCCCCCTACACTCCAGATGCAGGCCAGCATGTTGCTGTCTCACCTCCTCCCCTGGGGCAAGACATTCCCCAGATCCTTTCACTTTCAGATTCAGACAGTCAAACCACAACCAGGCAGAGACACACTGAAATGTTCTAGCACAAAAACCCAGCCACTTCTAAAAAAGTGGTTTCAAAACACACAATACAAAAACCACCTTCACAAAAAGATGTGTTATTGAATTGTGAGTTCAGGCACATTAAACTTCACCTCTCCATCATAAACCTTTGGGAAGATAGGCTGGAAACATATTACACAGCCTCCCCATTCTGTCCTATGGGCAAGATGGCCTTTCACAGTAAAAAACAAAATGGAGAGTATTTCACTGTCAGGACATGGTACACACCTCAGTACATGTCCTACCTTTCACATACACTGCACCCTGCCCAGGAGGTACCTTGGACCTACCATAGGGGTGTCTGATGTGCATAGAAAGGGAAGGGTAAGGCCTGGCAAGTGTGTGCACTTGTCAGGACAACATGGCAGTTTAACAAACTGCGCGCAGGCACTGCAGTGGCAGGCCTGAGGTCTCTCTTTAAGGCTACTTGTGTGGGTGGCACAATTAGTTCTGCAGGCCCACTAGTAGCATTTGCATTACCCGCCCTGGTGCACATAGTATACTTTACTAGGGACTTCACTAGTAAGGCAAACATACCAATCATAGACAACCAATTACCATTACACTGTCGTAAATATATTATATTATCAATAGCCATGACTTTAGGTCTTGCCTTTTCTTGTTTCTTCTTCTGGACAAGGCATCTGCACTCCTGGCTCTAGTGCTCCTCCTTCTCTGACTCTTTTTGTTGTCACCTGGGCTGTAGTACTGTTTGATAAAATGAAGACAAGAACAAGTTAATTGTGAAACACAACCAAAAATTGCCAACCACTCCTTCAATATTTCTTTCACGCAGGTGTGCACCAGTGGGGGCGCATTAAACTTTACACAGGCTGTCTTTGGTTCTCCCCTCCCAGCTCTTTGCTCGAAGAGGGGATCCCTTGCTTAGCCCTTTCCCTTATAGAAGCTCCATCTGTGGGGATCCTGAGGTGTCTATGAGAATGGGGGTCATAGTTCAATGCCTGTTTGTCTGCTATACTTACAGTTGTTAGACTTTCTATTTCCCGAATCCGCTGCTTGCATGTCATGCTTTTTGTATCATCTTCAGGAGTACTTCCAACAGTTTTCTCACTACACTATGAGAGAGTTATGGGATGCAAGTCTCAATTGGGAATGGAGCAAAGTGACTGATGCTCCTATTTGTTCATATTGACTGTCCCCATCTCTCTCTTCCTTACTCTGAAGTATGCAGTCTATTGGTCCTCTTTGACTCCAAACTTAAAGCCCTATTTTCCTGCTTTGGTGGACCCTGCTGCATTAGTGGAAATTTAAGCCAGAAGTACTTTTGCCAGCATGCTGGGAGAACATTCGTCAAAACTGCTCAATGCTCCCAAGTGAGCCATGTCATGGTCACACGGTGGACCTGAAGCATTTCTTTTTTTCTAAATGCAAACTCCCAAATCAAGGGTTTGCTTTTGAAAAATAAATACTCAATGTTGTTGACGCTGGCAATTTCCTACGAGTGCGTGGTGGACATTGGTGATTTTTTTTTCTGATCAGGGCCGCCATGCTGTGCAGTTTCACACATGCTTTCACCGCAGAGCCTTCTGATTCTCTTCCATTGGAAACAAAGGACTTCTCCCACCCCTCAACAAAGCAGGGGAATCCCATATTCTTAAAAGATGCTCTGTTGCTGCCTATTTCGAAATGAGGCCCTTACTGTAGGAGGAAATAGTTCAAAGTGTCCTTTCACCATGTAAAAAGTTTAGGGCACATGGCCAATTCACTGTACTTACAGACCTGGAAGTACAATCAACGATGCAGTTATTCGTTTCGTCAATTACTGCAGGTGCATTTGTTGTCTCTTCAGAGCACAATCATGTGCCCGACTTTGAGAAGAGAACAAAGTTCATGGAAGTTAAAGTCCACTTGGTTTGGAGGGGAGACTCTTTTATTGAATAGACATTCTTCACTTGCTTCCCTGCATCACACTCCAATCTAAGGATCATCTGGGCAGGTCTGTTTTGAGTCGTTTCCTAAAACAAATGTTGTTTGGTCCTGCAATTCGGGTATGTCCAGGGCGCTCAAGACAGTTGGCCTTGCATTCTCTGACAGCATTTAACTGTTTAGAAGTATGTGGCTGGATCACGTGTGCAGTGGTTGATCCTTACAGGTCAGTTATTAGCTGTCAGCTTTTGCAGGGACCTAAAGCCTCTATTCTAGTACACTATTTGCCTAAAGCATGGCATCTGATATTGGATCTTTATCTCCATCAGCAGCCAGTGGCGGGCTTGCAGACTGGTGCAAGGTGATCTAGTTTCTACAGGTTCAAGCGCATACTGGCAGCGTGGTTTTAAAGTCTACGCCGCAAGTCAGTGAGGTTTTTAGGTAGACTTTGTAAATGGCAGGACGCTAATCGAGCAGTGCAATTACCACGCTTCCTATAAGGTATATGGGCAGTCTACAGTAGTTGGAGGAATATCCTGAGTCGGGAAACTTACATTTGGATACCTGAGAACTAAATGTAATATAAGGTGTATTCAGGAGCGGCCCATGCAGGTAAGAGCGGTGGGGCGGGGTGTGGCGCGGGGACTCGACAAACGACTATGAGGGAAAATTAAATAAACATTTAATTTCCCCTCATTGTCGTCTGTCGAGTCCCCTCCACTCCCGCCCCATCGCACTCACCTGCACGGGCCACTCCTGGATATATTATAATTTACAGCTCTGTGTGGAAGATGACATCCAATGTATTGATTGTTGAGGGAATTGCAGGTGTGGTACCCAGGTTTGTGACCAGCTCAAAGGGGGTAGTGTGCCGGTCTAACCCTAACATTACTATGATCTCAGATTCTGGCTCCATTTAGGCAGAGGCATCTCTATCTTTTTGTAGAGGGACTTTGTCAAAGCATCTGGTGATACTTTCCAGGCACCCCAGGTTGTCCTCCAGATACATACATATTTATGTGTTATCAGCTTACACTGGGAGGAGCACCTGATATTGCTTATGACCTACACTTAAGGCCGTATAAAAACCACATTTAACCACTGACTCATGTTTTCTTATCAGTACAGTTAGGCTATGGGAAACTCTGCATGCTGACTTTTCCAGGTTGTGCAAAATGTGTCGGCTCTAATCAGAAGACACGGCTCTGTATTTTAGCTTAATGACTCCCACTCTCTTGCACAGAACAGCAGTGGCTTCCTGTAAATCTTAAAAGTTAGATTCAATCCAACAACATTTGTTAAGTGTATATACAGAGGTAGACCTGGGTACAGTGTCTCAGCGTGATGTGCAAGTATGCAAGCACTACTGGGGCCACACATACCACATACTCATTAAAGGGTTGTGTGTCCCCTGTGACCTCTGTGGTTGATAGGGTGGATCCTGTTGGGAGGATGGGGGGTCACCACCTGAGACCTAATCCAAGATCCGTAGGAAGAGTCCCTTGCCCATTTGTGTCTTGGTGTATGACTAAACCAGTAGGAAGGGAAACCTCCTATATGCAGTACAATATCCTCCCGCATGATCAGTCTTTAGGGGTTGGGTTTTGCAAAAAGAGCATAGCAGGAGTTTTGCTATTAAAGAAACCATGGGGAAGCCATGATTCTGCCATGGAAGGAGAAAGGCGTAATCAAGACATTTAGAAGGGGTGCAGTCAATGGAATTGAGAGCCAATGCCCAAAGGGAGGTGTGGACAGGTATGGGGTCAAGTTGTATCCTAATCAACCAGCGTTCAGGAGAAACAGAGAGGGATGGAAGGTGGCGAAGCTTATCCTACAGATGCAGGGTCTCTCCGTGTCCGACCGCACACAGGCTCGATACCATGACTGCTCCTAACCAGCTTTACAGGTTCGTGGATCAAAAACCAACCCTAACATAGGAGAATCCAAGGACTAAAATAGTTAACATTGAGAGGACCATGGAATTACAGAAAGACTGTGACAGGAATGTGAATTAAAGTGGACATCACTGCGGAAGTAATGAGAAACCTCTTGATGGGAGAGATGGGAGACGTCTAAACTTGTGAGAAGATAATGTCAGACAGAGACCTGAAACATGTTCACATAAGCAATATTATATTGTATTAAATCATAATAAGCATCACTTTTTCAATGATAAGGATCAGGCTCGATCTTTAGGGCTTTACAGTGCTCAAGGGACCTGAAGGTATCAAAAAACGAACACATGAACCAGAATAGCAGAGCCTTAACCTATTTAATCAAAGCAGCTACATCTTCTGTGAGGCAGACTGCCTCTTAAAAGCAGCTGAAATATTTAGTTACATTTCAGAACAAGCATTGGCAAAGACAATAGGTCTCGCCTATCTAATGCAATTGCAGAGCTGGTGGCTTTGCCAATGCTTGCCTGGAAAGTTTAATAAAATACAGAAAAAGAAAAATATATTATATGAAAAAGGAGGAAAACCAAACACCTATTTTATAGGATCTCATAACTGTACACTGAATTCAATATTTTCATTCTTTATAATTGACATGGTGTCTTTTTCAAATAACTTTCATTCAGGAACATTTTACAGAAATTTACAAGAATAAGGTAGTGCCAGAATGCAAAGTTAAATGCTCCCAAAGGCCTAATTTACTTTCCACAGTATTCAGCCATTTGGACTGCTGCAGAAGCTCAGGAAACAGATTTATGGTCCCTTAGGAGAACCATCATGATAAGTACACCTTCTGCTTCCATGTAGGCCAACTGAGTGAGTGCAGCAGATGACCCTTACCCAAGACCCTTAAAATATTTGTGCACCCAAGCTTGTGCTTTCATGTTAAATGTAAAATGCAAGCGATAAAGCAAAAACAAACCTTAAAGTCGGCTGATCCGTCATACCCCAGCAAATCCCTGGTGTAGTTCATTTACCAGACAAGCTGGGAGGGATGCAGAGTAAATTAATGCTGGGGCAGGGGACATGCTTTTTGAACGGGGAAGCATCAGAAGGAGGAGATAGCTAGAAACCACATACACTCTTATTGAGTACCAAATAAAAGACAAAAAGGAGTTCCCTAAATGTGAGCAATTGGAGGAATTGTAGAGGCTATGATCTAAGTAAGGGACAAACACAGGAAGAGGAAGGCAAGGCAGCAAATGCGAATCAACCAAATGAGATTGACAATAAAGTCAAACAATGATCCGCAATTGGTGGCCTTTTAACCCACCATAAGTGCACAATAAGTCTTTGACAACCAGACAGCTTGTGTTGGTGGATAAACAAGAGCTAAAAAATGACTCTTCTGCGCCTAGCTAAGGAAATATGAAAATCTGGACGCACCACACACTCAGTGGTCAAGCTCTGATTCACACTCTGGTGACTTGTAAAATTGGATTACTGTGTCGCCTGCAAACTAGTTTTCCCTTATATTTTTCACCTCCAGACACCACGAAGTTATCAGTTTTACCACCAGAATACTGCACAACCTGCTCTGTTAATCAACTAGCACATCAAAAAGCATCCAGTTATGATGGCTTCCTTCAAATGATTCATCCTTGTGTTAAAAACAACAACAGAATGGCCCCTGATCATGTGTTTGCTCCAATCTGAAGAAAGTTTTCATCGGACTCTACAATCTGTTGACCTCAACTTACGAACCATATCCAAAGTCCCTCTACTCCATCATGTTTTGGATCTATCTTTCCCGTTTCTCTGACCACTGCACTCCAATGCCCATCCATGTGATATAGACACTACTCAATCCCTTATTGGTTTTACATCAGCACTGAAAAGGGACTTGAATGTTTTATCACTTGATCACCCCAACTCTCCACTGATTGTCCAACACCTGTGTCTCTTACTCCAAAACGTTAGATACGTATTTTATGTAAATACAATTGTAGTCCATATTCTGTTTTGCCTAAATATTATTATGTCTGTGTTCCCATCATCCATTAACAATTTATCATACACTATTTTATGTGCAACTACCAGCATCTCTACCTATTCTTATGTACCAGCTCATTACTGTGTACAGTAAGGACTCCCAATGTAAATGAATACAACAAAATAAATTGATTGCAGTGTTTCTTGTCAGAGGATTGAAGTTCCCAAAACTGGCATATAGATTTATCATTATTATTACTGATGTATATAGTGTCACGTAAAGAACCTAAGAGGTAGCATGCACTATGACTGGTAATCTGCAAAACTCCCATCGAATCAGGGTCACATGCAGTCTTCGTGGGATGCCAATAGCAATTCTGACGACTTGGTCTTGAATCATTTGCAAACGATGGACAAATAGCTTTGCAATATCTGAGTAAAGGGCAATACCAACCATTGATAAGGCCAATGTTCTGCACCCTTTGCTTATTGGTGCATATCATACTATGAAATGGCCCTCAGTAAGATCTAACTGGTAGGTTTAGAGGCTGGATTCACATTTATTCACAAACAACAAATGTCAAGAATTGATATAACCACGTGAATTATTAATTCATATAAAGATTCCCTTGGGATAGTCCGTTCTCTGATAGCAAATATTAATTGACATGAAAACACATTATTGGACACAAAATAAACATATATGGATCGGGCTTCCGAGGTCCAAACAGTTTAGTGCCATGATTAAAGCCAACACACACCCAAAGAGCAACTGGAGGCAGGTAAACTTTGCCCCCAAATGAAGCTTCATTCTCACTTTTGGCAAAGTCTCCATTTCAGGAACACTACAAAAAGATAAACAGTTCATATTGAAAGGCTTTAGCCCCTCAGCTTAGTCTGTGGTAGAGAGGCACGACACTAAACACTTTGATATTCAAATATACTTTTGCTGACTTTGCTGATAACTTTGTCCAGCACACGTTATACTGGGCGGAGGTATTGGAAAATACCACCTGTGGGACCATATTGTCAAAACGTGCCTTAGCGTGCAACGGATATGTCCACACCCATTTTTTGCATCCATGTGGCACTTTGGTATTACTGCTTGTGAGTCCCTTTCTGTAATTCACATATGTTGCAGCAGTGTGATCTCAACGAACCATTCCCTAATTTGCATCGTCATGTAGTGCCATATAAATGAAGAAATACTTTGCATCCACGACATTGTATAGTGCAGAGGCAAGGGAGCTGTCAGGTTGTGCACTAACTGCATAAGATGAATCTCTGTCTAGAATGGCACAGTGGATATAAAATGATGGTCTGGAATGCAGCCTACAGCAATCACCTGACATTAATTCAAGCATTCCTTTTATCATCATGTTCCCTTTGTAGTAGATACTCTAAATGTGATGGGTGCTCAATATCCCATTGAACATAAGCAATGTCTCATTGATGAGACCTGAGCAGGTCAAAACCAGTCTGGGTTTGCTTTTGTTCTCACCTGGAGAAGACCCGGCGTGGCATTCAGGGTGCACTGATCCTATTGGAGCAAGCCCAAGAATGATTTGCATAAGGTATGCCTCAGTCTCTAGAATGATACAGTAGGTGAAAAATGATGGCTTGGAATGCGAGCCAGAGCGATCAACAGTGGTTAATATTAATTCAAGCATTCCTTCCATCACCTTGTTGTTTTTACATAGAGGTGATGTCACTCACTTCACCCATGTGCGGGGGGACCTCTGCCCCCCTCTTTTCACAATGAAATGTGGACATAAGGCTTCAAACAGGCGGAACATCTTTCATTAAGGTGCTTCTCTATTGCAAAAGCGAGTTTGCAGCTGCGCTGGGGATGATGCAGTCTTTGTGATAGGTGCACCTGGAGCACCCACTCAAAGGGCAGTGCACTCTATGGGCCTGGATGGGTTTGCCGGAGAGGCACGTAAGACACCAGGAATTCAGCTACATGCCTTAAATATCACTATCTGCACCTTGGACTAAACACTGCTTGCCATGGGGCTGTCCTGTCTACAATACTGAGCTGTAAGTGCTGGAAGAGGATAGTGGCAACCCCAGCTCTTACGGCCAAGGCCCCTCTTACACCTATGGCCTGCTGCTGTTATATTCATGACAGTGCATAAATATTTATAATAATGGGAACTTGTTCTATGAATAGCGCTTAATAATGTGTGTCTTTCTGACATGGCAAGTTCTAAGCACTGTAAATAATAGATGTTGTGATTATCAGATTTAATGACAAGTTATTTGACGCCATTAGAAAAATGGAGGACTGAGTTGATTTCACCAGGATTTGAACTTGTGAACTGCAGATCACCACATTTTAGCATCAACCCTTTCAAAGCATTGAGCTCTCATGCAGTACTAATGAGTGAAGCATGATAGTTAGTTACTTGAAACCTCTAAACTCCAGATTGCCTCTACTGCATCACCTCAGATATCAGAACTGATTGGTGGCGGTTCCTGGTCATGTTTCTAAATAGGGCTTGTGAGCTTGGCATCCATCACACTATCTCTCCCGTGCCTCAGTGCCCTCGCCTCAGCTGGCTGTCAATATCCTTTCTCCCAGGGCTTTAAGTGGGATGAAAATACTGGGGGGCTTCTCAACAGGAGGTGGCCAATGTAATTAGGGGCGTGACTTAAAAACACATAAACTAAAAACCTGTGCTTAGCATAAATTGCCGCCCGACTTGTATTTTGCTGTTTCTATCATTGTATCCAGATATATGATACAAGTAACATCATTCCTACAACAAGTCCAGACTATTGGCTTTGTCAATAGTTGTTAGTTGCTTAAGATAAATAAGCAGCAGATATGGCTTGTATATAATACTGAAAAAGGTTCCACTTTCAGCCCTGGTGACACCAAGACAATGTTGCTGCTCTTGAGTTTCAAAAAGAGAAGGGAAATCCAGAGAGAAAATGACTCTCTTTAAAGGATTTCCCTTCCCCTACAACGCTCACCTGGCAGGACGTCATTCCGTAACTTCTCCACTAGTGAGAAGTGAGCATTGTGAGCAGCGCACATCATGTGCCTTTTGTCACTGAAGTCCGGGAAAAAAACGGACCGCCTGTGCCAGTGGCAGGCCACAAAACAAAGCCCGATAGAGACCTTTTTTGAGGCCACCTTTAAAAAACCTGCCGGAGCTCAACACCAGTGAGACCCGGCCCACTTAAAGCGCTGATTTCTCCAGAATCAGTCCAACAAGCTCCTGGCACCTGAATGTTCTTCTTTTCCTCTCCCTCTCCTGTTCTGCTTTTCTCGCCTCTTTTCTTTGCAGTGGGTCTGGACCGGGCTGGCCAATGGGCCTCTTTTGCTTTCTCTAGGGGGCTTCAGCAGAGTGGGCTGTTTTCAAGGTTCCCTGGGCTGAGTTTAGTTTCCAGTCAGACACTGTTGACTGGTCGTTTACCACAACAGGCCTCTGGACTGACTGCCGCCTCACCTCTCTCTCTAAAGCCTTCTTCACGCCTGCTGGCCTGACCTCCATTTCCACCCCTTGTGACTAAAGCACGTCTATTTGGCAGACCGTTAACGAAAACTAATTTGCTCTTTAAATAGTTGAATATTGATGCTACTCTGTGCACAGAGAAGAGTAAATATACGGCACAATATTCAAGGCTTTAAGTGAGATGAAAAAAACGGGGGGGGGGGTCTCTCAAAGAGGCGTGGCCTGTGTAATTAAGGGCGTGGCTGAAAAACACCTAAGCTAAAACCCTATGATTAGGATAGTGTGCAGCCCAACTGGTATTTAGCTGTTTCTGTCATTGCATCCAGATACAGAATACAAGAAGTAATATTACACCTACACAATGCCTGGACTATTGGGTTAGTCAATGGCTGTTAGTTGTAAAACATAAATAAGCAACAACTATGGCTTTGTTGTATATAATATTGAAAATGCTTCAGTTCTGAATGAGGAGACTGTGAAAGAGCTATAACAAGTCTCTAAATTACATCAAAGGGGGTGAAGGGTGGCACTGCTGCAGAGTTAAGATTATTGTTTTCACCCCGAGGGTGAGATGAATAATGGAGAGCCCGATAGGGACCTGTCTCAGCACTTGCTTTTTAGACCTGCCGGTGCTGAGCAGCAGCAGGACCTGGCCCGCTTAAAGTCCTGACAATATTCACCTTATTTACATCTCTTTGTTATGGGGTCTTCGAATTTCTCTCCTCGTGTGACTTACTCCCGCTCACCTTTTGATCCAACTTCTCGTACACTCATACTCATAGGCTCTGTAAGTATGGGTGCAGGGCGCTGCGGTACCCCCAAAAATAACCATGCTGGAACTCACAAGTTGAATGTAGAACAAAGATACGTTTATATTTTTAGGTCTCGCCTCTCAATGCGCATGCGCATTGAGCAGAGCGAGACTATAGGGGCTTAAATAAGTTTTACCTAGACTGGCGATTGACTGGCGATTTGATGCTGTGCCCATGCGCTTTTAGGTCAATGTGCAAGCGCATTGACCTAAAATGCGCGTGCACATCATCAAATCGCCATATGTTCCCCAGCAGCACTCCTCCCACACCTTTGAAGTGAAGCTTAGCTTCACTTCAAAGGCCCCTACTGCTTCACACCCTCATCGCCGCTCTCCCCGCTCGGCCCCCTCCCCTGCCCGCCGTGTCGCATTTCTCCTCCCCCTCCCCTTCTCTGCCTTCCCTCGTCTTTTTTTTACCAGCTCCGCCCCTCCCCTGCCCGCCGTGTCGCATTTCTCCTCCCCTCCTCTGCCTTCCCTCCGTCCTTCAGTTGCTTCATGCCTTTGCTTGACCTCTTTTCCTTCATTCTTTTAGTAACCTCTCCTCCTACTCCGCCTTTCAGCATCCTTTCATCCCCTTCCTCCTCCCCCTCACTTCAGCCCTCCCTTCTCGTTTCCTCTCTTCTAAACTCGTCATTCGTCCCTGCCTTCAATATCCTCTCTTCTTTCCCTCATCCGACCCCCTCCATGTCCATATTTACCCTTGCCCCCTTCGCCCCCCTCTCCTTCCCTCCCCGCCCCGCCCCTCCCCTCCACTGTTGGCCACACCATTGAATTGAATTAATTCCGCCATGCTGTTCGCAACGGGCCCACCCCTGCAGCAGGCATTACTTGAAATGAAAGGAGCTTGGAGGTCTCCACGCGGGGGGTTCTCTTCGTTTCCCGCCCAGGCGCTGCTTTGATCTGTGGCTGATTATTATGAGAACCCGAAGGGGCTCCGGGCCTCCGGCGTTAAGGGCTCCTCGCCTGCAATCGATTCTCCATCCATCCCTTCCTACCTCTTTCCTTCTTCTTTTTTCCTTCTCGTAAATCTCCTGACTTTCTTCTCTCCCTTCTTTCTCTCTTATTCATCCCTTTTACCATCCTTACATTCTTCCTTCTTCAGTTGCTTCATGCCTTTGCTTGACCTCTTTTCCTTCATTCTTTTCATAACCTCTCCTTCTACTCCGCCTTTCAGCATCCTTTCATCCCCTTCCTCCTCCCCCTCACTTCAGCCCTCCCTTCTCGTTTCCACTCTCTTCTAAACTCGTCATTCGTCCCTGCCTTCAATATCCTCTCTTCTTTCCCTCATCCGACCCCCTCCATGTCCATATTTACCCTTGCCCCCTTCGCCCCCTCCCCTTCCCGCCCTGCCCCTCCCCTCCACTGTTGGCCACACCATTGAATTGCACCCCTGCAGCAGGCATTGCTTGAAATGAAAGGCGCTTGGAGGTCTCCACGCGGGGGGTTTTCTTAGTTTCCCGCCCAGGGGATGCTTTGATCCGTGGCTGATTATTATGAGAACCCGGAGGGGCTCCGGGCCCCCGGCGTTAAGGGCTCCTCGCCTGCAATCGGATACTTTTAGAGTCTCGGAGAAACCAAAGCTGCTCGTGCATTATTAATACGCAAGGTTATTGTTATTTGTCCACTACCATGGTGGTCATCCGTGAGCAGCCGTCTTATTGGCGCCATGCTTTCAGATTTTTGTTCTATTCTTTCTGCATTAAAATACGTGATTCTACAGTGCCATATGTAACAAGTGTTTTAACATTTATTTTCTTAGGATATATTAAAGGCCATGCGTTCATTAGGCGCGAAGCAGGAGGCTGCTGTTTGGACGCTGCCAAACACCTCTGTATTATAGTAAGGTAATACCTTTGGATGTCTTACTGGCGTCAGTACCACGCAATCATTAAGCACAGAGCTGAACGCCACGCGTTCATTAGACTTGAAACTCGAGGCTGCTAAACTGCAAGTCTCTGACTTTTTTATCCAGTCATGTGTACCTCTGCCATGTGTTCTTTCAGGCCTTTTGTAGCCAGTTGGTTCCTAGTCACCCACCTGGGGTTGCTTGAGTTTTTCCTCCTGTACATCACGTACATACAAAACATATTGCATTACAAATGCTATAGGTGTCACATTTGAAAAAGTTAAAAGTATTGGCATTTTAAATGACAAAGCTATTAATTTTGCTATTTTCAAGACCAACACATAAAAAAAATTTGTCATTTACAAAATCAATAGCTCCAACTTTTCTAATGCGAGACCTATTGCATTTCCAATGCTTGTTTTATCTTGTCACATTTGAAGTAGGTTCAAATACAAAGGACAAATGTCAAGCTATGTCTTCGGAAAAATTGCCACTTATCTGGACATTGGTGCTTATGTTAATTTCTCTGATTGCAAAGTGAAAGGATTCGATAAAAGTGACCAAGGTGAAAATCTTGCCGGGAACAGAAAGTTAAAGGAAAGAATGTAAGATTCAGTTATTTTCCTAAAACACAGTATATAAATGATTGTAAATAATCTATGTACATATTTTACAGCATATCAGCAATAAGGAAGGCACAAAACTTTTTGGGTAATTCTGAAGTGTGTTGGAAACAAAGGTTTTAATGGGATCAAAAGATCAAAACAAATAAAGACGCTTTACTTGGTGATGTACAAATACAAATGATACATATTCACTGAAACCCAATACCTGAATTTTGTGGGCTTTTTTTAATCCCCCAAATTACTTGAAATTTCGTAAGAGATTCAATAGCTCAGAATATAGCTCGCCCCAAGACATTTTTATTCAAACCTCTCTCCTAACACAGTATCTCACAAGGCTTTTTTACCCAAATTGGGCGCTCACGTGAAAAAAGCCACACAAGATAGTGTGAAATAACTTTTTTTCTGGAACTATGCAAAATTTCACAAGAAGAAAATACTGAATTTCGCTCACCCAAAAGTCTAATCCAAATGTAAAGGTAATGTGTTGCATCTCATTAATGCTACTAGGGATCGTTGAAATCACACCTCATAAGGTATTTTACCCATTAATGCTAGGGATAAACAACTTTCCTTGGTAATGCATCGAAATCTATCAAAGATAGCTGTACATTTAAAGTGTTTATTTTAGTCACATTTGCACTCCAGTGTTAGCAAAAGGTGAATACTATGAAACCCGTATAAATAATGCAGACAATATTCAGAAAGAAACTTTTAAAATCCTAAAAGAACTGAGCAAGAAAGAAGAAAAATCAGAAATAACGATAGATTGTAATACCTTTCAACGTTACTTTCTTGAGAAAGTGGTAACTATTCTGTCTGATATTAAGAATAGCACCTCCAGTGGTCCCTCTGCATTACAGGTTTCTCAAGCTCCCCCGAAATCCACCATCTCTAGGTTCCCAGGTATAGACTCTACAACCCTTGGCAGCATATGAGTAGAACCAAGTAAGGTTCCCCTGCGGACCCATGCCCCCCCGGTGTCTTCTGTCTGGCGCTCCCTGTTGTAGAGGACCATATTGTCTCCCTTTTAAACCATTTGTTAGATACTGGCCTTCTACCAGCTAGCTTTAAAGAAGCACGAGTCAAGCCCTTGATAAAAAAACAATAGGCCAATATCCCAGCTGCCTTTCTTGTCCAAGATTCTGGAACAACATGTGCTGAAGTCCCTGTCTTCATTCCTGGAATTACACCATCTACTCCAGGAGCGTCAAGCGGGGTTCCGTGCACATCACAGCACCGAGTTAGTAATGCTCTCGGTGCTGGATGAGCTCAGAGGCATGGCTGACAGTAAGAAACCAAGTGCCCTGATACTTTTAGATATATCAGCGGCATTTAATACTGTCAGCCATGCCCTGCTTCTGGACAGACTGGCCGCGTTTGGGATAAAGGATTTAGCCCATCAGTGGCTGAAATCCTTTCTTTCGGGGAGGACTCAGAGGATTCAATTGGAGGATTGTTGGGGGATTGTACATCCGAGGTGGGTACTCTTGAGTGCGGAGTCCCACAGGGCTCTGCATTGACCCCACTTTTGTTCAATCTCTACCTGCAACCACTGATAGATTCTTTGGCAAGTATGGGCTGCAGAATCTTTAATTATGCCGACGATACTCAGTTGTTACTGAGTATTAACAACACGGCATCTGCACAGACCCAGGCCCAGAATATACTTAGATATACGGTTAGCTGGATGACGGCAAATTTGCTGAAGATAAATCCGGAAAAAACAGAGGTTTTGGTGGTCTCATCTGCTGCCTCGCCCTGGAGTGATTTGTTCTGGCCCCAGGAACTTGGCCCCACCCCCAAACCGTGCCCCAATGCAAAAAGCCTTGGTATTAAGATCGACCATGAGCTGACAATGGCTAGCCAGATATCTTCTGTTGTTAGGACCTGTACTAACCTAATTAGGCAGCAACGCAAGCTAGTTCCCCTATTTTCTTGAACTATGCTGCGTACCATTGTCTCGGCTCCAATAATTTCAAGGATAGATTATGAGAACGCGATCTACTTAGGTCTGCCAAAAATCCTGATTAATCGCTTGCAGGTAACTTTGAATGATGCAGCGCGATTAATTTTTAGACTACCTAGACAGGCCCATGCCTCCCCATTATTGCACAGGCTACATTGGCTCCCCATAAAGCAAAGGGTGTAGTTTAATCCCTTCCATGCTCATGACGAGCTCAGCTCTACATGAGGCACAGTTGAGCTGTGCTTATGATGAGCTGAGCTCGTCATGAATAGAGAGATTCAAGGAATGTCAGCGCAGGAAGGGAAAACCACTAGCAGCCAAGGTGTTAAAAGTGTATGTATTGCCCATAAGGCAATCTATGGGCAAGCGCCTGCCTATATAAAAGAATGTCTTGGGGTCTATAATCCCAAACGAACGCTTAGGTCCTCTAACTCGCAATTGTTGTCCTGTCCGCGTTTCAAAATGGCAACCAAGGGAGGGAGATCTTTCTCTGTTCAGGTCCCACAGATGTGGAACAAACTACCGGAGTCTCTCCGTAAAGAAGTAAACCTTCTGCACTTTAGGAAGTCGTTGAAAACACTCCTGTTTAGGGAAGCTTTCTGCCCTATTTAAGTAATGTTGTCACATATGTACCTTCTGTTTATTTACTCAGTTGTTGTTACTGTCATTGTCATGAGCGCCTAGAGACCTGACGGTGATTTGGCGCTATATAAACCCCAGTTAACAATAACAATAACTCCACTTCATTAAGTACATATTTTACAAAACCAGGTGCTGAACTATCTTTGTCATATTATATTCTTAATGATGTTCTGGTAAACCAGCTTTTTGAATACTTTGTCATATATGTGAAGCTTTAGATGGATATTCAGTCTGCTTATTTCTTAGTAATGTCAAGCGATGGTAGGGTTTCTAGATGATGGTATAGAATTTATACCTAACATTGTATGTAAATGAAAAATGCTCACATTACAAAATGCGAACACACAGAAAAATGATTGCTTTACAAAATTTCTATAAACAATTAAGAAATATGCTAATTCATAAAAACACAATCTTTCCATGTCCTACGATCTCACTATGTGATACTCTGGCTAGACCCAAAGTGCTGTGACCCCAAATCCCTATTGAGCAGTACTATAGCGGTCAGATTACTCAAATTTATCCAGCAAATCTAAATGGTGCGATGTAAGAACTGGTCAGTGTGGACCATGGTAAGAGTGGGAGGAATAGACTCACCAGCCCTTAAGCTGCTCAACAGCCCTGACCTTCCCCATCTATGGACAAGGGGGTTATACATAGCATGCAAAAGGCAGGTATCACCCATATAGAAGGATGCAGCCTCGAAGAAGAGCAGGGATTGTCCCAGAGGAACAGCAGCTTTGATTAGTGCTTCCATTGACCCACGAACATTATACCAACCAGGTTAACAAGTGCGGATACTGTCCCAGTAGAGGTATGGCGGTCCAGCTTAGAAATGCAGATAGCGGTTTATTAAAAGTATATCAGCTGATGCTAGAGAACACATGGGTGATGAGTGGAAATGGCTGCCAGCGTTCAGATAATCTATTCCTATGTCCTTCCCAGACAAACATAAATCACAGTAAGTGATATCTAGCTCCTTCCATAATGTGTTGACCACTGGAAAACTGTGTATATTTTCTTTCAATGACATTTTTTTTCAAAAGCTGAAATCGAAATGTTTACAAGAACAGAAAAAATGCAGTAACTGCCTCCATCTTCTCATGAGACAAAGTGAGGGGTTGTGTGATCCTAGCAGAGCCTCAGAAGAGGGGCAGAGTATGCATAATACCCAAGCCCCCCACCTTGTCCTGGTTCCATACGAGTACAGCAGCATTTATTTACAGACTTTAGAGCAAGTCTGTCATGTCTATTTAAGATGAATTAGCTATACTGCTAAATGACACCGGATACAAGAGCTGCTGTATTTCCTCTTTCTCCTCCCTGAAGCATATAGCTATTTCTTTTTCTAAAACAGGTGCTCATGCTATGTGGTACATGCAAAAAATTGTTGACCCGAACACCGCAAAAACTTTTTATATGCCCGGATCAAAAATTCTTCAACTTGAATAGAGTTTAAGAAAGACAAGAAGAGAGATCTTTTTTGAGATCGAATGTAGACTTGGGCATTCTTGTCTTCTAGGACAGTGGTTTGCTATTCTACTCCAACATCAGCATGTGCAAGGCCAACAAATAATATTGCTAGTACAGCATACATTGAGTAGTCAGATGAAAATGTTCTTTCTGTGACTGAGTTAACAATACGGCAGCCATATCTATGCTGATTAAGTATGTGTTAGAAATGGGGGTCTCTAGTTGGCAGAGGTAGGTAAGTTTGTCCAAATGGTGACCCTTGCTTCTAGTCAGGTTAAGGGGGATACACACTTTAGATAACCCCTGCTCACCCCCTTGGTAGCTTGGAACGAGCAGACAGGCTTATACCAAGGCAATGTGTAAAGTATTTGTACCAACACTCACAGTAACACAGTAATAACACCACAAATTGACACCACACCAGTTTAGAAAGTAAAGTATTTTATCTAAACTTAACAAGACCAAAATGACAAATACCCAACATACATGTATTAAGAAAAAAGACTTTAAAATGGTTTAGCAACTGAGTCCGTAGAAAACTATGGATGCGTGATTTCTTGCAAAGTATCTGTTGTTGCGACAAAGTTCACCAAGCCAAACAGCTGCAGCGATGAGAAGCATAAAAAACAAAGAGATGCGTAGTTCCTGAGACCTTCGTGGATGCGATGCAACAGTTCCGCTGAACACTGGAGAGCGATGCGCCGGGTCCGGTCTGTAGGGGGAAGCGATGCGTCAGTTCTGAGACGACTCTGATGCACGGATGATGTGTCGGGGAAAACTTGCCTCACAGGGACGATGCGTGGAAATCCGGGATGTGTTGGCTGACGATACGGAGGCGGCAAGCGGCGCTGCATCGACCCTTTTCAGCTGCGATCCCTCGATGGGTCGATTCTTGCAGCAGTGACAGGCGCTGCATCGGTTTCAGCAGCGGCGTGGTGGTGCTGGGAGATTCTCTTGCACCACAGCATTGGGTAGGAAAACTGTCGCCAGAAGAGCGATGCATCAACTTCCTTGTTTCTTGCATTCCTTTCCAGCTCCCAGCAGCAGAAACAACCTCCAGAGGCCCACACAGTCACAGGCACTCCTGGCAGGTCAGAACTCCCAGCAAATAAGTTCAGGGGAGCTGGGGGTAAAGTCTTTGTGTTCCTGAGACTTCAAAACAGGAGGCAAGCTCTACTCAAGCCCTTGGAGACTTTCCTTAAGTGGGGACACAGCACACAGCAAAGTCCTTCTCCTTTCTTTGGCAGAAACAGACGCTGCAGGCCAACGACAGACACACAGCAAGGGCAGTACTTCTCCTCATTTTCTCCAGCTCTTCTCCTCAGCAAAAGTTCCACTTGATTCCAGAAGTAGACTAAGGTTCATGGGTTTTGAGTCTGAAACTTATACCCCAAAATGTCTTTGATCTATTTGTGCAAGGGGCTCTGAGCCCAGATCAAACCAGTTCTGGGGGAAATCTGCAAGTGCACAACAACATCCATTGTCATTTTGAGCCTTGGCTCCAGACCCACCACAGGGGGGTGGAGCCAGCATTGTGGAAAGCAGGCACAGGCCTATTCAGGTACAGGTCCGTTTCCTCCCACCACTCCAAATGCAGACCAGGCCTATTCAACATAGTGCTAACTCATTCAGGAAAGGCAGGACACACATCAGACCCCCCTCTGTCTGAGAGAATGCACCCCCCAGCCCCTGTCACTCCAAAACCAGACAGTCAATACAGAAACAGGCAGAGGCGCACAGAATGGTTAAACAAGAAAATACCTTCTTTCTAAAAGTGGCATTTTCAAACACACAATTAAAAAAACATCTTTAGTAAAAGATGAGTTATTAAATTCTGAGTTCAGAGAGCCTAAACTTTATTTTTCCATCTTATCCCTATGGGAAGATATGTTTGTAAACTGTTACAAAGCATTCCCCATTCTGTCCTATGGGGCAAGATAGCTTTTTAATAGTGAAAAACGAAATTGGCTGTATTTCACTATCAGAACATGTCACACACACCAGTACATGTCCTACCTTTCACATACACTGCACCCTGCCCACAAGGGTACCTTGGACCTACCTTAGGGGTGACTGCCATGTAAGAAAAGGGAAGGTTAGGGCCTGGCAAGTGGGTGCACTTGCCAAGTGCACATAGCAGTTAACAACTGCTCACAGGCACTGCAGTAGCAGGTCTGAGTTACCTTTTCAGAGCTACTCATGTAGGTGGCACGATCAGTGCTGCAGGCCCACTAGTAGCATTTGATTTACCAGCCCTGGCACACTTAGTGCACTTTACTAGGGACTGACCAGTAAGTCAAATATGCCAATCATGGATAATCAATCATGTTCACAAGTTACACAGAGTATGCACTTTAGCACTGATTAGCAGTGGTAAAGTGCCAAGAGTCCTAAAACCAACAACAAGAGGTCAGGAAAAAATAGAAGGAAGAAGCAAAAGATTTGGGGATAACCCTGCAAAAAAGGGCCAAGTACAACATTATGGAATAAAAGATATTCTCTCAGTATCTTTCAATCTATGATAACAACATGACAGACTCATGTCACATTCCTTGCGGGATTTGTGATATTTATTGAATGTCTATTAAGT
Organism: Lissotriton vulgaris; assembly: GCF_964263255.1. Taxonomy (NCBI): domain Eukaryota; kingdom Metazoa; phylum Chordata; class Amphibia; order Caudata; family Salamandridae; genus Lissotriton; species Lissotriton vulgaris. The sequence continues at coordinate 884,870,763 of NC_141695.1, forward strand.
GAACTGTCCATGGTCCTCTTTTTGAGAATTGTGAATTCCAGTCCCCCAATCATACAACAAGATGTTAACATGTCCTATTTACAGAATTGAAAGTTTGGCATTAGTGTAAGGGAAGGTTGCCACTAATATGTGGTTTGTATTCCATGGCACCCACCTGAAAGTTCTGAACATACTGATGTGTGCAGAGACATCTGCTTTACATTAACAGAGTATGAATTAGTAATTGAACGTGAACGTCAAGAGAAGTCCACACAGAACACTGTTTTTCTATTTGAGCGTTTACAGCCTTTCAAAGGCGTCCGTTGTGTAACACAAATGGCTGCTCTCCAAACATGGTGGCTCATCTACAGAGAATATTCAGCACAGTTTGGCCTCAAAGGCTCCCTGGTGTATATATTGAGTCATTTGTGTGCCGATACATACCATTGATAACTAATCATAAGCCCTAAATGGAAGAAATGATAGGGAGACTGGCGGAGAGTAAAGAAAGAGAGCCAGAAGAAAGAAGGAGAGAAGAGGAAATGGTGGATGAAAGGAGGCTGCGGATTTAAGAATTAAAAGGACCTAACAAACATGTAATGCTGTGGAATTAACAAGCAATACTGTTCTTGGACATTACAGTCCATAGGACCAAAGTGATGTAGGAAAGCAGAATCCTTGTACCACCTAATACTTTCAGTGGAAGCATCAAGGTCGCTGTAAAGTGGTCAGAGCACTTATTCAGCCTCACATGCACCCTCAGTTCTTTTATGGACCATCACCAACATAGGGACCACCCAGCCATGCAAGCTCCAGCTTGTAACACTTCGGACAAAGAAACAGTGATGTCTGGCTGACTGACGGTAGGTAGCAGGATGCTCTTCAGGTACCAAGAAAAGTGTTGGAGCACGACTTGAAGAATGTTGCATTAATTGATGCACGAGTAAGTCAAAAACAAGTTCTGAAAGACCCTATGTACCTGTTATATGAAGGCTGTATAGGTTTATATAGTCTTATGTGTACGCCAAAAATATGAAAGGTGGAAATCCATTCAGATAATTTTTTCCTAACAAATCTCAGGGGTGGTGCGCATTTTTTAGGGATCCGGTATGGGTGGCGTTTTGGAGTGGTAGGTGTTTTTGGGTTCAGGGGTGGGTGATGTTAAGAGGCAATGAGGATAGGTCGAGTTCAGGCACACAAAGGCAGTTTTAAGGTTCATGGATGGGTGGTGTTTTGGGGTAGTGAGGGGTTTAAAGGACTCAGGGATTGGTGGAGAATCAGGTGTTGAAGGGTTTTTAGAGTTCACAGGTGGGTGAAATTTAGGACAGTGAGAGCTTTTAAGGTTCTGTGATCTGTAGTTAACAGGTGGTGAAAGGTTTTCAGGATTCAGAAACGGGTGGAGTTTAGGGGTAGTGAGGGCTCTTAGGGGCCAGAGATGGGTGGAGTTTAGGGTAGCAAGGGTTTAAGAGTTCCAGGATATGTGGAGTTGAGATGCAGAAAGGGTTTTTAGGGATCAAGAATGGGTGGTGATGGGTTTTAAGGGTCAGGGATAGGTGAGGTTTTTATTTTGGGTTAATGGATGGGTGGAGTTTAGATGTAGTGAGGGTTTTTTTAGGGCGCAGGAATGAGCAGGGTTTAGGCGTGTAAGGGAATTTTTAGTGATCATGAATGGATGGAGTTTAGGGGTAGAAAGGACTTTCAGGATTCAGAGATAGGTAAAGTTTAGTGGTCTGGGATGGGTGGAGTTTAGATGTGGTGATGGGCAGTGCTTAATTTGAGCCGGTGGTTGCAGGTCGGACCCACTGGCACTCATTTTTGGGGACCAGTGCTTATTTTTCCTCATCAGATATTGGCCACTAGCAAGAGAGGGGAAAACGTACAAAAGGGAAAGACAGAAGAAGAAAAAGACAGATAAAATGTCACAAAGGGAGAAAGCAGGAACTTGAGATAAAGTTAGATAAATGGGCAGGGAGTGTCTGATAGGGGATACAAGATTGATTCAAAACTTTGGCACTCCAATGTTTAAAAGCACCAGCTGCAGGCTTCTAGACAGAGCTTTGGGCACCTCCACTCATACTTGTACAAATAAACCACTGGAAAGGGGCTTTTAGGGGACAAGGATAGACAGGGTTTAGGGTAGTGAGGAGCCAGCAAATTAAATGCATCAGATGTAATTACTTGACAATGTAAAAGTTTTAAATCTGAAATTATGTCCCCTGAAATAAAGCACTGAAATAGTTACCTCTAGCAAAAATATTTTTGAATCTAAAACTTGTAACTATGCATTAGCACCGTAAAACCTTAGCATGCAAAAAACAGTTTTCAAAGCAAAATACATTCTCTGAATTGGTTTCTAAAAAATGGTAAATGTCATTCATCCTTCAAGTTTCCACATTTTTTTTTAGGTGAAATGGTTTCTCAATAATGGGATTCCATGAAACCATATTTCTATTAAATCACACACAACCATGGCTGACAGCAAGTCTCCAAAAAGTGAGTAAAGATGCAGGACTGGGGGAATAGAATAGTTATTTCTTCACACTGGACGGTCACTTTAAATCCAAACCAATGGCCTCATTTACTATATTTCGATGTACGACAGCGCAGCAAGCCTTCCTGCTGCGCTGCTGTGAGTCAAAATAAATGGGCAGCACCGTGTTGTACCTTCAAGATACTACGCATTCATGTACTTCTCCCCTGCGCCGGCGCACAAACAGCAGGTGTGCGCCAATGCAGACACTCTTGCGTCATGGTGCAAGGATGCCTGCATTGCAGGGATGATTGTTTTTGTGCGGAAGGAGCACCACCTTTGGTGGCAGAATGTACCACACATAGAAAGAGTAAAAAACGAGGAGAAATAAAAGTATTTATCTTGCAACACTCCTATAAAATCTTGTAAATCTGGGAATGTGTCAGGTTCCATGAATGTTGCTTGGGGACACCAACTGCAACACCCATGGAATGCCCCTTTCATGCAAAGTAATGCATGACGGGGGCCCATATTTACAAGGCCATGAAAAGTTATGCAGGGTGACTTTATGTGGCCTTGTAAATATGGTGCGTCAAAAAACATGACACACCAGCAGCTCAATGGGCTTGTAAATGACTCCCCAAGGGTGCAACATCTTTACTGATTCCTGAGGCCATTTGTTACATGTCTCCTTGATGTTGTGATTGCTTGATGTATACATTATTTATCTTGTAGCTGTAAAAAAAAGGGAGGGCAGCTCAGGCAGCTTCCAAACTGTTTCCTTCTTTTATGCTCCTCATCCCCCTGCCTTCCTCCTCAATGTACTTATATTTTCCAGTGCAGCGCATGCGATTTAATTCCCCGCTAATGACCATGGGCAATGCCTGTAAGTAATCCAATAAATGAAGACCTGGACAGACTCAGCAGTGTTCTGTGCCTAGCTCCCACCCTCTGGGCAGTGCGAAGGAGGGGGGTAAGTGAAGTCAGATGGGTAGACCTTACAAAGGATAGCAGTTCTGTCTCACTAATGGGATGCAGATGAATACGTCTTGCATGCTACTTCTACCTGAAGAAAGAGGGGGTGGGGTGTTTGGGCATAAATTCACTAAAGTAGCAAAGCACTGATCTTAGTGTGCGCGTAAGACGGTGCTTAATTTATAAAAAAATAAGTGCCAGGGCTCTCGTCCGGAGGCTTCTGCAGCTTGCATCACCCATTGCCACCGCCGGCGTTGCCAGTCACAGTAGCAACACAACTACCAACCAGCACACTGCTACAAGTGTGACAATTCCGACTAATTTCAGGCCGCCAAGGATATAAAAAAAATGGCTCGGGCAGCAGGTATTAGTTGTTTTTTATGTAACCTGAAAGAATAAAAAAATGCTCTTCTGCTCATCTCTAAATGATGCTAATCTCACCACCATGTGGTAGCTGTCATAAGTGCCGGTGTTGATAATTAAGTGCCGGTGCTGAGCACCAGAAACCACCAGCTCAAATTAAGCACAAGAGATCTTTTCATGGGACGACGGCAATACATACAGCGAAGGTTCTTTTACCGGAGTACTTTGAGGTACATGGAGGGATGCACTTCGGGAGAGAACAGAGCACTGTTACTGGAGGAAAGCAAGGTGAAAATAGATACAGTACAAGACAAAGGTATAAAGAGAGAGGGCTCCCTTGTAGGGTAGAGAGGTGAAAGGACAGAGGCTTTTATGAGAGATCATAGAGGTGTAAGAAGAGAGACCTATCATGGGTGGATAGAGAGGTGTACAGAGATGCCTCTCAGTGGAGGATAGCAAGGTATAGGAGAGAGATAGTAAAGGACAGAAAGGTGCAGAAAGGCCTTCAGGAGGGGACTGCTGATACATAACAGGGGACTATTCAGGGGAGGCTAGAGAGATACAAGGGGAGCAATCTTACAGTGTGAGACAAAGGTGTAAAGAGAGAGGTCTCCCCCGGGAGGCCAGAGATGTAGAAGGAGATAGGCCTTCCTGGAAGGATAGAGGAGAACACAGTGATGTGTAAAGAGAGGTCTTTGAGCGGAGAACAGACATGCAAGGAGAGATGTCTTTCAGGAGACGACAGAGCGGAGTAAGAAGAGGGGCCTTGGCAAGAGCTTAGCGGTGCAGGGAAAAATTATTTCAAGGAAGAAAGGAGGCTCCTTAAAAGGGAAGCATTGCTGGCGAGAACAGAGAAGTGTGCGAAGAAAAATGTCAAGCAAAGAAAGATGTCATGCAGAACTCGATAAAAAGAGGCCTTTTAGCTTAGGGGTAGGCACTGACGTGCAAAGATAAGAGCCAATTGGGCTAGAGAAGCTATTGTGGGCTGTACATGGAGGAACTGGAGGATTTATAATGAGGAGCATACAGAATACCTACCTAGGTCCTAATCAAGTGAAGAACAACGACAGGCGGCTTGCTGAGCTGCATACCCAAAACCAGAGAATAGCCGTGTGGAGTACCAAAGAGGGGAGCACTGTAAGAGAGGAGCAAGGAGAATGGCCTTATAGGAGTTATAAAGCAACAAAGAGTTGAGACTTGTAGGCTGAATGTGGAGGGAGGGACAAAGAGAGGATCTTTTCATGGGGGAAACAATGGGATAAAGGAGCAGAGCCATGTATTACATGATAACTTCACTCTCAGCTGATATTTGTTCCAATACTCCTAGGCTGCAGGAGTAAAGAGAGGGGACTATCAGGATGGCAAAACTGGGCTGGGCTGGGCAACTGGGGTGGACTTGTGTGAGCGAGATTGGATGCCTTGAAAGAATGAATATGGAAGAACAAAGGAGCAAGGCTCCACAGGTCAGGCTGGGGATTACATACCAAAACGCAAGTGTTAATCCTACTCTCATGTGAGATGAGATGATGAGATGAGGTAAAATGAAATGAAATGAGATGAGATAAGATGAAATGAGATGAGATGATGAAATGAGATGATGAAATTAGATGATGAGATGGGATGATCTAAGCAGTCCTTTTGTTTCCACAGCTCCCTCGGCCTTCTCCTGAGCCAGACCCAAAGGCAGCATGGTGCCACTTCAGGTACATATACTTGCACAACAGAACAATGCACAGAAAAGATAAATAGTCTAGAAATGTCTGTATGTATTCAAGTCAGTGTCGCAAGCTATGCTTTTCTTGTCCATTGAGAGAAGTGTTGTCTTGGATTTAAATCATCTGTGATTGTGGCTGTTTGAGCAGTCTGGGCCGGGTAAATCGGTGTTATTATAGAGCCTGTCACTGGGATGACTCATTTCTGAGAATTTATCGTTGAAGAGACAGAAGAGAAGCGCCTTAAGCAAAATATCGAAACTTTAGAACTCTGCTAGTCCGTTGATCCTTAATTCTGGGATGAATGCCATTTTGCCCCCTGCAGCCAAATAAGTCAAGTTGCTGGAGAGTCTGTAGGGTGTACAGCTTTTCGTGGTAAATGTGTAATACATATAGCGCATTAGGGCGATTCATTTTTTGTCTTTTTTCGCTTTACCCAAACATGAAAGTTGTGAGGCAAGTTTAATGTACATAAAATGTGTCATAATGGACGTTAGAACCATTGACAGTCCATAGTTCACGGATATGATGAGAAAAACCGTCAGCAATGGAGAAAAGCATTTTGCCTCCTAAGTGAAGAAGTATCCCTGAGGGGGGGAGGGCCTTGCACCAGGGGGGGAGAGGTAGAACTTGAAAACTGATAAACTCTCATTATCGTGGATATAAACCACCTAGAAATGGTAGAAGTAGAAGGCTGAGAACCCTTATTGAGAAAGCCAAAGGTAACAAACAGGGAATCCATCTTCTGATAGGCAGAAGTACATTCCAATTAAATGGACAAGGACCTGCAAAGGACAAGAGAAACCTTATTCACTTTTTCATCCGAAGAAGAATCAGAAAAGAAAACCGGTAGAACAATGTCCTCTGAACAGTGAAACTGGGAAGGAATTTTCAGCAGGAAAATAGGGCCTGGCTGAAGGACAACCTTATCTGGAAAGAAACGCCCACTTCTCCGTCCCGTCTTCCTGAACACACAGCCATCAGAAACACCATCTTCTCTGTTATAAAGTTGATAGGAACTGAATCCAGTGGTTCAAATGGAGGGTCAGTCAAAGCCTGGAGAACCAATTGACATCCCAGAGTGGAAACAGAGAATGAGATACCGGTATCTGCAGAAAGAAACCCCTAAGGAGGCAAGATGTTAAAGGAGCAATCACAGAGAGATCATCACCCCAGAAGGCTTGAATAGCTGTCCACTAAGCTGTAATGGTAGAAACTGCCAAGCCCAAGGTGAAGCCATCGTGTAGAAAAACTGAAATCCTCATTGGAGCGCAAGAAGCCATACCCTATCACCAAGCATGACACCATTTATTAACCCCTTCGATGCTCATGATGGAACGGTTCCGTCATGAGCATCAGTTGAGCTGTGCTGATGACGGAACCGTTCCGCCATGACCACACCGTTTTCAAAGGATCCAGCACCGGGGGAAAATCTCCTTAGCAGCGATGTGGTTAAAGTATCCCCAGTGAGGGTTGTATAATCTGCAAGTTGAGAGTTTAGAAGACAAATGGATGAATTAGCTAAAGCCTCTGAACATCCCCGAGCCAACAGAGTCACCCTTTGAGCAGCCAAATCACCAAATTGAGACACTGTAGGGAGGATAACGCCAGGATTGGCTGACTCAGGGGAGAAGGATAAAGAGGAAAATCCCAAGGACGACTCATCGATAACTGAAGCAGCAGAGGAAACCAGGGTCTCCTCGACCAACTGGGAGCCGTCAGAAGAATCTGAAAGTGGCTGGCCATTACCTTCTGTAACACTCTGGGTGTACAGGAGACCCCTGGGCCAGGGGACCAAAAGTACATCAGTTGCCCACGCCCTCTCAGATGGAATCAAAGAGCAGAAATGGTGGAGTAAAGCATTGCTCTCTGTTGCAAACAGTTCCAGGCACTGGCTCCTAGTCCTGAGCCACTGACAAATCTTCTAAAACACCCTCGGAGAGAGCACAACATAGAGATCGATTTGGAAACCTCCTTCTGAGTTGATCTGCAGTCCAGTTCTCCTTCACCGGAAGAAAAGCATCAGTCAGATAGAAAAGATTCCGTTCTGAACTCAGCTCAATATCCCGGGAAAAGGAGAAAGAGGGAGAGAATCATCCCCCTTGATGACACAAATAAGACCTTGCTACATGATTGTCTGTCTGTATACACCCCCGACCTCGAATTGATGGGAGGGAATGCAGCAGAGTGGCTCAAACTGCAGCCCATTCCTTGATGGTGGAAGAATGGAGAGTCTCTCCCCTGTTCCATACCACCTGCTATGTAAGATTTTTCATGACTACTCCTACCCCAGTCCATTGACATCGGTGGAAATGATCACAGGAGGGGCAGACTCAACGGATGACCCTTGTTGAGATAGTCTGGGTTCAACCATCACTACATGTCTGGCCAAGCGTGTTGAGTAATCAGAACCCGTATCTTGAAATCCTGAGACACCGGCCTCTAATGTCTAATGGAAGTGAAGGGCAATACGGTGAGGGTGTCGGATCTCTTGTTTTCAAGAACATATGTTTTTCTTTTGTGTTAAACAATCCATGAAAGTGTGTGTGTGTTTTCGAGCTGCCTCTTTAATGTATTTATCTCCCCTGCACTCCGTGTTACTCTGTCGCACATCTGCTGCTAGAGGCACCTCCATGTTGTGCTTGTCCATGTACTTCCCATTGCTTCTTCTAACTGCACCCTCCATGTTGATTCCCCCATCCGTACCCTTCTTCTCTCTGTGCCCATTGCTGCTTCTCCCATCCATGCTTTCTGTGTTGCTTACAACTCCCGTTTTGTTTCTGGGCATCCCACCCTCCCCATGTTGTTTCTGTCGCAGGTGTTGCTTCTGCTCCCCCTGTTGCTACTGTTCCCCACCACCTGCTTTTAAAAAAGAAATGCTTTTGCAGATTTCATTTTCTTTTTAGTTACCAATCCAACTCAGATCGGTAACTAAAACGAAAAGCATGTGCATCATTTTGTAGCTGCATGCACTCATATGATGGCTTTTGTTTGGCCAAGCTGCAAATCATCAGCGATACTGTTTAGTATGGCTACAAGCAACCGGCAAAGTTAATAGGCCTCAAAATATGGCTTGTTGGCTTTGCCAATGCTTGTTGTTTCTGGTGGCTTTACATGCTTGAAACCCCCTGGCAAAATGAGGGACCCCTAACATGTCACTTAGGCAGACTGTCTCACAGATACAGTAAGGTTTTGGCCTGAGAGGCAGGTTCCTCAGAGATAGGACTCCCACTGCGGCCAGTGCAGTAAGGCTTACCTTGCGTTCCTGCAACCCACTCAGCCTGGTGTTTCTTGAGTAAGAAGGCTTATGCTTGGAAAGGTGAATAAGGATTGCGGCTCCATGACACTGCCTGGTCCTTCCAGGCAGAGACTGCCATATTTGTCTTCTTAGCTCACTTCCCTTTTGGTTATTCTTCTCCTTTAATGCTACTCACTTTTTCTCCTTTAATAAGACTCAGTCCATGATCCAACTGTGTTCCACCTACACCTGTCCTAGGATTGAGCCTGACAGGACCCTAGCTCCAGACTGATAATCCACCGCCCCACCTAGGGTCGGACTAGAACAGAAAATAGGCCCAGTCACCAAAATAACAGTGACCTATTTGTAAATTAGATAGCTAAAAAAGTTGCCCACTTTTGAAAATTGGGACTGGTTTGATCTTTTAAATACACGTAGAATATGTGTTTTTCAAGTTACAAGAGATTGCATGCTTTTGTGCTGGCTGCACTCAAAGTTTTGGCAATATCATGAAAATGTACCGTAAATACGGATCACCAGACCAAGGAACAGCCCAGCAAATGGCCTGAAACTGGTTAATACGGTGACTTCTCAGTCCTGCTCTTTGGAGACTGCCAGATTGCCCCTCCGACCCTGGCTGAAGGCTGGTACAGCTGACATATGGCTTGGCGCCCAGTCTGTTACGAATAATGTGCCAGGCCAGCTGGCAGCTTTGCTGGACTTCCTACACCCTCATTTTTTATGAGGATTAATGCAAGCCGTATAATTGTGAACGGGACGCTTAGACAGCTGTTACCGTTGCCAGCCATTTTCTGGCCACAGAATGTTGAAGGATTTTGACACTGGCAATATTAGCGAACCGAGCAACTGGGCAACTGTTAACTGCGCTCTGTTCACAGTTGTCAGGCAGCTGTCCACTGTGCCTCGTTAGGCCGCAAAGCATTATGGGCCACCGTGGACTTGGGGAGCTGACACCCTGTTAGCTGTGCTGGGTCTCCTGCTCCCTTCTGTCACACTTTCAGGATATCACTACAAGTGATGAATTGTCAGGCAATTCTTACGTTTGTTTACAATTACTTTGAATTGTAATTGATGTTAATTGACAATCACCTTAGTCCATGCAGGGTAGGAGTGGGACAAGGGACAAAATATAGGCCTGGACATCAAAATACAGGTGGTGCCATTGGCAATCCAGATAGCTAAAAATGTAGCTCACATTCGCAAATCAAGCCAGTTTCTAAGGGCCATATGTATGAAGCTATTTTCGATTCGCAAAGGCCGAAATTCGCCGAATTTCGGCCTTTGCGAATCGGAAACGGCCATTTTTGCACATTTGCAATGTATGAAAAAGTAGCAAAATAAGGAATTGCAAAAATTTGCGATTCCTTATTTTGCCATAGCATTTAAGGAATCGCAATTTTGCGATTCCTTAATTGCTATGGGCCATATGTATGAAGCTATTTTCGATTCGCAAAGGCCGAAATTCGCCGAATTTCGGCCTTTGCGAATCAGAAACGGCCATTTTTGCACATTTGCAATGTATGAAAAAGTAGCAAAATAAGGAATTGCAAAAATTTGCGATTCCTTATTTTGCCATAGCATTTAAGGAATCGCAATTTTGCGATTCCTTAATTGCTATGTAAGAAGCTTTTTTCTCTTGCGAATTTGGTTTAAGGAATCGCAATTTACCACCAACTGAAAGTTGGTGGTAAATTGTGATTCCTTTTCAATAAGCACAAATTGGCATTTTTCATTGTGGCATGTGACGCACATGCATGCCCTTAGGGCATGTATGTGTGCCATATGCGCACACATGTCATTTTCAGGGGTGCAGCAGGGTGTTCTTGAGACACCCCTGCACCCTTGAAAATTCGCACAATTTGCGATTAGCAAATAGCGATTAGCAAATTTCCCCTTCATTCCTATGGGCCTCCTGGCCCATAGAAATGAATGGGAAGTATTCCTTATTTGCGAATTCGCAATTTGCGAATTCGCAATTTGCGAATTCGCAAACAAGGAATAGTAAGGAATCGCTAAAATTCCTAGATTACCTACATACATACCGTTTTGCGAATTCTAAATAGCGATTCCTTAAGATTCGCTATTTAAAATTCGCAAAACGGATGTATGATACATATGGCCCTTAGTAAGAAGCTTTTTTCTCTTGCGAATTTGGTTTAAGGAATCGCAATTTACCACCAACTGAAAGTTGGTGGTAAATTGTGATTCCTTTTCAATAAGCACAAATTGGCATTTTTCATTGTGGCATGTGACGCACATGCATGCCCTTAGGGCATGTATGTGCGCCATATGCGCACACATGTCATTTTCAGGGGTGCAGCAGGGTGTTCTTGAGACACCCCCTGCACCCTTGAAAATTCGCACAATTTGCGATTAGCAAATAGCAATTAGCAAATTTCCCCTTCATTCCTATGGGCCTCCTGGCCCATAGAAATGAATGGGAAGTATTCCTTATTTGCGAATTCGCAATTTGCGAATTCGCAAACAAGGAATAGTAAGGAATCGCTAAAATTCCTAGATTACCTACATACATACCGTTTTGCGAATTCTAAATAGCGATTCCTTAAGATTCGCTATTTAAAATTCGCATAACGGAAGTATGATACATATGGCCCCAACTTCTAAACACACGCTACATGGGTATTTTGCAAGGTATGGGAGACTGCATGTATTTTATTAGCTACAGGTAAAGGTTGTGGTCATATCATGAAATTAAATTAATTTTTATAAAGTGCTCAAATGCCCGAGGCGTCTTGGTGCAACAGCTACATAAGGATATGAAGGGAAGGCTTTACAGTAACACAGCAGGAGTAATGACGATGGATAGTCTATAACAACCATATTTTGAAAGCTTTTCTGAAGGGAAGACCTGTCATTTCTTTCAGACTAAGAGGGAGATTGTTCCAAATTTTAGCAGTGCAAACTCCAACACTTCTGCCGCCCCAGTGAGATTGCCTGAACTTGGAAACAATAACATTTTTGGCCGAACAAGAATACAATGACCTGGTTGGGGTATACCAGGATAATTATGTTTAAGATAGTCTGGGGCAACACCATGAAGTGCTTTGAAAGCAACACACAGAGCTTTGAAATCAATATGTTTCCTTCTAGGCAACTAGTGTAGCTTAACCCCTTGCGTGCGGGGCGTATTCCCCGCCTGTGCTGACTCCGCCTTGCGCGGGCGGAGTCATGACGGAACGGTTCCGTCATCAGCACAGCTCAACCGATGCTGATGACGGAACCGTTCTGTCATCAGCACGCAAGGGGTTAATTAAGGCCTTTGATGCTGACTGGTGCCTAGGAATCCCTAGCAGCAGACAAGCTACAGGCTTCTGCAGAATCTGCTGTTTATTTAACCCCTTGCGTGCGGGGCGTATTTTCCGCCTGTGCTGACTCCGCCTTGCGCGGGCGGAGTCATGACGGAACGGTTCCGTCGTCAGCACAGCTCACCCGTAGCTGATGACGGAACCGTTCTGTCATCAGCACGCAAGGGGTTAAGAGTTTTTGCTGCATGTTGATGTATAGGACACTATAATAATCCAGTTTGGATAGCACAAGACCATTGACTACAGTCTTGTGCAGCTCATGGGGAATGCATATTCTTGAGAATCTTCAGTGTAAAAGAATGCAAGCTCACAGCATTGATGTGACTTTCAAAGGACAATTTGGCATCAAATACAATAACTAACCCCCAGATTCATCATGGTCATGTTTTGCGAGTCCTTAATAACGAATTTTAAGGATTCGCTATTAAAGACTCGCAAAACGGGATGCATGTAGAAATCGCAATATTTTATGCGATTTCTACTGCTTCCTTATTTGCGATTCGCTAATTGCTAATCGCAAATAAGGAATGGCTTTCCCATTCATTCCTTATTTGCGATTAGCAATTAGCGAATCGCAAATAGGGAAGCAATTTCAAGGGTGCCAGAGTGTCCAAAGGACACCCTGTAGCACCCCTGAAATGGTAATGTACACTGGTGTTGCGCACACACATGTCCAAAGGACATGTGTGTGTGTAACATACAACTTAGAAAAATGCACTAAAGTGTATTTTTCTAAGTTTTTGCTATTTACCACGTAGTTAGACTTCGCGGTAAATAGCACCCCCAGATTGCGAATTCGCTATTTTTAAATGGTTCATGAATTGAATCTAAGGAATCTCAAATTGAGATTCCTTAAATGCAATTAATCGCAATTTAGCGATTTCTAGAATTGCGATTTTTGCATTTGGGATGATGAATCCCAAATGCAAAAATAGCGCTCGCAAAGGGTCAGATTTCGGCTTGATAAATCTACCTGTAAGTTCCCAACCCTACCGTCCGGCATTGGCAAGGTGCCCAGTTCTCGAGGCCACCAGCGAGGGGACCAAAAGGAGATGTTGTTGCCAAACAGGAGGACTTCAGTTTTTCCTGAGTTCAAATTAAGGAAGTTGTTATTCATCCTGTTCCCTGCATGCTCCCTGCATGCATCATGCAGCATGCAGTTGTGGAATCTGGCTGCAGTGTCATCAGGATTATTGGATACTGAGACCACAATGTGGGTGTCATCAGCATAAGATATTACAGAAAAGAAAAACAGTTTTTATTAGTCTGATCAAAGGTGTGACATGTAAATTAAAAAGGGTGGGACTAAGGGAAGGATACAAATTGTTCCCATTCAGTCAAAAGGTATTTCAAAAGAGCGAGTGATGCTCCCCTGATTCCAACAGTGTGGAAAAGGTCAATCACAAGTCATCATTGGCTGCGTTGAACACCACAGAGAGATCTAAGAGAATCAAGGCTGCATTTCCTCCTTTATCCATGGTGGATCTTATGTCTTCGGAAGCGACAATCAGGGCTGATTCAGTGCTGTGGTTAGTGTTTATAAAAACTCCCGATTTATATCCTTTTTGACTATTTTGGCCAGGAATGGAAGACGCAGGATGGGTTGACAGTTACTAGGTTCCTGAGGGCTAAGGTTGGACTTTTTTGTAAAGGTGGGGTAGATGCTTTTTCACATGTCTTTGGAACGTAGCCAGAGCTAAACATTACGTTGAAGATCTTGGCCAGATGCACACATACAATCTTAGGGGCCAGTTCTATTGCTTTTCAAGAACCTGGGTCCAAAGGGGAGCCCGACTTGATGGAATTGAACAGGCCAAGAACCTGGTTGAACGTAAGTGGGAGAAAGAGGACAGTGTTTCTGTACTGGTAATGGAAGAGCCATCATCATTATCATAAAGAGGTTGAATGACCGTTTTAGATAAAGATGTTATAGATATCTTCTACTTTGAAAAAAGAAGCCAAAGTGTTGCCAGAAAATTGGTTACATTTGGTATTATTGTCCTTGGTGTTAAAGGGTTTTTTAACTGTCATGTATAATTCTTTAATAAAGTTTTTCGAAGTCTCATCCTTTGTATGAAATTAGAGGACTTTTCCTTAAGAATCAAGGTTTTGTACTTACCAATTGTGTCTTTATAGATATTTTTTTCAAGGGTGTTGTAGTTCTGTCTCCATCTCCACTCCTGCCTGAGACAGAGTTGCTTTTGGGCTTTAAGTTTATCAGAAAACTCTGGTTCTGAGGGGGTAGTTCTATGATTAGAAGGCACTTTTTCTGAGGCTAGCTGATTTACTACTGTGCTTATCCAGTGGTGGTAATCTAAAGTGGCTGAATCTACGTTCTTAGAGAGATTGGTCTTTGACCTAGTAAGAGCCGAGTTCAGGTGAATTGAGTCTATCTTATGCCAGGGATGATTTTTTCTAGCAGTGTGGGTGAGACTGGCAAGAGGTGATATAACTGGTATCTTTAATGCAAACATGACAGCCTCGTGGTCAGACCATGTCAGCAGCAATAAGGCCGTGAGATTAAGAAAGGGGTTGTCAGTAAAAGATATCGTCCACCATAGTGAGTGCCACTTGAGTTGGGGCATCTACCAGCTTAGCTAGGCTCAAGCTGGCCATAGTCTCAATTAATACTTTGGAGCCTTTGTCTAAACAGTTCTCCAAGTGAAAATTTAAATCCCAGAGAGCCTGCAGAGTTAAATGTAGATTCCAGTACATGGCCTGAGTGAAAGTTGATCTAGGGCCCAGTGGGTGGTAGATTAACAATCTGTTAAAAGTGGTGTTTTTATTTAATTTCACTTTGAAAGAGTGAACTTTGTACTCAGAATTTGAAGAAACAACCAACAAGGTGGCAGTCAGCTGTAACCACTCTGAGTAACTCGGTCCATTCAGAAAATGGAATATCCCTCCGAACTTGGAGGAACCAGATCGGGACCAGAGGAAGAGTCCGACTAGGTTTCTGGTATAAATGCCATGTCTAGTATGTGAAGATCTAAAAAGTCTGAGAACTCTATTTTATTTTTTTATCAGAGACCTGACGTTTATTAAGGTGCAAGAATTTTTTTCTGAATCTTAGGCTTATTGATATCAGTTGGCCTACCTGACCTATTGGTTTAGATATTGTGTAAGACTATATCCCTGACACTTCATGGTATCAATGATCCGGTGGGGTTCAAGGGCGGTGCACGGAAACTTCTTACCTTGTAGTGTAGTTCCTATTTTCCCAATAGGCTCTGCGCATTGGAATAATATATCATATAGATGTGACGTAGGACTTATGTCTACTAGGTCTCTATCGAATATATTAGACTTACTTGTGAGTGCCAGCTAGCTCAGAGGTCAGTAGAAACCTTCTTGAATACACAAGAAGCGATTAGTTTCTGACAACCGCATAAACATGACAACTTTGTTTCCCCATGATAAAACTGATCTTCAGAGTCATGGAAACAATAGATAGATATTTTACTCAGTCATTCGTGCATGCTTCGTTTCACCAGAGGTGCAGAGAAATAGAGAGACGGGCGTTTTCAATAAAAAGATTTTATTGAACAGTCTTCTTTCTCATGCAAAAGAAATGAACTGCTACAATTGTAAGAATGGCTGTAAAGTATAATGCGTACAGCAAGAAGAGTATTATAAAATAATACTTTAAAAGCATGGTATGGTTTCTAAGCCATAAAATACATACATAAATAAATAAAGACTAAAAGTACTCAACTGGTGCTTCTAAAATACGCCTACCCTGATGTACCTAACCTAAGTCTAGAACGAGGGAAGAAGTAAGTGTGGTGTAGCATAAGTTTAGTATTCTTTTGCCAAGAATCTATCCAAGATTTCTCTTAGGGTCTAATTAGCTCCGTACCTTGGTTTAGAATGAAGGAGGTCTGGTATTTCTCTGTCTCCGAACTCGATTTCCCAACACCCCGCAAGGGGAGCTTGGAAACACTGGAGCTGGATTTCTCGGCAAGAGAAAAGACAGCGTCTCTCTCAGTGTGTCTGCTGGAGGGTCGGCGTTCTTCACAACTTGCTGCAGCGAGATGCGTCGGGCAAGTAGATAGTCGAACTGCTCCAAACCACCGTGTGTTTGCTTGGGCAAGTGTGGGCATATTTACACCTTGAAGGTGCCGAGTTTGACGTAAAGGTGGACATGATAACGTCATCAAAGAGTCTCAGTTCTTTGAAAACTCCATGAGTACTTGGACAAATCAATATTGAAGCAAGGGAAAGTCCCTAACTGCTGAAGCCGAGTTTTCCAAGAAATCGTTGTGGATTTTCGGAACTAGTGGAAGTAGCCATGCCGTATTTGGACTGCATGGGCTATGTCTAAATATGGTTATGATTTCTATGCCTATATGGATTGATTGAAGGCTTTATTTCGCTAAAAAAATATCATAAAAGCATAATACAATAAATTTAAAAAGCAATATTTGAACAAGCACATACTATTTACACAAATAAAACATTGTATGAGCAGTTAAGACAAGCATTAAATTGACAAGGAAAGCCTTTTCGAACGAATTAACCAAGACCATTTTAGGAACTTGGACACACCGCAGACAAACAAAGAGCGTGTGTCAGACATTAGAATACGTAATGCCACTTTATGCTGCTGAGTGCCTAATTGTCTGCATAATGGTTTGAGCCAGCACCGCCTCAGCGCTAGATAAGCCGGACATTCAAAAAGAATGTGGGCAACCGACTCAACTTGTGTTAGGCATGTCGCACAGAAAGGAGATCGCTGATGGGAAGTTTTCCAGCGGGCAGTCAGTTCACTTACAGGTAACGTCCCTATTCTAAATTTAAAATACAGAGTACCGTCTGTGGGGTTGGATATAATGTCGAGGTACAGTTCATAAGCCACCACATCCTTGATCTTCATAAAGTCAATAGTGGATTTGCAATGTTTTGACTCAGTGGAGATTTTACAGGAGATCCAGTTCCAGTACAGCTTCTTTAAAACGGCTTTAGGGGGGGCGGTCCTGGATTCCCACGCATCACCAAGGCCTAGATCCCCTAACTACTGTTTCACTTCCCTCAACCACTTGATCTTAGACCAACCCTCCATTAGCATAACCTCTAACAAAGCCTCTGCATATGAGGCCAGTTCGGGCACACGCCACAGGCGCGCCCAAAGTAGCAAGGGGCGTATTTGGGCTTGGTCCTTAATTGATCTACATCCCAGATCCATTAATACGGGTACTGTTGGGGTGCTCTGCGGAAGGGCCATCAGGTCCTTCAGAAATTTACTCTCTGATCTGGCTAATACTTCAAGGTTACACGTGCCCCACATCTCCGCCCCATACAAAGCAGCACTAACCCCTCTTGCTTTATAAATCTCCATGGCTGGGGCAATAGGCTTCGTTGTAGAGGAGCGTTGCTCCTTAAGGAGAGCACCACCCACCCTTTTATGACCAAGTAACATCTTTTGGATGTGCGAATTCCAATGCATTTAGTCCGTAAGGCGGATGCCTAAGTAATCAAATTCGGCCAACCTCTCCAGGGGCACGGAATTCAGCACTGGGGGACGGCGCAGTTTTTTGGGCAGGTTCAGAACCACATATTTGGTTTTGATGGTATTAATAATCAAGCCCCTATGTGAGCAAAACTCATGAAAGCTATTTAAGAGGCTCTGCAAGCCCATGGGGGTCTTTGAAATAAGGAGGGTGTCGTCAGCGAAGAGTAATGTGGGGATCCGCTTGCCCGCCAGGGACGGTGCATCTGCAGGGTTTCTAAGCAGGTGCTCAACCACTCCGTTCACATAAAGAGAGAACAGAGTGGGAGCAAGCACACATCCCTGGTGGACACCCCTTTCCACTAGGATCCTGTCAGTTTTCTCGCCATGCATGCCCCACCGCACCTGCGCAAAGTTATCTGCGTGGAGCCTCACCAGTATGGACAAGATGTACGGGGGCAACCCCATCTCGGACAGAACCCTCCACAGCCCCTCTCTCGGTACTAGGTCACAGGCAGTCTTCAGGTCTATAAAGGCCAGGTAAAGACTGCCTTTGCCCAGCACCACCACCTTCCAATAGAGAAGGACCAGTCTGAAGGCCTGTTCTATAGTCCCTGTTCCGGAGCGAAAGTCGGCTTGGTAGTCCGATAGAATGTTATTATCGTCTACCCACTGGAGCACCCTCCCCAGGATCACTTTCCCCGCCACCTTTTGTGTTGAGTCAATAAGGCTTATAGGCCTATAGTTGGCGGGGTCGTCCCGACACCCCTTTTTAAATATTGGGACGACCTCCGCCCCTTTCCAAGATTCAGGAACAGGTGCACCGTTATTAATAGCATTTAGCAGAGATGAGACCAACTTCTCCCACTCTTTGTGGTTAGTGCGCAACAGATCGCCCAGTAACCCGTCAGGCCCAGCAGCTTTGAGGGGCACCAAGGATTTTATTACGCTCTCGACTTCTCTTGGGGTGAAGGGGTCACCCAATGTGTCCCCCGGGGATTCGACTGGGTAAGAGCTACTATTTGGGATAGTCTGGGTATTCATCTCATTGGAGGTGTAAAGGGAGAGGAAGTGGTTATACCAGGTTTGGGCTGAGATGTTGCATGTAATTAAAGTGCTATCTGGTCTGTTCCTAGTTCTAATTAGATTCCAGAACCCTCTAGAATCTCTACCCGCACTTGCTTCCTTAAGATCAAACCAATACCTGTCCTCCCACTCTTTCTTGGCTGCATTAATGTTCTGAGTGTACTCTTTCCTGGCAAACCTAATCTCAAACGGGGATTTGCTTTTAACGGCAGTAATCAAGGCAGATTTTTTCCCGCTGCATTTTTTAGTAAACCAGCCTGGTTGATTCTTAAGTCTCTTATCTTTCCCCACTGGAGGATCTCTACTAGGGAGTAGGAAGCAATTACCCAGGACATTGGTTAAATTGCAGAAAAGGGCTGTCACTTCGCTAGATGTCTGGATGGACCAGTCCAATTTAGACTGGGCTGTTGCTAAGAGGGCCCCAATAGCTAGCATTTTTCCCTCGTCCGTAGCGACCCTGCACCACTTCAGGCGCCTCCTGCAATTGAAGGGTCGTACTACTGAAGTAGAAACTGGATTTGGGGGCATGAGCGCACCCAGTTTCCCGAACCACAAGGGGAGCAAGGTCAGAGAGAGGGGATTGTGGTCGCTATCGACTGTGGGTAAAACCTCCATATCCCGCACAAAGCTCCATAGCTTAACGTCGAGGAGAATGTAATCTATCCTCGATGTGTGGTTCGCCCTGTTGTAGGTGTGGGCTTCCAAGGGGTCCAAGGGCGTCCTCCCGTTCACTGCCCTCAGACCAAATTCCAGGGTCAGGGAATTGAGTTGTACAGCCTGTTGAGACCACCTACTAATGGGTGGGATGATGGTTAATGTTGGTATTCCACTCCTGGCATCTTCATCCGCAAAGCCCAGGATGTCCTCCGTCGCAAGGGGCTCAAATGTACAGTTAAAGTCCCCTGCGACCAGGACATGTGATCTAACCGGGCACTG
Organism: Lissotriton vulgaris; assembly: GCF_964263255.1. Lineage (NCBI taxonomy): Eukaryota > Metazoa > Chordata > Amphibia > Caudata > Salamandridae > Lissotriton > Lissotriton vulgaris. Next base: position 884,890,318 of record NC_141695.1, read on the forward strand.
ACTAATAAGGACAAGGTGATTTATACCTATATAAGGGCATGAATCAGGAAAATTACACTAGGGTCCTAAAATGCTATACAACAACCTGAGATGTTATACTACAGCAGTTCTTCCCTTGTATACCTAGGTGTAGCGGACAGGTGGGACTGAAAACGGACAGGGTGTCAAGCGCTGGGTACTGGTTGCAGTCCGGGTGCGCTGTTGGTGCAGTCGGGCTTGCCGTTGGTGCACCAGTAGTGCGCCCGTTGCCCGCGAACACCATGTAAAGATTCCTTTGTAGCCTGCCATCCAGGTGGGTATGTCAGGGGGGTGTGGTGAGTCACCGCTTCTCAGCACATGTTGGAAACCGGTGGGGGGAAAAAATACAAACAGGTGTCAAGCAACTCCCCTATACAACAGTGGCCAGCACGGAACAGCGGTAGGGGGCGGGGGCTTGGGGGCAGGGGGCGAGGAAGCGGGGGAAGCTGGTATTAAAAAATAAAATTAAAAACGTATCTTCACGCCACTTTCTCCTCTGTAGGCCTCCCTCGCTGGCCTGAACAGGAAGCACACCAAGGCTCCCAATCAGCCAATCACAACACTGCCTTAGCACAATCGGTTAAAAAAACCAGACCCACACACTGACCTTTCGCAGCAGCCCATCAGGCATTGCCAGATTGTCCTATTTGCCAGCCTGACCCTGGCCACACCCACCTACTTGCATCTCAACATGGTCTCGGTCTCGGGACAGAGTCATGATGATTCATGTTCACCCAATAATCTATGCCCTCTAGCTAGTGATTGCTACACACAAATAAAATCAGAGGCCTGTTATTTGTGACCGCATATGCAAAAAAATGTTTTGTTGTTGTGTAGAATGACTTTGTGCCCGTGGGCGCTGGTGAGAGTCGACATAAAGAAATAAATATGACTCCACGTCCCGCACAGACGCAGAGCCCAGCCTGGTGCCCTTAAATACAGCCTGGTACCCTTAAATACAGCCTGGTACCCTTAAATATCCTCTCCTTAACATCATCTGAATTAAGCCAGTGCTTCCATCAGATTGCTGTATTTTATTGATGAACTAGTGGTGGATTGCGTTTGGCTAGTTAACACTGTGCCCCACACAGTGCGGACAGCATGTACTTTATTTCCGGCCTGAGCTCTGATTGACAGGCTGAGACCGCGTGGAGTTCACACAGGGCAGAGCGGCTGGATCAGAGGCAGGGGGACTAACAGGCTGCCAGCCGAGTAGGGACAGAGCACAAAGCTCGCAGTGTGAAGCAGGAAAGAAAGGGAACTGTTCCCACCAGCGGAGGTGAAGCATGAAATCCATGGACGAAGGCTGTAGGCCTCCCAAGAGAGAGCGAACAAGCGAGAAAGAGAGAGCAATCCCACAAAGGAACTCTCGAAATCCTTAGGCCTGCTGAGAGTCGCAGGTCCACGGGGTCACACTCAGATGGAGTAATTTGTGGGCCTCCCATCGCGGAGCGAGTGGACGCAGGAGGGCTGCAAACTCCTGGGTTAAGTCAAGGGCTTTCAACAAGGCAGCGGTGTGGGTCGAAAGTGTGGGCGACATTCATGGAATGTGACTCGTAGCCAGACATGGTTATTTATAGCACCCAGCACTTTCTGCTGCTGCCCCTGAGTGGCACTTCACTGCCTGGGGGAAGGGAAGCAAGCCGGCTTTTCTGTCAGGGCTGCTCGGGCAAACTATGTAGCAAAAAACTTTGTATATACCTGTGGCCCAGACTAGGATAGGTGGAGGTCTTCAACAGGAACGTAGTGGCAGATTTACTAACACTGCCCTGGGTTTGCATCACAAAAGTGACACAAGCTGCTGCAAGGTATTTTGGGGGGATTTACTTTCCAGCGCAAATCCTGATTCCGTTGAAAATGAGCCCAACGTTCCATAAAGTGATACCTTATGCCAAGGAGGCATTCCAAGGGTAGTACATTGGCACTGCCGTTCATCCACCTAATAGATTTTGATGCAAACCCCTATCTACTAGTAAAGGTAGACAAGACTATGTACAAAAATGAATACCTTGTTGAGGCAGGCATAAAGTTTGATAAAACTTTTCTTTTCTAAAAAAAAATCCAACTTTGAATGTATACTGCAATGTACAGCAAACATGCAGAGTGAGAACATTGGTAAACTATGTCAAAGCATGGTAGTTTGTGCTGGAAGGTCACCCTTCCAGTACAACACACAATATGGTGCAGAGGTGTGTGCATTGGTGCAAGGCTGCCTATGGTGCACCAGCACAGGGGGATTGCAAGACAGCTTCATATCTTTGTCCGTATGGATCGGTTCTGCTCTCTCCCATCCAACAAAGGCAATGGAGTGCTGCAACTGTCATTGCTGCACTGTGTTGCATGAAAACTTATCAAATCTGCCCTATAATGTTTCCCCAAAGAGCATCACTAACCGACGTGAAGCATTTCAGAGCTCATGACAGACCAGAGCAGTGCTTAATTTGAACTGATGGTTTACGGTGCTGCGCACTGGCACATAATTGCCAGCACAGGTGCTTATGACAGTCTGCCACATGGTGGCACTGTCTGCCTAATTTAGGTAAGAACACAACAGCTGTTTACTATTGCAATTTACCTTTCCAATGACTAGTTGCTGTGTTATCAATGTCATTGGAAGCGCTGGCAGGGGCAACGGATGGTGCTCGCTGTAGTGTCCTCCAGACGAGGGCCCTGGCACTCATTTATTACAAATTAAGTACTGGACCAGAGACTCTCACAGGCTGTCTCTACTGGAGGAGCCACAAGTCAAGCTCTGTCTCCTTTCTTTCCCAACCTCCACCAATCTATCCACCACTGTTACAGCCAGAAAGCTTTCCAAATGTTTTCAAATATTGCCCAGCTGTAAATGTAAATGTAAATGTATTGGCATTTATATAGCGCACTACTTACCCGTAGGGTCCCAAGGCGCTTCGACCGCTGCGAAACCCTTGATTTTCTTATTTATTGATCAAAGATCAGGCATTACCTGCTCTGTTTATGGATCAGTGATTAAACACTTTTTCATCTGTCCCATTCAATGACGTAACATCAGTTGGTGTACCCCATTTATTGAACAAAGATCAACCATTACTTAGTTTGTCCCATTCATGAGCGAGACAAGGTGAACCTTTGTTTTTGTCTCAGGAGTAGGAAGGAGTGAAGTGGGGAAATGATTGCTCCAGTGAGGCTGGCGAGTGTGAGCTGTGTAACTGAAGGCGAGGGAAAGTAATCTATTTGATAACGGGAGACATCAATCTCGGATTGAGTAAGGGTAGAAATAAAAAGTGCTGATTATATTAGCATTCATATCTGCATTGCAATGTAATTAACATCTGTTGACTTCCCCGAGCAGCACTGACACTCCTGATATGTAATGTTATTATAGTGAAGTCTATCTATGCCCAAAATGATTAGGACACGTTTCCTACACAACCAGGAGGGCAGTGTGATCCTGAGTGTGCTTGAAAGGTCACAAAAGGTTCCAGTGAATTGCTTAAAGGCTTGCTTCAAGCTCTCTCTCTCTGAGCTGTCCTTCCATTCAGTTACAGTCTACTGCGAGAGGCCTCACTACTGCTCATCTGGGATAAAATAGCACATAGAGCTTTATGCATGCATGTTGTAGATACAATGCATGGCCCGTGTTGGTCATGACTGGTGTGCAACATATACAATCAATGGCCCATTTGAGTTCAGTACGTCAGTGGGTGTAAGGACTGCTCTGACAAAGAGCATTGGTGCTTTGTTAAGACAGGAGGCCTGCTGCATAGTGAGTGTGTGTGTCTCCCACACACATACACACGGGGGCATATTCACAAGGAGCCATCGCGGAATTAACTGCAATTTGTCGTAGCCAAAGTCGTGATAAATTTACCCCACCATTCACAAGATGGTGCTAACAGCCCACAGCTCCACTTTTCCCGCGATACCCGCAAAAAAACATCACCATAGAGGACCCCCGCAACTATCGCTAATGAGATGCAGAGTAGCCGTTCCCGTGACTAAAACTGCGACACCACCACACCTCAACATTCACAACAACCAGACAGATCGGTGATAAGAACACAAAACACGCAATAAGGCGTGTTAGCAGTAGGAATTTTACATCTGCTCTGACCTGGTGTAAAGTCGGACGGCAGCCTGCACCACAATAGGAAGCCCTGCCCAGGGAGTCATCGGAAGGGCAACAGATGCCATGGAGCAACTACAGGGACAGCGCAGACAATTACAGCGGCCCCCCAGGAAATGCACCTGCCTCACAGGCACAACATCTGGCAATGTCACTGTCCACTACAGGCTGAAAGCTGACAACCAACATCTCACCCCACATCAAGCTGCTGGCTGCACACCACCTGTTGGCCCCTGGCACACTCCAAACAACACCGACAGAGTTGGCGGAGTCTCACAGCCAGCCACATCCAAGCCCCTAATGCCTATCCTGGACATCACCATCCACCTGGCACCCCAGTCCCCGTACGGCCAACACAATGCGCAGGAACCGCTGGTGACCAAGCAAGGACCATACGCCATAGCCGGATGCACGCACATGTAGGGGGCAATCCACTGCACACATGTCCCACCTGTGCCACCTGGTGACACAGCACACAATCAGCGCAACAGGAAGCACACGTCACACAACAATGTGCAGGTAACATCTGAACACCGTGGGACCCTCACCAATGTTGCCTCCAAATACACAACCAGTGTGGATGATCCCTTCACTCTCCGATAGTCCAACAGCAACCAGCCGTCTCTGGAGCACACAAAGAGAAATGCACAGCCCCTTTGCAACTTCCCAATTAACACCCCACTCACCTCACCTCCACAACCATGCAATCCACAACTCTGGCAATGCACACGTCACAAAATCACAACCAACATGCACGAAAACATGCCCACCCACCAGACACGACAGAACAACTCACAATGGTAACCTGGGCAAGCTGTGAACATGAGCCATCAATGGCATGCCACCCCAGCCACACAATAGCCAAATGTGGAGAGAGGTGTCAACCAGGCTTGTGTGAAGGAGGCAGTAGAACCATGATTGGGAGAGTACACAATGCCAAGAGTGGCTGCGAAGTGCTGAACAAACCGCAGTATGCAGAACACACCCATAATCATGGCGACATACACCTCTGGTGAATGGAGTGTAGTGGACAGTGGATGCAACCATGTCACCGCAGTCAGTGGAGGTCTTTGCGGAAACGTTGCCTGTTACGCTCCACCAGTAAGCTTGAGCAGAGTGGGATGGAAAGGTGTATGCCAGGCCAGTGTAGGGATGTGAATAAAAAGCACATAGCCCTGGGCGTTGACCTCTTCCGGAAAGCCCAACGTCTCTGCCAGGGTGGCGCCTCCCACCCGCTACGAGTCTGACGCCATCCTCTTTAGCGGAGTTGTCTGAGATCCTGTACGCCTGAAATACCCTGGCCCGCTGGACCACGAACCCGTCAGGCACGACCCTACGCAGCCAGGCGACACTGATCAGCATCCAACACCGCGTGTGTCATGGAGGGCCCACAACTTGCCAGTGTAAGCTCCAAGCCAGAGACTCCCTTCGATCAGTGAAGCATAGTGCCATATGTGCTTCTTGCAACACATCCTGTCACAAACCCTGTCCAACGCCATCCGTCGAGCCTTGCTGCCACAAACCCTGTTCAACACCATCCGGCAAGCCGTGCTGCCACAAATCCTGTCCAAACGCCATCTGGCGAGCTGTACTGCCACAAACCCTGTCCAATGCCATCCGGCGAACTGTGGATGAGGGACCAGGACAACCCTGCGGACCAATAGGTCTCACAGAGAGGAAAAGAGGAAGATGCAGCTCAGCCCAGACGAAAGGCGGGTCACAGTCACGGAAGTGACCAGACACGTGGTGCCACTGAACCTGAACTACGCAGGCCGGTGGGGCCACCAACCTATACCGGCGACACTCAGTGAATTGCCCGTGCTGTCCGCTGCCTCCGGCCTACACTGCTCTCGGCCTAGGTGTGCTTGAGTAGGCCACAGATTTGGAATAAAACTTTGAGTGTGCAAAGGCTGATTACACATTATTGCACGCAAGGGGAGGCCTAAGAGGATGTTGCCTTGCAACTTGGCGGAGAGAAAAGGATCATCGTTACGGAGATATTCGTACACTACCGACAACTGCCCTGGTGTCACTAGCGCTGTGCATCGCGAGCCAAAGACACGTGGCTGTGGGCCACTGCTGACCGCTGCCTACGGCCAACACTGTGGTCCAGTAGGTCAGAGAGTCATGATTCAGCAATGGTGGAGCCATATTACTGTACCGGCTTCATCGGAGTCAGCATCCCCACTTAGCCCGGTGCCACTAAGTCTGTTCCCCGACATTCATGGACACTCTCTGGTCGAACAGTGGTGGCGTCAGAGCCTATGGACTAGGGGGTAGTTCTCACCCCCATATGGCTGATACTGAATTGGTGGTGGCAAGGGGCTATCGTATTCCACTCCTTCATTTGCTGCTTCCTGATAAAATCAAACCTTTTGGTGTCTTGCCCTGGAGGACACCTTCCACTGTCCCCCGAAATACTCAGAAACATACACCTCGGACAATGATGCTTACCCGCTCAGGTCGCATGGCCCATCTGACTGCACCGCAAGTCACGGTCCCGTTACTGGGTGCCTGTGCCGGCCGCAGTGCAACCGGGGCCACTAACTATGTGCTGGTCAAGTCCGGGACCCCTTCTCCGGAGACATAGGCTGGCCCCTGAAACATGGGCCTTGGGCTCATCAACGCCATGACTCTGTGGCCTTGCGCTGCACGGAGCCTCCGGGCCCAAATGCATCCCACCAGAGCTCACACACCAAAATGAGTCTAGACCGGCTCGGACGATGCATCGCCGCAGGAGGCACACGCCACCACCGCAAGGACCACCTTCAAATGCCATCTGCCAGTGTTGAAGCGGTGGTCCTGACAGACTTTGTGGTTGCTTAGGCCTGTCATGGCTGCCATCATCGACCTGTTACCCTGCTCAGCACTCCAGGTGCCAGTGACTCCGTGCACTGCAGGCCATTGTCCGTAGCTGACTATGTTTGTGCTGTGGAGCGGTTACGCAGGTATGTCACCTCAAACACTGTGGGGTCCCTGAGACGTTGATGGTGAAGATGATGCAGGTCTGACATAACCCACTGCATCTGCATCAGGAATAAATCATAAGGACAAAATCCAAGAATTTTTCTGCACATGAGCACGCTCATCTCTAGTGTCCACAGCCCAGTGCACTGCGACTCACGGACACTTCTGTTTGCATGTTGGCTGTCCTCTGGACTTTATCCGGATCACCCGATGTTGCTCATCAGTTGACTCTGTATTCCACGTGTTTTCTGTTTGCATTGCACTAGTGTCCAATGTCCAAGTGGTTGCCAACACCAGACATTCCGTGCGGAATGGCTTACACTCACCCCATGATCAACACAAAAGAACACAGGGGGTCTGGAAGTCAGCTAGTCTGACTAGGCTGTCTTGCAAGACTGTCAAGTCAAAAGGTACCCAGGTCACCACAGAAAACCTTCCAAACAGGGAACACCTACCAATTTGGCAACTCATAAATCATTCAACAAACACAAAATATATTCAAACCTGGTCGACAGGATCCATACCTTCAAAATAGTGGATTACCATCAAACGAGACTTAGTGATCAGGCATATCATCTGGCTGTCCACCTTGTGAATAGGCTAGTCCCTTGATCATCGAGACTAATTGCCACACAGTCAGTTAATAGTATTGGATCAGGTCCACGCATATCAATGAACCGCCTTTTGATAGCTGATTTCTGATGGTTGTGAAAAAAGTGAACATCCAGTGCAACAAAACAGATGTGGTGAGTTAAAATAGGATGATGTGTCCTCAAAAATCAAACTTTATTACATAGCAGGGCATATCCCCTAATTAAAAACCAGAGCAGTGCAGGCGACAGTATCAACAAATATTTGTCGGAAAATGGGCCAACATGTTTCTGCCTATCGGGAAATCAATCCCTCGGCTTTCATCAGGGCCTCTGCTCTCAAAATGTTACTACTGCTATCAAATAATAATGTGAACAAATCAAAAACAATAATTAAGGTTGGAAACGATACAACCTGTACCAACCTTAATACATTAATCCTCAGTGTCAATACAATGTTATGAATCTATATAGAAAAAATATACTCATTGATATTAGTGTAATGTTAGAGTGTTCACTAGCTCCCAAACGTAAGTGCTCCCAAATGCATATTCTAGGTAAATTACTCATTATTGCTCACCCGTTTTGACAGGGGGAAAGGACCTCACCTCACCTGGACCGTGCTCAGGTCTACGAGGCCCCGCTCTATGGATTAAAAAAGATGCAAACAGAAAGCAGAGACATCATGCAGCTGCTACTTTAGCAGATCCTACTAATGTCAACAAATCCCTTCTGTTATTTGTGTCATCTTCCTCCACTTAAAGATACAGTCACAGAACACCCACTCAATCTCTAGGTGTCCCCATTTGAATGACACACATTTCCTTCATAATTCATCTAAATTGTATCATTATGCCTTAAATTGTGTCTTAAGCGCCCTTTGTGCTATTATCAAAATTCGATAGGCTTTCATCTACATAGCCCTGAAGATCTCCAAATATCAAGCACACTCCACAAATTGGTATTCTCTCTATTCACCCATCACTTTGGCTTTGTAAATAGAGAGTTACTCTCTCATTCCTAAATTACTTGTGCCCAGCTCATTCCTACATTACTTATGCCCAGCAGCTCCAAGCTTACCTCTCTGTTGGTACCTCAAGCTCACTCCTGAGACTTGGGGGAGGCACCGAACGGAGAGGACTCGGCGTTTTTATCACGAGTCTGTTCAAGGAACTACTTTGCTGAGTGCATGCATACCGTGTCTCACGGCATGCCCCACATTTCAAATGCCATATCGTACCTCAATGCGGTACAATCTCTGTTAAGGACTTGTCATCATCAATGTTGTGCCTACCTTTCAAAACAGTGAACCCTCTTTCAGAAACGGCGCCGCAATACTCGCAACGCCTGTAAATCACGGGGCTACACTCAATCGCGGGGCTACACTCAACCGCGGGACTACAAAGTGACGTCAGAACGTCACATTTGTAGTTCCGCGTTGGTCCGTTCTTTCGATATCGATGTTGCAGACAAAAACAATGTTCCCTTCCCACTCATGGGCTGTGGTTATAACAAAGTGCATCAACAACAGGGGAAATTATCCTGAGCCTTGGATGCTCATAAATCTCCAACAAATATTTCTGAATACGCGGAACTACAAGATGACGTCATGACGTCCTCGATTGTAGTTCTGACATGTCTCTTCACCACTTATTGTATTTCAGATCGAATAGAATGGTGCCTTAGCTTCTCAGGCTGATTGACCACCATCACACAATTAAAGGACTTATGCAGACAGCTTGAGAAAAACACTTGCCCACAGCTGAACTACTCGAGGGCTTTATAAAGACTCGACCTGCGCTTCGCTTAATCGTGCTGTCTATGTATGTTTGTCCCACCCATTTAAAGCTATGTATAATATGATAATAAGGATGCTGGTCAGTGTTGACTAGAGCTTAATCGTTATATATAAAGCGACAGCCAGCGTATATGAAAGGAATTAAATTCCACTATTTACAAAAAGGTCAACTACAGTAGGCACAAATCACACCCCAGGGGAACATTTACAACGTCCTTCAAGTAGTCAGGACGTTATTAACCTTGGGTCTTAGATCCACAAACCCCAGACTAAATTAAGCCCCTGTTGTTACATGGTGTCATAATTAGAGGCTCTCTTACAGTATGTCATGAAGTGCATTTGCTAAAAATAATGGTGCATGTGTCTGCTAGGTGTTAAATAATAGCTAACATATACCCGGAGGATTAGCTCCTCTATACAGGGCTTAATATGATTCATTCGGCCGTAATATATATCCTCATCTCGTCCTGATTCCCAAACTTATCAGTCATGGACCTTACAATGAAGTCCAGGGTATGTCATTGTTCAGTCCCTCAGTGTCTGTATGAAGCTTGTAAATCCATTTTTGTTCTTTCAGGAACAGATATCTAGAGACATCGCTTGTGTGTGAAGGTATAAACGGCTTCTCTAGGACAGTCCACTGAAAGTCTGCTTCTCCATGTTGCTTCTCTAGAAAGTGTCTGGTTAGCCTTGTCATGGATTTTTTGCAGCGAAATAAACTTTTGTGTTCTAACATGCGTATTCGTACCTTGCGGGTAGTCATACCAACGTATCTGATGGAGCACGAACATATTAGCAAATAGATCAAATTGTCGCTATTACAGTTACTGAAATGTATCTGTGACCAGGGACTGTCGGTACCTATGTCTATCTGGGTGGAGTGTTTAGTCTGCGCGCAAACTGAACAACTACCACAGGGGTGGTGTCCCACAGCCGGTGGAAGGTTCCATAGGGTACCCAACACTCTCTTAGGATTCTCTTTCGGGCGAGTAGGCACTAGATGATCGTGAATACTGCTTGCTCTTTTGAAGGAAAGAGCGGTCGAGCGATTTGGTCATTGCTTTGATTGAGAATCCGCCAAAGGTTCCTCAGTATTTTCTAGATGTTATTGCTCCTGATGTTGAAGTTGCTCACAAAAGTAAGTCTGCTGGTGGAATCTTTCAAAACCGGGGGTTCCAAAAGTGCCTCACGGTTATTGTTATTTGCTCTCTTCCGAGACTTTTTTATGAGTGACCTTGGGTAGTGTCTCTCCCTCAATTGTATTGTCAGATTATTGGCATGGGTTCTGAAATCCTCAGTATTAGAACAGTTCCTCCGTAACCGGAGGAACTGTCCATACGGTAGGTTATCCCGTAAGGACTTAGGGTGGTGGCTATCATATAAAAGCAAGGAGTTTCTAGCCATGGGTTTCCTGTACAGTTCACTCTGCAAGCCTGTAGGTGTAACATATATAGAAAGATCCAAAAATGCCAGTCTGACTTTGTGTGCCTCCACAGTGAATTTCAGGTATTGGTTCCTGCTGTTTAACCAAAGATGGAATTCTTTAATAGCGTCTAGACTCCCTCTCCACACCACCAACACATCATCGATGTAACGCTTCCACCATCTTATCGATGTGTGGAAAGGGTTGGTGGGTGTGAGCACATGCTGGTGTTCAAAATAATGCACGTACAAGTTAGCTAGGCTCGGCGCGAAAACGCTGCCCATGCTTGTTCCAGAGGTCTGAAGGTACACAGTATCTTCAAAACGGAAGAAAATGTCCTTCATGGCCAACCTAGCTAGGGCCATTATAAACGGTACTGGTGTTATAGTGTCACCAATATTATCCCCCAGGATGGATGTAACTACTTCAAGAGTCTCATCCTTGGGGATTGAGGCATATAGGGACTCTACGTCAAAAGAGACCAGTAGGTCTCTTTCGGGATCAAATTCAATTCCAGGAAGAACTGTAAGAACATCCTTCGTGTCCTGAAGGTAAGTAGGCATTTTCTGCACAATGGTTCGTAAGAAAAAAATCTACGAAAGTGGAAAGCGGTTCTAAGACCGATCCTAACCCGGAGATAATGGGTCTACCGGGAGGGGGTCGCTGAGGCTTATGCACTTTTGCAAGAATGTAAAAATATGGCATCACCGGATGCTCAGTTGTCAAAACACTGCCTCATTCTGAGTAATCCATCTTTCTGCCGATGCTTCCTCTACTAAGCACCTGATCCGTTTCTGAGGTCTTCAGTGGGATCTAGCTGTAATGGTAAATAAGCAGGTCTGTCACTTAATTGCCGGAGGCATTCCGCTCTACTTGAGCTTGGCTCGGATAGTGGTGTGATGCTTTTATATGTACTTGCGGGAAGATACTGTGTGTGGAGATTGGTTTTGTTTCGCTGTCTTTGCTCGTTAACATGGCCATTTTCTCTTTGTTAGGGTGCAAGGTACAGAGGATCGGTGAAGGATTTCCCTAACTTTGATCCAGACCAGGATGCTGAAGCGCTGTACAAGTCTATGAAGGGGCTAGGTACGGGAGGGGATGATTGAGATATGTCAAGTCTTTTAACCCGCTACAACATATACATTTTATACATCCTTTTCATTTCTTTGTCCTTCCCTCTGGGACTTCTTCTCTCCCCTTCCTTCTATCATTGTTTCTCCATACTATTTTTCCTGTATTTGTGTCTCACTGCCTATTATTGTTTTCTTCTTTCTTTCTTTTCTTCGTGTGCCCTACCCTTCTCTCTCTTTCTATCTGCATCCTCTTTCTTAATTGTCCCTTTTCTTGCAATCCTTCCTTCTTTTTCACCGTCCTTCTTTCTCTCATTTCATCTCTCTCCTTTCTTCTTCTTCCTATCCTTCTGTCTTCCCTGTTCCTCTATATCTTTTGATGTCCTTCTGTCTTTGTCCCATTTACGTTGGCCTTTTCTTTTTTCTCCTGGCTCTTTCTTCTCTTTCATTCTTTCTTTTTTCTTTGTTTCTATTTCCTGCTTGTTTCCTTCTTTCTCCAACAGCATCCCTTTTTCTCCTTTTTTATTAATATTTTTTATGTTTTCTCTTTTTTCGGCCCTTTACTATCTTGCTCACTTGTTAGCACTTGCTCTTTCTTTCATGCTCACACACGTTTTTTGTTCTTATTCTTTTGCACTATAGTTTTTTCGGTTCAATTCTATTTCTTCTTCTACGCTCTCCCTCTCCTTATAACATGTCTGTATTATCCGTATTGCAGGAAGTGACAAAGAAGCTATCCTTGACCTAATCACCTCTAGAAGCAATCGACAGCGGCAGGAAATTACCCAGGCATACAAACAGATCTATGGGAAGGTATGGATTATTATTATAACCTTAAAGAATTGACTAATGCAGTCTTTACCGGAAATTCCTTAAGCATAGAATATTGATCATGATTGAAATATGACTACAAGGTATTCAGAAATGTAATTTATCTAAACTAATATAATCTTTGGGGATTGATTAGTATGTGTAGCAAAGGAACCTATACATATTGATTAATATATCATTATTATGTAAATTTGAACAACCCTGTTAGAAATCGGGTTTCAGGTTGGCATTGGTATTCACCCTGTTCAAGCAGGAACCACAATCCTAGTCGGGGTAAGTAAGATACACACCATAAATTAACCCGTGCTCACCCTCTAATAGCTTGGCACAGGTTTAACTTAAGAGGTAATGTGTAAAGCATTTGTGCAATACATCAAACACTAACACTGTAAAAACACCAGAAAACGACTTCACACCAGTTTAAACAAATAGGTTAGGATTTTATTAATAAAATAAGATCAAAACAACAACAAAAAACTAAGTGGAAGTGAAGATATGAATTTTTAAAGATTAACTGCAAAAATAGCACTTAGAAGCAGTAAGCTGCTAAAGAGTTAATTGTGTGTTCTGGGCTGGGGCAAAGTCAAGAGTTCAGGCCACCCAATATGGAGCATGACCCACACAGGACGCGCTGAGCAAAGGTGTTCCATAATCCTGGTCCCAAACAGCAAGATGTGGGGTGCAGCCATGTGCTGCCTTGGTGTTGCTCCCACAGTCAAGGAGATGCCAGGCATGGACAGTGCAGGTAAGAGTGGTGGGGTGGGTGTGTGGGGTGGGGTGAAGTTGACTGAGGACAACGAGGGAAACGTAATAAAAAAACACGTACTTTGCGCTTCCCGCATCGCAGAGTCAGCGATGCGGCAAGCACAAGGTGGGTGGTTTTCATTCTTTTTAATGTAAGTTTCCCTCTTCATTGTCAGTCGCCTCTACCCCCACCGCACGGCCCCACCCTACCGCTCTTACCTGCCCCTGCTGCGCCTGGGAGATGTATTGGTTTTCTCCACACAACGATGGTGACATATCGATTCCAAGGACAAAGCACCAGTCCCGAAATGTGTTGGTTCCTGTCAAGATCTACGGGGCGCGGGTGAGCGCTGAACTCTACCTCCGTACAGAAGACAGATCCCGGCACAGAAGGCTCAGGAACTACAAGACCCGGCATGCCAAGCGTGTGCGTCACGCACCCGGAAATGAGTACTTAAGGCGCATGGGCCGAAGGGACATTGTCGAATATTTTGATTCCAGAGCGGCTGTCCGTTGTGTCCCGCTAGTCCAGTGTTCACGGGAGCACGGAGCTGTGTCTAGTTCGACGTTGGAGTAAGTATCGCAGTTTGGAACTACGGTAAAGTTACCCGGAAGCGAGCGGCTGCTTGTTTCACTTTGCATCAGTGGAGTCTTGGTCGAGCGTTGGTTTCTACGCTCCCGAGACGGACAGGAACAGAGACGCCCTGAACCATCGGTGGAGTACCTGGCTTGGTGTTCCCGAGGTATATTGCAGATTATAGAGGACTCCTCAGCGTGCTACCCCATCAGTCGTTACGATCTGCATTTTCGGCCGTTTCTCTGCACAGTGTCCTCTGTTGGCCGGACACCGGGACCGGTGTCCATGCAGAGGACGGTTGGATCACGGCTCTAAGAACTAGGAGCCAACGGCTGATGGGTAACGTATGAGAGACCTTGCATGGCGAGACTTGAATTGCTATTTTCTCTTTTGTTTTCCCTATTCTATGTGTATTGTGAGCAATAAACAAGCACATAGAAGTACATTTGTTTCCGTGGGTTATTCTTGCCGTTATCCTCGATCCGAGAAATAGGGGGATTACATAATATTCGACCTCAACATTACAATCGTCTCCCGATCGAGGCAATAGAACACGGCCATGTTGGACGATGTGGTGGCAGCCTTGGCAGCAGTCCAAGTAGAGCTAGCAACGTCCAGGCAGGAGAATGCGGATCTAAAGGCCAGGTTTGATGCTACCCAGAGGAATCCCTTCGATGCAGGTAGTGCCACCGTGCCTACCGCCCCTGCGGTAGTAGTGGAGATGCCTGTGGCTGTTCCCCTAGCCAATCCGGAACGGTACAGCGGAGACCCCGAAACTGTACAGGTGTTCATGACTCAGGTGGCATTACATTTATCCTGCAAACCCAAGGCATTTCCCACAAGTCAAGCCAGAGTGGCCTTTCTCATTTCATACCTTGCTGAATACGCGGCTCAATGGGCGGTGCCTCTTGTGAGCAGGGATGACCCCATCCTATGCGATTGGGGTGCGTTTCGTGAGGAATTCATGAAAGTGTTCGATCGACGTGCCGATACTTACACTGCTGATTGTGAACTACTTGAACTACGTCAGGGCAACCACGACGTGGTACACTACTTAAACGCCTTTCGTAGACTGGTTGCGGAAACCAAATGGCCAGTGTCAAAGCAAATAGCCGTGTTCCACCAAGGGTTGAGCGAAGAGCTCAAGGATGTCGTGGCACAAATCGACCCCCAGCCCAAGACATGTGAAGGGCTAATAGCTCTGGTCCTACGATTGGATCATCGGTTGGGTGAACGCAGAGGAGATCACAAAAAGCGAGGGAAAATCCTGCCCTCCCCAGGGACGCCAGGGGCTTCAGAAAGCGGCGTCTCTAACAAAGTTGAGCCCATGGACATTGGGGCCGTTCGGGCCAGTCTTACCGCTACGGAAAAGGAAACCCGACGTAAACAAGGCCTATGTCTGTATTGCGGCAAAAAGGGACACTACGTCCGTGATTGTGGAAAGCGGTAGAGGCCATGGTGGATTCCGGGGCCACTGGTGTTTTTATGGACCAAGATGAAGCGGGTCGGCTGGGGATCACATTGGTACCCACGGAACGCCCTGAGGATGTGTATGCGGTGGATGGAAGACGACTGGTCACAGGCCCCATAGGGCATCACACCGGTGTGCTACCGGTGAGATATGGAGATGAACATGAAGAGGGCATCGATTTTAGCATAATTCGGGCTCCAAAGTACAGGATCATCCTGGGCCTGCCCTGGCTAGAGAAACACAACCCGACTGTGGATTGGGCTACCCACCAGATCAGGATGACATCACCGCATTGCAGCCAACACTGTGGGGTGCAGGCGGTGCACACATCCGGTGCAGCAAGGGAATACATGGTGGCCACAGCGGCTGAGAAAGCTGTTGTATTGCCCGAAGTCTACAGTGCCTTCCAGGACGTCTTCGATGAAGCTAGGGCTGAAGTCCTGCCCCCGCACCGGGTCTACGATTGCCAGATTGATTTGGTTCCAGGTGCTAGCATCCCAAGCGGCAGGTTGTACGCGCTAACAGAACCGGAGAATCTCCACCTGCGCGCATATCTAGACAAACTCCTGGGTTTAGGGTTCATCAGACCCTCCAAGTCTCCCGCCGCTTCACCCCTTTTCTTTATCCCGAAGGCCAATGGTGAGTTAAGGGCCTGTGTAGACTTCCGGGAGTTGAACGCAATCACCGTGAAGAATAGGTATCCTCTGCCGCTCATAAGCGTCCTACTGGAACAGGTAAAACAGGCCCAGGTGTACACGAAACTGGACCTCAAAGGGGCATATCATCTGGTGCGGATGCGTGACGGCGACGAGTGGAAGACAGCGTTTAAGACCCGCTTCGGCCTCTTCGAATACCTCGTCATGCCGTTCGGGCTCTGCAATGCCCCTGCGGCCTTTCAGTACTTCTTAAATGAGGTGTTCAGAGATATCATGGATGAGTACGTAGTGGTGTACATAGACGATATCCTCATCTATTCCAACACTGAGGAGGACCATGTACGCCACGTGGCCACCGTACTCCAGAGGCTCAGAGATCACCAGCTGTTTTGCAAACTCAGCAAATGCGACTTCCACGTAACATCAGTGGAATTCTTGGGAGTGATGCTGAGTCCAGCAGGACAGGAAATGGCGGAACGCAAGGTCAAGGCCGTGGAAGAATGGCCAACACCACAGGGGGTGAAAGACGTACAGTGCTTCATTGGGTTCGCCAATTTTTATCGCCGCTTCATCGATGGCTTTTCGGGGTTGGTGGCCCCTATTACGCAGTTGTTATGGAAGGCGCAGCCCTTTATCTGGACCGCAGATGCGCAGAACGCCTTTGTAAAACCGAAGAAAGCCTTTATTTCTGCGCCGATCTTGGCTCATCCGAATCCTGAATTACCATACGTGGTGGAAGCGGACGCTTCCGAGGTGGCCATAGGAGCCATACTATCGCAACGTCACCAGCACTCTGGGGTGTTACACCCTGTGGCGTTCATGTCCCGAAAGCTGAACCCTGCAGAAAGAAATTATCATATTGCAGAGAAGGAACTCCTTGCCATAAGGGACTCTTTTGCGGAGTGGAGGCACTGGCTGATGGGGGCCAGACATGAGGTGACGGTGTTCACGGACCACCGCAACTTGCAGTTCATGACGGCAGCGAAACACCTGTCACCGTGGCAAATGCTGTGGATGCTTTTCTTTTCAGGGTTTCGCTTCCACATCACCTACAGGCCCGGCTCGGAAAACAGGAAAGCAGACGCACTGTCCCGTCAATCGTCTGCTCTGGAACCACCCCCTGCGCCGGTGCACTCAATCATCCCGCCGGGTGCGGTGATAGGGGCTGTACAGCCTGACCAGTTCCTAAAGGGTGTCCAGAACGGAATCCGTACATTTGCATGGAAACAATGGCTACTGTGCCATAAGGAATGGAAGATGGTAGACGGCATGCCGTTGCACGGCAACCGTTTGCTGATACCCACTCCCCGCTTGAGGAAGCAGGCGTTTGCTTGGTGCCACACGTCGCCATGCGCGGGCCACCTGGGGTTTGAGAAAACCGTGTCCAGTCGAGGAAGACACTTGTGGTGGCCTTCGAAGCGGTCGGATGTTCGCAGATGGGGGATGGAATGCATTGTGTGTGCTACAGCGAAACAGGACCACTGCAGACCACAGGGCCTGCTGCAGCCTCTTCCGTCGCCCAGCAAACCATGGGAGAGTATTTCCGTGGACTTTATTGTGGGGTTGCCGAAGGACCAGAACTGTACGGCAGTGATGGTGGTTGTGGACTATCTCACTAAGATGGGGCACTTCGTAGCCTGCAAACAAGTACCCTCGGCGGGCCAGCTAGCCTTGCTACTACTGAAAAACGTGGTACGGTTGCATGGATTGCCCACCACCATCGTATCTGACAGAGGCTCGCAGTTCACGGCCCAGTTCTGGAAGAAGTGGTGTTCGGCGTTGCATGTCAAGTCGGCCTTGTCTACCAGCTATCACCCGCAAACGGACGGGCAGACGGAACGCCTTAACCAGTCCCTCAAACAATATCTGCAATGTTTTGTGGATCAAGGAAAGGAGGAATGGGTAGATCACCTATGGCTGGCCGAAATCGCCTACAACAACGCTACCCACAGCTCCACCAAGTCCTCCTCATTTTACTCCAATTATGGTCATCATCCCAGGTTCCTACCTTTCGTTCACCCGGCAAGGGTCCTACAAGTGCCAGAAGCTGCCAGGAGAGTGGCACACATCAAGGACGCACTTCTGCGATCTCGTGCATGTCTGGAGGCAGCCAAAAAGTCATACAAGGCAGCAGCGGACAAAAAGCGAAGACCGGGACCTCTGTACATGGTGGGGGAGTATGTGTGAGTGTCCACAAGGAATCTACGTTTCCGGAAGCGAAGCATGTTTCACCCTAAATTCATAGGTCCGTATCGCATTGCCAAGTGCCTCAGCCCTGTGAATGTACGCCTATGTTTGCCTAGCCACTTGAGGATCCATCCGGTGTTCCACGTATCCCTCCTGAAACCGGCCGCTAAAGGCGATCGAGTGCCCTCGACTCCTGTGTCGGTTGACGCCGATGTGGAGTATGAAGTCGAAGGGATTCGGGACTCCAAGTGGCGGGGAGGCAAGCTTTGGTATCTGGTGGCCTGGAAGGGATACGGCCCAGAAGAACAATCATGGGAACCCGAGGCTGGCATCAACGCACCACGGTTGGTTGCGGCATTCCACAAGAGACACCCGAATAGCGCCGTGCCTGTTCGGAGAAGCGGATAAGGGGGGGATGTACTGTCAAGATCTACGGGGCGTGGGTGAGCGCTGAACTCTACCTCCGTACAGAAGACAGATCCCGGCACGGAAGGCTCAGGAACTGCCAAGCGTGTGCGTCACGCACCCGGAAATGAGTACTTAAGGCGCATGGGCCGAAGGGACATTGTTGAATATTTTGATTCCAGAGCGGCTGTCCGTTGTGTCCCGCTAGTCCAGTGTTCACGGGAGCACGGAGCTGTGTCTAGTTCGACGTTGGAGTAAGTATCGCAGTTTGGAACTACGGTAAAGTTACCCGGAAGCGAGCGGCTGCTTGTTTCACTTTGCATCAGTGGAGTCTTGGTCGAGCGTTGGTTTCTACGCTCCCGAGACGGACAGGAACAGAGACGCCCACCAAAGGAGGTGGTTGCTGCGTCTCTGTTTTGGGTTGTTCGGTTAGTGTTCCTGAACCATCGGTGGAGTACCTGGCTTGGTGTTCCCGAGGTATATTGCAGATTATAGAGGACTCCTCAGCGTGCTCCCCCATCAGTCGTTACGATCTGCATTTTCGGCCGTTTCTCTGCACAGTGTCCTCTGTTGGCCGGACACCGGGACCGGTGTCCATGCAGAGGACGGTTGGATCACGGCTCTAAGAACTAGGAGCCAACGGCTGATGGGTAAAGTATGAGAGACCTTACATGGCGAGACTTGAATCGCTCTTTTCTCTTTTGTTTTCCCTATTCTATGTGTATTGTGAGCAATAAACAAGCACATAGAAGTACATTTGTTTCCGTGGGTTATTCTTGCCGTTATCCTCGATCCCGAGAAATAGGGGGATTACAGTTCCAAAGAAGATGCACTGGGTTTCTCCACGCAGTCAAAGAGATACATTGATTGTCCTTCTGAAGTGGCTGCAATGCGGTTAATCTGATGGCATTGTTCCGATGGTGATGTGCTGGTTCTGATTGTGATGCGCAGGTTCTGTTCCCGCAACAGCAGTGATGCCTTGATTCTGCTCTCACAGCACAGGATGCGCCGGATCTGCTGGATCAAGCACCTGGGTCAACTTTCAATGAACTAGGTACAGGAGTAGGATGGAAGATTTTGTGGTCCCTGAATCTTCTAGGAGCTGCAGGCTAGTAAGCTAGTTCTGGAGTCACTCTGGGTCAAGTGATGCATATCCAGTCAGAGAGAGCAGCAGTCAGTAGGGCAGCACAGCAAGGCAGCAGTCTTCTACAGTAGCCTTAATCATTTCCTTTCCATAGGCACTAAACATGATAACTCTACCTTCTCTCAATTAGGAATTATAGCGTATAAAATGTAATATGGAATCCCCAATGTTAACCTAGGAGAGGTGTAGGCCTCTCAGTAGTTAAAAATGAATGTGGATGTTTTCACTACCAGGACAGGTAAAACTTTAAAGCACATGTCCTATGGGCTACCTCGGGACTACCTTAGGGGTGAATTTTATGTAATAAAAAGGGTGTGTAAGTCTTCTTAAGGAGTTTTAAATGCTAAGTAGACATGGCAGTGTAAACGGCACACTCAGGCTCCGCACTTGATACATGTTTAAGCCTAATGGCAACTTGAGTGGGTGGCACAAGCAGTGCTGCAGCCCCACTAGTAGCAATTAAGTTACAGGTCCTGGGCACATGTAGTGCACTGTATTAGGGATTTAAAGGTAAATTAACTGTGGCAATTGTGAGCACGTCAATCAAACAATGTTTAGGAGAAGGATCACATGCACTTTACCACTGGTTAGCAGCGGTAAAGTGCTTAGAGTCCTAAGACCAGCAACAAGAAATCAGCAAAAATATTAGGCAAGCAGGCAAAAAGTTTGGAGAAGACCACCCTAAGGCTGTCAGTTCGAACAATACCATTTTGACACTTATGACCTGGTTTAGAGTTTGATGAATGGGTTACTCTGTCACTACATGATGAATGTCCTATCCGCTTTATTGCAAGTGCTATGATATAATGCACTTGTAACAAACTGGACGGGATATCTATCTCATTTTTGGAGGTGTAACCTACCAACCAATCTCTGAATAAGGTCCTTGATGTCTCTAACAAGTAGTCCATCCTTGGAGGGTGGCCATGAATGCTGCTGGCCATGTGATTGAGACTTAACTAAACACTCTACTGTCAATACTCTGAGACGAAAAATGTTTACCTAAATGTTCACAAGCCAATGAGTAACTTTCTACCATCTCTTACAAATTCCCCAATTTGTGTCTTCATCTTGGTCTAGGATCTAATTGATGACCTGAAGTACGAGCTAACAGGAAAGTTTGAGCGGCTCATTGTGGGTCTGATGAGACCTTTAGCATACTTCGATGCCAAGGAGATAAAGGATTCACTTGCGGTAAGAAAGTTCTGTCAGTGTGCCAAGTGCTCATGAATGATTCATGGTTGGATCTCTGTGTTAAATGTACTGAAGGGAAACAGCCTTTTCGACGCAACCCTTACAACGCATGCCATGACATCGCATGCCGTTGCAGAGCAAAAGGTGTGCAGCAGTGGGTGTTGGATTTAACTCCAACACCTTCCCTACTGCTGCACACACTGGAGTTGGAATAGAAAATTAATCTATTCCAACTTCCAGCGCTCCCCCGACAGAAAGTCGGGGTAAAGTTTTGCGCTGTAATCGCATGCGTTGTAATGTCACATATTCGTGCTGAATGATCCATAGTTATATGGTCTCAGCTGCTTGTTTAACTCCTCTATTCCATGTGTTGCCTGAGAAATTAAACCACTGAAAAGAAATACAGCAACAACAAATGATGAGAAGACAAAAATACCAAGAAATGTGTTTTTGAATTTGTTTACTATACCCCTTGTTTGGAACTGGGAATACTTTACCAAAAGTTTTATCAATATATAAATGCATTGACGATTCCTGCACTATTCCCTAATTAAAATATGATTTCTGTGGGCTTAGAGGTGGCACCCACCAGCAGGGATTGTCAAACACGCAGCAATTTTAGGCCCTGTCCAGGAGGAGTAGGCCATAGTGGGGTTTGCTCCCCCCTCCCCATTTATACAGAGTAAAATTTTACAAGCACTTCCTAAAATAAGCATAACTTTGGCATCGTACAACTTGTTGTGTTTATGTCGTCCTTAATTATATATGAACTTTTGTGTAGGTTGTCTGAAACCTGGCAGCATTTGGGGTAAATGAGTGAGCAGAAATAAATGCTGCTGCTTTTTCCGATTGTACATCGCACACATTGATGAGTTAATGTCATTCGTCTTGTTGTGTCTCCCTCCCTGGTACTTTCAGTGCTTCCACTAGCCTTTCTGTATCTCTGTCAGTTTCTAACCATTAACACAATTGTCTTTCTCTTAGATCCTTCTATTCTGTTGCCCACTTACATGCTCTGAATATAAACCAGCCCTTTCATAGAAATATTCTTTTTTGCAGGATAAAGGCTCTTGAAGGTCCTCCTCAAATTGAGAGGGGGATTTCTATATTAGAAAATATCTAAATAATTGCCCTGATGCAAGATGGTCACGCCAAGGCTTCACTTTGCTTCCTTTCTTCCTAACAGGGCATCGGCACAGATGAAAAGTGCTTGATTGAAATCCTCGCCTCACGGACCAATGAGCAGATCCATGCCCTGGTGGCAGCCTACAAGGATGGTAAGGGGTTGCATGAATGCCCTGGCAATCTTCAAAGATGGCGGTGCCAAGTGCATGGAAGCTTGAACAGGTTCAATCGGGTTGCACCATTGTGTAGAAAAAGAGTGTAGACTCTATTACCCTAAAGTAGAATATGAATGCTCACTTCGAGGTTTGGTAGGGAATTTCTAATGTGAATTACCAACTGAAACAAGGGGTTAAATGTGTGCAGTAAGAAAATCTCCCTTTGAAGAGGCCTCCCACTCTTAGAAGACATGTAGGGTCATTGTAACATGCAGTCTGTGAGGCGGTAAACAGTGTTTTTTCTCATGTACATTTCGCAGTGCTGTAATAATACTAGTCAAATGGAATGTGACATCCACAGTTTTGTAATGGGGGTGTCTATATTGGTATACTTGATGGGAATAATTGTTATTGGGCCACAGACACTCCTTTTGTACCGTGCGTCGAGGTGCACGCCAGGATGTAAAATTCGTGCCAGAAATGCCCTGTTTTGAAAATTAAGGATAGTAACACCCTTGAAGTATTTCCTGAGAAACAAACCAATGTACGTTGACAAGCAAACGCTGCTGCGGAAGAGTAACATGTGAAGAAACGCGGGGTTTAAGGGCAGAAGCCCTCCCCCTCCAGCAGCGCTGATGCGGACAATGGTGGGAAGGAAGTGGCGGCAATTACTTGTGTTTGTTTCAGACACGGAGCACCTTGGGAGTAAAATCAGAGAATGGCGGCGGTGGAAAGAGGTTGATTGGGGTTTCCCCGGCTGTCTTGAAAAGTGAGCGCGCCGTTTGATTGGAGGAAGGCGTGTCATCCTGGGCCTGGCGTGAAAGCTGCTGCACGCGCACGCAGGCCCCCTGGGGGGCTTGGCACTGTTTTCCTGTGCAGTGAGTTCTCTTAAGGAGAGAAGCAATTGGGCGGGGGAGGGGCAGGTGGTAGAGGGGCATTAATAACTGGTAGCCCTATATGCTACCCATTCCCTTGTTTATTTTAATGTATTTATTTCCGGTTATGTATAGCGCGGATTGTGTGAAGTCCACGTTAAAGCGCTTTACAGTGGAGTAGAGGATAAAATAAGATTGTGGAGAAGAGGCCGCATTAAAATATACATTCGATAAAAAAGCGAACTTGTAACACTGCCCTTGAATATTACTGTGCTGATAATAACAGTTGTGAAATGAAAAACGTGTAGACATATTTATGTGTTCAAAAATGATACCAGGGTCTGAAATAGATAACGGCATATATTAAGGATGGGACGGTAACCATAAGGACGACTAGCGGGCCAAAGCATGTCCAGTAAGTGATGGATGGGTTAATGCGGGTGTCTTCGTTTTGGGATAGCAGTTCTTTCGTTTTTATTGACATATATATATCCCAGCGTAATGGTGCGCATTTAGGATGAAAGGTTGAGTGTGAACCGCTAGTAATGAAGTGGCGGCAATTACTTGTGTTTGTTTCAGACACGGAGCACCTTGGGAGTAAAATCAGAGAATGGCGGCGGTGGAAAGAGGTTGATTGGGGTTTCCCCGGCTGTCTTGAAAAGTGAGCGCGCCGTTTGATTGGAGGAAGGCGTCCTGCCCATTAAAAGCACTGTGACAAAGGGAAAATCCGCTTAGCATCCATCGAGTCATCGCCCCATGCCTTAAACATGATTCTGAAATTATGTAATGTAATGTAATATAGTGCTCATGTAAAGCACTTCAATGCCTTTGTGCCGAGCTCGAGCAATATACAACTGTAAATGAAGGTCAGCAGTGCACCGCCCAAAATCGGAAGTCGAGAACTGTTCCGACATGTGTTTTTCTGGCTCACCCGAGCATGCTTCATTACTTCCTGGAGAGCGGGCGGGCAGAGAGAGTGAGGGGGCGGAGCGGGGGTGTGGGAGGAGTGCGGCTGGCTGCCTGATAGAGTGGAGAGCGGGCGGGCAGAGAGAGTGAGGGGGCGGAGCGGGGGTGTGGGAGGAGTGCGGGAACAGACGGGAGGGGAGGAGAGTAGGAGGAGGAGTAGGGGAGGCACGGCCTAGCGGCCGTACAATCAAGAAGTGAGGGGGCGGGAGAGTAGGCAAGGCAGGCGGCTGGGGCCATGTGCACGCGCTTTTAAGCTCAATGCGCATGCACATTGAGCTTAAAAGTCACGGGCACTGCAAGGAATCGCCACGATTCCTTGCAGTGTGGATAAAGAGTGGATAAGCCCCCATAGTCTCGCTTGCTCGATGCGCATGCGCATCGACAGGCGAGACCTAAAACCAGTTGTCACAATGTAAATAGTTCTGCCCTGCACGTGTGACCCTTTCCGTCTTGGGCAAGGTTTGTAAGTCCAGTTCAGCTCTATTTTAAGAAAGGTGCAGTATGGGCGGATCCTATGGTCTAAATTGAAGAAGAGGCTCTAATATAAAGAATGATATGATCTTACCACTTCTAGAAAAGGATTTGTTTGTCTTCTTCCACTGGAATTCCATTGTTTGAGCATCACAGGATTTTCTTGTTACCTTATTTTGTTTCAAAACCACACAATAGGCCAAATCATGGCAAATACAGAAGAGGCAAACTTTACATACCCTGCTTCTTTTTTTATGTCTCGTGACCTATCAATGCGCATGCGCATTGAGAGAAGCGAGACTAAAGCGACTTAAACAGACTTTACCCAACTAGTATCCCAACTGGCGATTTGGTGCTGTGCCCGTGTGCTTTTAGGTCATTTGACCTAAAATGCGCGTGCACATCATCAAATCGCCATCTGTTCCCCAGCAGCACTCCTCCCACACCTTTGAAGTGAAGCTTAGCTTCACTTCAAAGGCCCCTGCTGCTTAACACCCTCATCCCCGCTCTCCCCGCTCGGCCCCCTCCCCTGCCCGCTGTGTCGCATTTCTCCTCCCCCCTCCCCTTCTCTGCCTTCCCTCATCGTGATAAGGTCGCTCTCCCCGCTCGGCCCTCTCCCCGCTCGGCCCTCTCCCCTGCCCGCCGTGTAAAACTACCTTTCCCTCTAGCGCTGCTTAAGTATTGGATTGTAGTTAACAGATATGTGGTCGCCCTCTTCCCGGCACAGTCTGACTTTGCAGTTTGTTCCTACACACCCCCCTCTCTAGATCAATGACCTTTAAAAGGTGAGAAACTCGTATTTACATTTTCAAGGCTAGGCGAGGACGTGTGGATAAACGGAACTTCAAGAGCGAAATAAAAAAATCACAACCTTGGAAAATATCGAACTTGCAACTTGCAATTTAGCCTTTCAGAACCGGTTTATTGACTCTCTTGCACGTTTGGTACATACATAAACCCACAAGCTCGTTTATATAATAAATCCTATATTAAGCCACTGTCATGCTAGAAATGTGGGACTCCGTGGTTCCTTGTGTTGCTATCTGAGACGCCACACCAAAGTGATACGAACTCTGGAGCGGTTATAAACCGCTCTGTGCATCAGCTATAAAAACCGGGGCACAGCCCCCACGCTCCTTCCCGGCGCTATCTGTGCGGTAAATAAATTATTAAACGGGTTGGTGGCGCGAACTAGTCCACGAGTCTCTGACTCCACAGGGCTTCATAGTATAAGCCGCTTTATTGCCAGTTCTAGGAAAGACAACATATGCCAGGGAGGAAATAGTCAGTCAACCCACTTTAAAGAGTACTGCTAACAATATAAACCTCGCCACCACTCGGGAAGTTTACAAGCCTCTTGTTAAACGAGCTCTGAATGTGGGAACAGGGACTCCTGGGGCCTATTTGTGGGGAAAGACATATAAAACACGCCAAAGGTAGGATTCGATTCTATGTTGTGTACACTGCAAAGCGGTTTACAATATTTTAATTTGCTGCAAGGCAATTAACTACCGCCGTGTGATAAATTCACACCTCCTGAAAAGAAAAATCCAAACACTTCCATGTTTTGCAAATTGTCATGAACGAATGTGAGATTATACAAGCTAATCTACTTGCTATGTACAACTCCTGTCCATTCATTTGCCCCCCCAATCAGTTGGAGTGCGTTTTTTTCACACCTTATTGATAAGACCTCCCTGGATACAAAATAATGCAAGTCACAAACCTTTTTTAAGTAACTGAGCCTATATAGGCTCTTCACATTCGTACGAAAAGTAGAATGGAATAGGCTTGGAGGGCAGTCTCCGACTTCCTGAAACATGTTACACCACCATTTGTTCTTCATTATTTTACATGCTCCATAACAGGGAAGTTTCCAGCAACTGATAAAAGACGCAATAACATGGCTATCAAGTCAAGCACAAATACCTCATAAATCATATGCTTGTCTCCAGGAAGTGCATACCTTAGCTGCCCTCGAACCAAGGACTGGTTAGAAAGGTGCAAATAAAAAAAGGTTTTTAAAGGCTTTTTGAAAAGTGGAAAATAACTCTCCCCCCTCCCATCTTCCCTCTCTCCTCAAGCTCCCCTCCCCCCTCTCTTCTCACTCACCCCTCATTCTCTCCCCTTTCTCCCCTCGCCTCTCCCCTCTCACCACTCTCCCCTCCCTCTCTCAAATCCCACTCTCTCCTCACTCACTCCTCTCTCCCCTCTCCTCACTCACCCCTCTCCTCACCCACCCCTCTCCCCATCTCCCCTCTCACCACTCACCACTACACTCCCTCTCCAATCCCTCTCTCTCTCCTCACTCACCCCTCTCTCCCCTCTCCTCACTCACCCCTCTCCTCACTCTCTCCAGGCCTGACTCTCTCCTCCTCTCTCACCACTCTCCCCCTTCACCACCACTCTCCCCTCTCAACACCACTCTCCTCACCACTCTCCCCACCACTCTCCCCTCTTTCCGCCACTCTCCCCTCTCCTCACCACTCTCCCCTCTCCTCACCACTCTCCCCTCTCCTCACCACTCTGCCCTCTCACCACTCTGCCCTCTCACCCCTCTCACCACTCTACCCTCTCACCACTCTCCCCTCTCACCACTCTCCCCTCACCACTCTCCCCTATAACAACTATCTTCTCTCATCCCACCTCACCAGTATGCACTCTCACCACTCTCCCCTCTCACCATCACTCTCCCCTCCCTTCTCTTTTTCCCCTCACTCCTCACTCTCCCATCACTTTCACCTCTCCCTCTATCCCCACTCTACCCTCCCTATCACCACTCTCCTCCCTCTCACCACTCTCCACCCTCTCACCATTCTCCCCTCTCACAACTCTCCTCTCTCCTGTCTCCTCTCTCTCCCCTCCCCTCTCCCATCTCTCCTCAAGGTACACACGATTGTCAATGAGCACTAACACAGCATCATTTATACCATTTCGGCATTAGTCAACACCGCTAGTTTTTCCCTGTTGTTCTCATCTTCATCTCCCCCATGGTTACTCCTTTCCCAGGTCTATCTCCATTGCTCTTCCTTCCACCTCTCATGACTCTCTCCCAAACTCATCTTCTCCCTTTCTATACTCAACTCTCTCCCTTTCTATAATCTCAGACTCCCTCTCCTGCTTCTCTCTCTTGCTTCGCTCTTGGGCTCCCTGTCCGTACTTCTTGACCCTGATACACTCTGTCTCCCTCTCCATGCTTCTGTCCCCTGCTGCACTCTCAGGCTCCCTGTCCGTGCATCTCACCCTTGCTTCACTCTTGGGCTCCATCTCCGTGCTTCTCTTCCTTGCTGCACTCTCTGCTCCCTCTCTGTGCTTCTCTCCCCTGCTGCACTCTTGTGCTCTCTAGAGATGTGGCCTAACGACCAGAGCTGCCATCTAAGTCACGTAAATACAAAACATGTTACATTCCAAATGCTATAGGTGTCACATTCGCGAAAGTTATAACTATTGGCATTGTAAATGACAAAGCTATCCATTTAGCTATTTTAAAAACCAACACATAAATAAAATATTTGTCATTTACAAGACCAATAGCTCCAACTTTCTAATGCGAGACCTATTGCATTTCCAATGCTTGTTTATCCATGCTAAGACCTTGATTATAAGATGTGCGGAGAGGATCTTCAGTGTGGAATTCTGATAAGCACAATTATAAGAGATCCTGTGTTCCGGCAGTTGGATTTTCTGGGTGCTGAAAAATAGGGCCCGGTTTTGCCATCCAGAAAATCCAGCCAATAAAATAGCACCGGGAAAGAGTGGAAGTGCAGTCTTTGCCTGATCTCCAGCAAAGGCATAAAGGAAGCATGTAATGCTCACCCTGCCAGGCAACATCTTTCCATTCCCTCCTCTTCTCTAATATCCCCTTATTCCCTACAACGTGCTCCTCACAGGACTCCTGCAGAAATTACCTTTAACTAAGAGGAGACGATTTGGGACACACAGATGCAACTGACAGATATCTGGAGCGCGACACACCCGGCAAAACTAGTATATTCACATTACTCCTCCCTTCTTGACACACGCATTGATATATGATACCGACTATTGCTCGAAACACAGCACTAGCACATGTAACCCACGCTGAATACCTGGCCCGCACGGTATCAGACCATAGTCCTCTGCAAGTCCAATTGACTTGGGGTGCATCCAGGCCCAGTATACCGACTTGGCGACCCCCCCTAGAAGCACTCAGCGACCAAGCTCTGAATGCTACCATCTCACAGTCTAAACCACATACTTCCAGACAAACTAAGGGGCGGCCACGCATGCTGGTATTGAATGGGATGCACTGAAGGCCGTTCTACGCGGACTGGTTCTACAGGCAGTGTACGGCACCCACATGACATTAACCAAGGAGATGCAGGGGCTAGAAGCTGACATATTACGCCAGGAATGTGAAACCCCACGGATCCACGCATATAACAAACACTTTCCAAAACCCGTTTAGCATATAAGGAAGTATCAGATAAATTGTGTGCTCTTGATTACAAGCAATATCTGGCCAGACAGCATGCAGCGGGTGCCAAAGCGGGCAGAACGCTTGCATGGCTGATAAAGAGTGACTTGGCGCAACCACCTCTCACTGCAATATACGCTCCAGATGGTACCCTGGTCAATACTCAGGAGCAAATTAATGACTCCTTTTACATCTATTATGTATCCATACGTAAGTGACCCATTGGCAATACACTAGTTTCTAGAACAGGCGGCCCTCCCGAAAATAACGAGGGACCAACACTTGGAATTAGAGGAACCGCTCTCAATAACTAAAATCTCAGATACAATTAACCAGCTGGCAAGGGGCAAAACTCCCAGTATGGATGGCTGGCCTACAGAAATGTATGCCACTTACTCTACTCAGCTGGCACCCCGGTTAGTTACCATATACCAAGAATCCTTTGATAGAGGCATATTGCCTCCTTCCCTCCGCAAGGCCGTGCTTGTAGTCCTTCCTAAACCTGGGCGGGACCCTCTTCTCATGAGCTTGTACCACCCTTTGTCTTTACTAACATTGGACTATAAAATTCTGAGTAAGTTACTTGCCAATAGATTACTGGAGGTCATCCCCCATGTGGTCCATGCAAACCAGAATGGCTTTGTCGCAGGCAAGAACACTGGGCTGAACCTTCACCGCCTGTTTAAGATACTTGAATAGGCCCAATCGGTCCCAAAGCAACACTGGATAGCAGCCTTAGACATAAAAAAGCCTTTGACACCCTGGGGTGGGAATACCTGCAGGGGGTGCTGGCCCGGTATGGGATAGGCCTAAATTTCTAAGTTGGGTGCAAATAATGTATACCAATCCACAGGCCCAGGTGAAATCAGGTCGAGTTATTTCACCCTCCTTTAATATTGAACGGGGAACCACTCTCGCCTCTGCTGTTTGCCCTGGCCATGGAACCCTTGGCCTGTATGTTATGCAGCCATGTTATTTATGGTCTGGGGCATCCAAGTACACACACAGTGGCATATAGCGTCCCTTTACGTGGACGATGCCCTGATCTATTTCTGTAACCAGGACGAGGCACTCCGAGGACTAGTGGAACTCTTAGACACCCATACACACTTGTCAGGCCTAAAAGTTAATTGGGATAAATCTGTTTTGTTCCCAAGTCACCTATCCCAATCGAGCACCGGCAGAGGCAGCCTCATGCTTTACTTACTAGAGTGTACAACTCATTCAAATACATGGGTGTCCAGGTCTACCATTCTACGTCTGATCTGATGGACGGCAATATGGGGAGAAAGATTGCCAGGGCCAGAGAGTTTGCTCTCCCGTTGTCCCCTATGGGTCGGATAGCCATATCTAAGATGCTCCTTCTTTCTAGGCTTCTCTATTTTTTCGCCGTTCTCCTTTACAGACCGCCTCAAAAATAGTTTCATGACTTACGCTCACTTTTAGTATCCCTGATCTGGGGTAATTCCATGGCGAGGGTGGCACTTTCAAAGCTCCAACTCCCTATATCAGAGGGGGGATTGTGAGTGCCCAATTACGAACTATATTATGCAGCCTCCCAGTTCCAGTGGCCCATGCGATGGCTCGCAAAGCAGAACCTGGCTGAGCTAGACTCCTGGGCAATCTCATTAGGGTGGCCTGATCTGATTAAGTGGTTACCAGGCACTAGAACTCTGCTTCAAAGGACGGAGTGTTGCACTTTACTACGGGCAGCCCGTAGTGCCTGGGTCACATTACGTAATGCCTAAGCGCCGCACCACCCCATATGACCCAGACGTCCCCATCAAAACGCTCCCAGGTTCGTACACCCTCCTCAAGCGGCCAAACTGGTCAACTGGCAGGCAGCGGGATTGACAACGTGGGGAGATTTATTCGTAGACTCTGCTTTATCTGCCTTTGACACCTTGAGGGATGACTACGGGGTGGACCCCGGAACATTTCTTCTATATGCGACACTGACGCAACAGGCAACACATAGTCGGGGGACATAGGCTCGGCAAGACCAACCTCTGAGGCTCTACAGACACTGCTGACCCATGGGTCAGGTAGGAAGGCCATCATAGCTATCTATACTTCCCTTTGAATGGACATGACCCCCTCTTTATCCCCACTGCGCGAATACTGGTCAACAGTGCTCTCCACTGACATTATAATGCAACAGAACCCCGAAGACAATATCAAAGAACACTCATTTGAAGTTCACGCAATTGAATTATTTGCACCACACAAATCTATCCCCGCACATACTGGCACGCATGTACCTGACATCTATTGACATTTGCCCCAGGTGCCACAGCACAAACGCTGATTTTCTGCATAAGGGCATGCTCCCATATTGCAACATACTGGGGGAGTATCTCCGACATACTAACAGCGGCAACGGGAGCCATATTTCCAATCCAGGGGACTCACTATTTACTAAGCATCACCAAGAGAAATGCGCAACGGAAGAACCTCAATAATTTTAGCGATTTGGTATTGGTACTGGCCAAACGCTCTATAGCTATGGCCTGGAAGTCCCCGACTGGCCCTTCCATTAGACATTGGCTGGTGGCCCTTCAGCGCGCACTAGTGGCTGCACATGACACGTCATCAACGCAACTCCCTCACCCATTGGCCAGGACCCAACCCATGAACTGGCAATATTATGTGACTGTTATAGAAACAGGACTTAGAGACACGAACGATTGTGGGGGATAAGCCATGAACACGGGTGAGCCCCTGCCTAAAGTAACTACGACACCTCGATCACCCACATCCAGGAATGCTCGTCACAGGGACATACGCACATATAAGCAGACACTACACATCGGGACGTGGGCCTCACTTCTCCAACACAACTGGATCGCACCCGCATACAATGCAGCACTTGGGCAACCTTCTCTCCTCATCACTTTGCTCCCACACCCGTATCTAATACGCCATGGCCCTGCCAGTCAGCACCCTGCACGAGTAGCATATTATGCAGATATATACATACGACATATATATCATAGGCACACTAGCACAGTTATATTAAGTTTGACAGTTCTATGTTTCTTATCTTTTCTTTTTCTCTTTGGCATTGAGCTCCAATATAGCTAAGAACAGTATTATTTGTTGCTAATCTTTGAAGTGACTTATGCTTCCAATGTTTGGGTAACAAACTGAATGCAGTCTCCCCCTACCCCCCACCTAGAGTGCACAACCATGCAAATGCAAATGTATTATATTTTGCACTTCATTATGACGTACATAATGCTGTATGCTGTGCTGAATAGAAAACAAATAAAGATTATTGAAAAAAAAAAACTAAGAGGAGGCGATAAATGTTGGTGTGAAACCCTCTGGAACAGAAAATACCAGGTGGAGTTCTGCCTTATAATTCTGGTTCTCCACAGTTACCGTCCATACAAAGAGGTTTAATTTGTAATTTCAGGAATTCAATGTATCTCCACATGTTATTCCTCAATAATCAAGTTTGGACCTTTAGAGCCTTATTTACAAGGAATTTGCGCAGAGCGGTGCCGCAAGCCATTTGGCTGCGCCGCGGTGCGTTAATTCCAAAGCAAAGGGATGCGTCATATATACAGCAATATGGCACATCAGTTTACTCTCCCCTGTGCTAGCGCACAATTAGCTGCCATGCGACGATGCAGGCGCCCTGGCACCATGGTGCAAGGGTGCCTGCGTCATTCGGATGATTGCTTTTGTGCAGGAACGGACACCTTCCTGCACAAAATCGCTCATAAGAGGTGATTTCCTCTTCCTATTTGTGCTGCAGAATGCATGAAAAAGTGACGCACCAACGGCGCAAGGGGCTAGTAAATAAGCCCCCTAGTGTGTAAATTTGGCTTCCAATGAGGGATAACACCAAGGAAGGAAGTTCTACCAGTTTAATGTGTGCATTCGAGTGTATGTCGGGTTGCTGAAATTCCCGGCATACATTTGGTCAAAGGTTTGCTCATGGCTCCTCTCTCTCTTTATTGGATTATAGCATACGATCGAGACCTGGAGCCAGATGTTTTGGGAGACACCACTGGACACTTCAAGAAAATGTTGGTTGTTTTACTTCAGGTATTTGATATGTGCTCTGTACTGCTTTTCAGCAATCTTGTGTCCGGTATGCTTTACTGTGAGTCTGTGAAAAAATGTATGTAATCTATGGTGTCACAAAAAGTGACGCAATAGTGACGCGAAAATGATGCTAGGGGCTTGTAAATCTGCCCCACGATTTGTAGAAACCCCCCTTAGTGAGTTCTGCTCATAGCCCACTAATAATACTGTATGCATTATAGCCCACAACTGGTTTCAATGATGTACTGTGTTCAGGCTGACCAGTTATTTCTTCTTGATACCTGAACATTTATTTCTGGCATTTGTTAATGGCTTTAGGGCTTGCGCTCTCAACATCCATATCTGTGCCTCTTACGTGTTCCTTATCCTGACCTGATCCATGATTGGTGGATGGACTCTTGTCGATGCTCGGAGCTGCACTCCTCATAATCTAAGCAATGCCTTGTGTATAAAGTGATGTCAATTCATTGTAGTGGCAGTCAATAATTTTAGAAGGGAGGCAGGCGGGCAACACACGCGCACATGCCCACTTTCACCCATGCATTCTCGCACTCACCAATTCGCAGCACACACTCACAAATACACATATATTCATACATATACACATGCTCTAAATATTGAAAAAACATAAAATGTACCAGCTGCAGCATCTCGGATGGCAGGAGAGAAGCCTCTGTAGTTTCTGGCGATTGTGACTGCTGCCTCCTTTCATTGGCTGAGGCGACAGTCCCTTACTCGTCACAGAGTGGGATGGTGTCAGTGGGAGTTGCTGACCCCACCCAACTCTGTGAGAACACGTCTGTGATAGACACGCAGTTTTGAGCACATTAGGACTTATATCTGAAGAACCAAGGGCTATCAGTGACACTCTCCCTCACCATGAAGGGGAGGACAATCGAGTGCTTTGCCAGGCCGAGAAGGGTATGCCAACCGGGCTGTGACATCTTCAGCCTGGCAAAGTTCAACTCAAGCAGCCAGACGGGTGCACATTTAGCACAAGTACGGCACCTCCCTGCCTGACCTGAACATAAAGAGCATCAGTCAGGCTGACCTTTGCTCAGGCTGGCAGACACTTCATAGTTGGAAAAAGGTTGGGGGAGGGCCCTTCCGCGTTTAAGGGTGGGCTGCCACAGATTCCTCATCTGAATGAGTATTGTATTCAAATTTTCATGTGGATGTTTTTGCTCCCCTATCATATCAAGTATCCACTATGTGTTCCACTTCTGTGTTGTTTTCATAAAGCCATGTGTCTTTCTAAGGTCATGCACTGTAAAAATCGTGGGCCTCATTTATGAGGCTGTGCTTCACTTTTATGCCGCCGGGGCGTCACTTTTTGTGACGGTAAGTCACTTTTTGTGACGCACCAGTGGCGTAAAAAATGTGCCTTGTTGCGCCATATTTACAAAGTGACGCATCTAAGTAGATGCATCACTTTGTAAACCCCTGCGCAACATTATACCTGCGCCAGGTATAATGTATGCAAGGGGGGCGTTTTGACACAAGGAAGGGTCATGGAAGTGACGCAGTGAAATCTACCAGATTTCACTGTGCCAAATCTAGGACACAAATGCTTCAAAATCTTACGCCTGCCTCACAGCAGGCGTAAGACTGACGCAAGCCCTTTCACATGGGGCTTGCCCCATGTGAAAGGACGCATTGCTGGAGTTGTGTCACTTTTGTGACACACTCCAGCAGTGCGTCACTTTTGCGCTTACAGATATGTCAGAAATACTGACGTATCTGTAACTCCTTGCGACATGATGCGTCATACATTAAATATGACGCATCAGGTATGTCGCAAGGAGTGCGCACTGAGAAGTGACGCATCGCTGCTTTCACGCAGCGATGTGTCATTTCTCATAAATGAGGCCCGTGTACTTCACATACAGAACTTGGGGCTGCTTCACAAATGCATGAGTACATGAAGTAATGCTTTTGTAGTACTACTTCTCGTGCTCATAAACACCTTTATGAGTTAGCTTCTTTATAAACCTTGCACAATTTACATTGAATCCTGCTACATTTTTAATTTTACATTCTAAATTAACATCTGTGTTTGCTTTATGTCTGTGTCCTTCACCCTTTACATTTTGTCAGTAGTTGCACAATATCCATGCCCATATCATATTCTTTTGATTGCATCACCTGACTTTTAAGAATCCTCCACCACCTGTGCATGTCATTGCCTAAACCTCAGAACCATACACTTCTTTCTGACATATATCCATGTCAATATTGCGTCCTCCAGATGCCCTTTGCATTTCTACCAAAAATACCTGAATACCCTTTTGGCATAATACATATTTCTTGCTTCTCATTTGTTCAGGGGGAACGAGAGGAAGATGATGTTGTCAGTGAGGACCTCGTGGAGCAGGATGCAAAGGTAAGCCTCAAAAAGTTCCTGCGCCCGAAATGTATTCAAGTTGATTATTGGCACAGAAGCCAAAACCTAAGTATGTGCATAAGGTTGAATGTCAGCAAAAGAGTCAAAGCCTTGTTAAAGCTTGTTCACAGGATTGATGACAGACTTTCACGGGTCACCAGTCATTTGTTGTCTTTGCTTTATGTTTTTGAACTTTAGACTCTTTTGGAGGTATTCCCGTGCCGTACACCTGCTGGAATAGTTGCCACTGCTAGGTGGTTGCTTGTTAGACCATGGCAGCTCCCTTTATTTGGGCTTACACTAGGGGACACATTTATGACCCGATTTGCATCGCTCCTGCACCACAGAAGGTGGAGCAAGAGTGACACAATGCTAAAGTCATATTTTTGATGCACGAAAAGCCACTGTGCTTGGTTTGAACGGCTTAAAAAATATGGAGTAACACAATGCAGCACAATTTGCTGAGTTGCGATATTCTGCACAAGGGAGATATTCCATGGGCATTGTGTGGGCGTTCCCAGACAACTCCCATGGGTTTTGAGGCAGTCCCAGATTTACCAAACCTGCAAACCTGGGAATGCGCCAAAAAGATATCGCTCCCAAGACGAGGAGTACCAAGGAGAAATATCTTTACTTCTCCTCGTTTTTTCTCTTTCCGAGTGTGCAGCACCCTGGATGTTTTCCATGCGACATAGTAATCAGAATGGTGGGCCGACGACCTGTTAACAGTCTCAGGAAGTTCGCTGAAACACCTCCCCTCCTATACCCTCTCTTCTACTACTCGTCTCTGCCTCGGTTGTGCTGAGACTGAGCTGTGCTCAGCGCTACATTTGGGAAGATTCATTGTTGCTCACAGGGATTCTTCTTTCTGGATCTCACTCACTTACTCCACATTCCTTAGACAGTTATCATTATTGTGTTTCCTAAAATAATCAGTGAGCTAATGCATTACTTGCATTACTGCACCTAAACTTTTACAAAAGTGTGGTAGACATAAAAGTCGAAAAACAACCCTCACTTTTAAATACCCCTTAGAACATTCACCATGGCTATCCCAGGTGTACATTGGCAGGTAATTAGACTCCATGTAAAACTTAGAAATAGGGGTGCTATTGTGTCTCCATATTTCCCATGGATCTCAGAGTAATGAAAGAGGTAAGTCTTGATTTGTTAAAAACAGTGACTCAGATGTTCAATTGTTTTCATTTCTATCTTATGTTTTATTCCCAAAGCCCCCATAGTCTCCAGAATCAAGCACTGTAGGATCCGTTATCAAACAAGTCCCTTTTTGATGAAGAATACAAATATCATGTGAAGAGATCAATTTAAGGGTAAACTCACAGCCCAGCTTATAACTATCACTGGTCTGCTTTCCAGTGGTATCTAGCATTGTACTCATTTACTGATAACCAAGCATTACCACTCCAACTTATTGCAAAGATCCCCTTTTATCATGCAGTCAGACTGTACGCCCAGGCTGTTGGCACAAGACTCTGTTGAATGAACCCCTCATGCAAATTGTTGTGACTGGCAAAGAGTATTTGAGTGATTGTGCATGTCTTTACAACAGTAACATGGTTGATGCTTTTCGTGTTTGGTTTATGGTGTCAGTAATATTGGGTGAGAAGGTGGGTGGACCTGTACATTTGTAAGACTGGGTAGCACTAGCATGCCTAAAGAGCTCTAATGAGACATTCAGTGATGTAAATACTGTTAGGAAGATGATTTAAATTTGATTAGATATCAACATTAACAGCGCATCATTCTGATGTGATTAATACGGTTCTACATCGAGCAATGAGGACATCAGCAATATTTTTACACTCTGATGTTGCTTGATATTGATATCTACATCACAACAATAGGGACAAGAGGAGTCGTTTAATACATGGATGTGCATAGTTGTCTTCCCTAATTAGGCTTAGCAACCACATGCAGGTACATATACACCTTATAGACAGACAAATAGGTCAAGTACCTCAATGGAAACATGCCTGTGGTTAGTTAAGTGGTATAAAAGAGATGCAAACCCTCTCTCACACAAGGTGATGTGCTTCCCTATTGGATGGCTCCTTACCTTGGGAGCAAGTCCAGGTTGGATCTTGATATGACCCTATTTATAATCCTAAAGGGGTGTGATTAATAAAAAACAGGGTCCTAGGCCTTCGATTGAATTACTTTTTAATCTTGTGAAAGTATGGGTATTAATAAAAATACAACACTCACCACTTATAGAATGTTCACATTTCAAGATGATATATCAAAAATGACGGAGCCAACTTAAACAATAGTTAATCAATTAAGGGTACAAAATAGGCAGATTAAGTCAAACCCTGGTGACAGGAAGACCGCCACTGATACTGAGATTCATTGGTATGTATGGTCTTATTAAAATTACTAATATTGACATCCGTCAGCATAGGTGGTGCTGTTCAGAGTGTTCAGGTAATTGAGGCTGTCACAAAAATGAATTTCCACTGATCTTGTTGATATAGCTGATATAGCTGATATAGCTGATATAGCTGCTAAAGGTGAATTCTGCTGGCTGTTCATCTCTATCTGATCTGACTGATATAGTTGCTAAGAGTGAATATTGCTGGTTGTTCATTTGTGTTTTTGATAGCTAACATCTCTTTGTATCTATCAATTATCCCACCATCTCCTTTTCTCTTCACAAGGATCTATTTGAAGCAGGGGAGCAGAAATGGGGCACTGATGAGGCTCAGTTTATATTTATTTTGGGAAACAGAAGTAGGATGCATCTACAGCTGGGTGAGTTTACTTTTCAGAAACATTTCCATTTGGTCACGAGGCAGTGAGTGTGTGCTAGAGTTGGATTCTCTTTCTAATTGTTCACAGTCAGGTGGTTTTAACCCTGCAGCCTCTTATCACTGCTGCTTAACACTGCTGTGTCCTGAACATTAAACATTCAACCCTGATCCAAATTTATTTCCACTATGTTATACTGAAGTCCCTTATAAAAATCACTGCCTAGCCTAGCAGTGACATGTCTGGTCCCAGTAATAATTATTGTCCTGGCTAACTGCTTCCCTCTAATTGTATTCATGGACTTGAACCATGTCATTTCTTTTTGGTCTTTTCTTATGGTTAGAGACCCTGCATATTTGAAATCTAGAGATCTCATTGTCTTAGTGTCTGGAGAACTGTAATCTACCTTAGGTCCTAGACCTGGTTGAGGCTGAGATCCTGAAAAGTGATTGTCTCTCATGGTCGTTGGTTTACATAGTTATCTCTGAGGGTCACCTCAAGGGCAATCGAGAATAAGTCCTAGACATGGTTGAAACGGCATAGGCCGGTCGTCGTTGAGTTATGGCAGTATGTTTGGTATGTTAGGTATAGCCCTGAATAGAAGTTGTGCCGGCTGATAGAATCTGTTGGTTACGCTTTGTCTCACTGTCTGTTGCTCTTCACAGTGTTTGATGCTTACAAGAATCTGGCTGGAAAGCAAATTGAGGAGAGCATCAAGAACGAGCTTTCGGGGGATTTTCAGAAATTGATGCTGGCTGTGGGTAAGCCGATCCCTGCAGGTTTCGTAATATCTTATGCTAGATAGGCAAAGATAAGGGTTTCAACAAAGAAGGGTTCAGAAATCGCTGATGTGCCAAATAGCAGGAGCAAGGGGCACTTGGGGTTGTGAGGTTGCTAGCCACTAAATATGTTCTAATGATGTTGACACGTTTTTATGTATCACCATACTTTTTATTCCAAATACCGTGTTTCAGAGAGTTGCAAACAAAGATAACACGGATCTTAAGAGGGTGTGAGTGCAAAGAGGCTCCACCGCGCTTGGTTTAACCAGAAAGGGATATCACTTCATATTAAAGCCAGTGCTTTAATTAGTGACGTCGAAATACAGGAGGCACCCATCAGGCACTAGCGCTTTCAAAGGGTATTTGATGAGAATGTTTGTTTTAAGAAATGTATAGAAATGCATAATGGAAAAGATAATTAGTTATATGTGATGTCTGTCTTTGAAGAGTGCTCATACAACTGTTTAGTCTCTCGTTTCTTGGATCTGTAATGCCTGATATTGGATAATCTTAAACTGAGCCACCCTGAGAAGAGAGAAAGAAACATCCTTTCATACTTTGAAACAAGATACTAACAGTTGTTTAATAGTTTTCAGAAATCAAAATGGCTAACGAAGGTCTGCAATAATATAGGAAGATCATGCAACTAAGTTGGAGCCTCGGAGAAAAGGCTCTTCAAGCAGCACAAATCTTAGAAACGCATAACTCTTGCATCCAAACTTGGTCCCCCTGCTGCAAGTTCCGAAGTGGTGGGAAGCTTTTTTCATTTAAAAGGAACAATTAAATGGAGGTTTTAACATATGTCCCCTGAAGTGAACGTTTCTGTGTTGGACTGGCTGTTGGCAACCAACCCAAGTAATGTTGATCAAGTACAAATAAATAAGGATGCTCAGTAAGGAGCAGCACACTAATAGCAGATACAATTCAGCTTTAATGAACTACTACCACAAACACATATCTCAGCAGTGATATTATACATTAGCTGAATAACTGCATGTATATTTATTATGTAATGCTAGCACAATAAAGGTGCAAGTAAGAAGAAGGTCGAAATCACTCAGAATGCAGTAAATCAAAAGTAATTTAGTAGTATAGGAGGATATAGCCTTACAACTAGCATTGGCAAAATAGTTACACCTCACCTATATGTATGTATGTGTAACGTGCAATGTTAGCACAGTAGTGGTGAAACACTCAGTCTTGAATCAATTTCAATGCAGTCAATTAAAGTTGCAATAATAATATTCTGATGTCAAGATAGAGCAGTAGAATCGGGCCATCACCCCCTGGGACTTAACTTTCCACAACCCTGGGAAGCCTGCTCCAGCTTCCCACCCTCCCTGGGAATGACGTACACTGAAGGACTGGGTTCTTTAAGACCCAGCGGTGCCAGGGCACAACACCTGAAACCTTCGTGGGTAACCTGCTCCGGCGTACGAATGACAGAGACACGGGACACTTCCTTCGGCGTCAAAGATTCAAGGTTTATTTGCTGCAGGGAACACAGATATCACGACAAGTACAACTCGTGCAACTTGGGGAGACTGCTTCAAATTGGTTCTGTGGATCGCTCCTTTTATACAGTTTTTACCCATAGGACAACATGGTACACAAAAGTTTACAACCCGGTTCCCACCATTATCCCCCAGAGGGGTCGCTTTGGTCACTTTGATACACATAAGGTCCGGAACATAAGTGCGGAAACATTTGGCGGTTCCCAACTGTAAAAACCCATCTTCCCAACATTAGTGCATTCCAATCGGCAGTAAAACAGATCGAAATAGGAACAAGGACAGGTGCAGAGGAAGACGGAGACAGTGTGGAGATCGGAAAGGGTGTAAAAGGGGAGGTATCGGGAAACACGAGATACAGGCATCAAAGGGACGTGCCTAATGAGATGCACGGCTGAGACAATAAACCGGCACGGCGAGATGAGCCTCGAGCGGGGCCATCTGCCTTACAGTATCATCCCCCTCGTCATAAAGACACTTACAAAGGACATGTGTCTTCCGCAAATATCTTGGGAGTCCCAGGGTCGCGAAGCGGACAGCGTCCGTTCGCTGGCTACTTGAGGGCAAGAGACAAAATGGATGCCGTATCTAAGATGGAACCCGTGGGTACAGATGAAAAACCCACATAACAAATGAACGGTTTAAGTTAGCACAGCGAAACTGCGCACACTTACTAAACTCGTCATTTGCGGTTCATAGATACCAGACTCGACCATATTCGTGCGAGTCGAAAACACCACTTACAATTGTCACGGAACCTCAGACGCTCCTTTTGCCCTCATGTAGGCAAGCACTAGTCGGAATCATATTCGATATTCATCAGACCATCGAGATGTTGCTGTAGCATAGCTCTGTCCAACCGAGTCCCCTTGGTAACAGGTGGCTGTCTCATACACGTTGTAGCACAGAGGCCACATAAGGCAGGACCACACTGCACACAAAGGCAACACGTGAACAGGAACACCACAACAACCCCGATGATCATCAGAATCTTCCAACCCCAAGTCGACATCAGGCCCCAAAACCATCCAAGTAGCGTCCAATCCCCTACATCCACGTGTATGGATTCGGAGATCTTATGCAACTTCGAGATGGCTTGATAGACAGTTGGAGCGTTATCAGGAATGAAAATGCAGCAGCTCGAATGGATCACCTTACATACCCCACCTCGATCTGCTAAGATGACATCTAAAACCATACGGTTTTGTAACGTCATAAGTCTATCCGCCTGAAGTTCAGTGGTGATATTTCCAAGGGCACTGGCAGTAATATTAGCAGTCGATTCTACCACTCGAGTCAACTGTCTCAGGTTCCTACTATTAACCATAGGACCCCAAAACGGGAGGAAACCCTTGAAAAAGTCTCCTGCCTCTTGACCGGCAGTATCCTCTTCGCTAATTACGCCTCGCACAACTCTAGTCTTATGATAATCGGCATCTACAGTGAACGTCGGAGGCAACAAATTTGCAATGAAGCATGAGCCCATGAAGTCAGCGGGCAACCATGCGTATGCACGATCATGACAGATAAAGTATGTACCCTTGGCAGCCAGAAACACAGGGGACGAGAACATCGGCAGAATGTAATTTTCAGTGCAAGCACTCGCTCCAAGTCGGGCTTGCGATCTTCGGCCACGACCCATGAGACAAAAATTACCAATGTGGGGTACGACCCATATCGGAGGCGAGCTTTTGAGCTGCTTTTCACTGGTGAACACACTATATTCGCCTCTACTTAGGACCCTATAGGCTTGTACCTCTTCTTCGGGAATAAGCGAGGGATCATAGATATCGCTATCTAAATCCTCTATTGCTATCGACAAAGGTTTTTGATACGAGGTAGGGCCAGAGTAGGGGGAACGTGGTTCTCGAATGGGGTGAAAACCCAGTGCGCTTCGAAACATTGTCTGAAATGCTCGAGCAGACCCTTGGGAACTATACGGTAACACCAGATATGGAATTCCCTTACCCGTAGTATGTGGCATCAAACCACACACCCAACAATTAGTAGTATTAACCACTAACTGATGTTGATGAAGGAGCTGAATAAAGGAATTGTTGCGGAATTCTGCACGTCTAGCCTGTTCGTGTTCAGGTAAGATATGAAAGGAATGAGGAGAAACAGTGGAGGTAAGGTTAGGGTCAGGAGTAGGAGTAGGTGTAGCAGAAAGTAAGAAGTAAGACATCGTGTAATACACCCCACCCGCCAATAATGCAGAAGCAGTCAAAAACAATACAAATATTTGGAATATAAAACATTTGGTACGACTGAGTTGCTGCAGCTTGAATCTATGAGCCTGAGCTCCTTCCAAATCCTTCAACTTCGAGAATGCCATTCCCTACGACCGTCCGCAACGTTTCTTGACGCACTTCGTTCTGTGTAGCAATAGTCAATCCCTAGGAGTTCCCAGGAACCGACGGCCTTAACCTAGCGTCAAGACCTACTATCCAGAAGGAAGTACGCGCGCGGCCCTACGGCCTTTAATGCACAATATATATGTATGCAAAAACAATATCTCTCAGCTGTGGAAGCAAAAAGTGTAAGGAACGAAGCTCAATGAATATGTACAAAATAATTACAGTGGTACGGATGTTCAAACTGATCGTGGAAAACGGGATAATGCAATTATCAAAAGACGGAACAGGATCTTTTATTAGTCTCTGGTGCTAGATCGCAAAAAGTATCGAGTTTTCCCAGGACGTGTCTGTTCGTCGAACAAAGGATCCGTTGAAAGGACAGCGTCCTGTTGATCAGCTGAATGTTTTGGCCTTGAGTCTTTTGCTGACAATTGTTCAACAGTGTCTCTCTGCTGCACTGAGGATTCTCCGACAGGTTGTGCGTCGCTAAAAGGTACAAACGCCGGCAATCCTTCGGTTTCAGTTGATGCAATGCCTTTCCTCACCCACGAGTCTGCTGGCAACGGGATGGGGACTTTCTTCGTGTGGGTGGCGTGCACCCAATTCTTCCGCCCCTCAAGACGAACTGCAGTTCTCGTGGCAAGGAGGACCTGGTAGGGTCCGGTAAACCTCAGGTCCAAGTTGTTCTTGCGCGAAAAGTTCCGCGTCACCACCCAATCTCCGGGCTGGAGCTGGTGGCCTGGACCCTCCGTCTGCGTCGGCAATGCTTCGTGAACCTGTTGGTGAATTAACCTCAGTTTAGCAGTCAAGTCATGAAGATAATCGATCAACATTGGGTACTCAAGATCACAGAAAATACCTGGCCTAGGAACCCCCCAAACATTCGCAGGACGACCGAACACTATTTCATAGGGACTAAGCCCTACTCGGGAGTGTACAGTCGCCCTAGTTGACAGTAATGCCAAAGGTAAAGCGTCAGGCCACGAAAGACCAGTCGTAGCCTGAATCTTCGCTAGCTTTAGTTTAAGGGTGCCATTATACCCTTCAACCAAACCAGCTGACTGGGGATGATTGGCGCTGTGGAAT
Organism: Lissotriton vulgaris; assembly: GCF_964263255.1. Taxonomy (NCBI): domain Eukaryota; kingdom Metazoa; phylum Chordata; class Amphibia; order Caudata; family Salamandridae; genus Lissotriton; species Lissotriton vulgaris. Next base: position 884,934,490 of record NC_141695.1, read on the forward strand.
TTCTGATTAATTCCAAGGCCCTTACACACACTCTTCATCACACTACCCACAAACTCACTTCCGTTATCTGACCACACGACTCTAGGCATGCCATACCGAGGAAAGTATTCCTTCAGTAGGATTTTCGCAGTAGACAAAGCAGTATTGTCTTTGAGAGGATAAGCCTCGATCCATCGGGAGAATGCGCAAACCACGACTAAAACGTATTTCAGGTTATTGCATCGCTCCATATGGATGAAGTCCAATTGAATCACCTCAAAGGGGCATGAAGGGGGAGCAAAACTGCCAGGAGGAGTTGGGGTTCCTTTGCCAGGATTGTACATCATGCACACCATACAATTCTTAACCAGGCGTTCAGCACATTTCGTGATACCATCATTCTTCCACACAGGAGACAGCAATTTGCAAATACCTTTCGCGCTAATATGTGCTAACCCATGCGCCATTGTCACAACTGCCAGCACATACGCATCCGGTAACATCCATCTTTTCTGATCAGACAAATCAATCCAACAACCATTCGCATCCAACTTTCCCGTACTTTCTTTCCACTTCGTCTTTTCAGTGTCGGTGGCCTCATTCTGAATTGCTTTCACACTCTCGATAGTGTCCTCACACATGCTCGATTCTGTAGGCCACCTAACCGAACTCGTCACATACATTCGAGTGCTAAGGTTCCGGGCAGTCTCCTTAGCAGTCTCATCCGCAAACGCATTACCACGACCAACATCATCCGTCACCTTACGATGCGCACTACATTTAACAATCGCTACTTGCTTAGGCAGCGTCAGTGCATCCAAAAGATCATTCACAAGCTGGCCATGCTGAATCTTCGTACCATGCGACGTCAAGAAACCTCTCTCTCTCCACAATCGTCCAAAACTATGTGCGACGCCAAATGCATATTGGCTGTCGGTAAACACATTCACACGTTTCCCTTTCGCTAACACACACGCTCTAGTAAGAGCAATCAGCTCTGCAGCTTGGGCAGAATTCTGATTTAATCTTGCAGTCTCAACAACAGTATTCAATGTTACAACAGCATAAGCAGTAGTCACATCGCCATTCGGCAACTTAAAACATGACCCATCCACATATAGTGTACCATCCGGATCTTCCAATGGGGTGTTTTTAAGGTCCACTCGACCTTTTGTTTCTTCTTCAGTCCTCAAGTAACAATCATGTTCTGCTACTTCATTTGACTCTGTGCTAATTGGTAACAAAGTTGCCGGGTTCAGAACATTACAACGTTTTATTTGAATGTGGCTTGCCAACAGCGTCAGCTCGTAACCAGACAACCTCGCACTCGTCAAGTGCTGAGTTTTCGTACGATTCAAGAGAGTATCGACTGCGTGCGGAACCATCACCGTAAGCATATTATCCATGACCAATCCTGCTGATTGTCGGATGGAGACCGCGGCTGCCGCTGTTGCTCGTAAACAACTCGGCAATGCTCTAGCTACCGGGTCCAAAGTCGAGGAAAAATATGCACATGGACGTTGCTTACCACCAAAAGGTTGCGTTAAGACACTCAAAGCACAACCTTCTCTCTCGTGAACATATAATGTAAACGGCTTGCTGTAGTCGGGAGTACCCAACACAGGAGCCGAACATAATGAATCGCGCAGTTCAGAAAAACTATTCTGACATTCTTCCGTCCATGGTAAAGGAGTCGAAACATCCTTGCACGTAAGAGCCACTAATGGTTTCGCTAGCAATGAAAAATTTGGAATCCATTGCCTGCAGTACAATGTAATACCTAGAAAGGCACGCACATCTCTTTGGGTTGTTGGCACAGCCATGCGCGCAATTGCTGCAATTCTCTCTGGGGTCAACCTCCTTCCCTCCTTTGACAATAAGTGACCTAGATAGGTTACTTCTTGACAACAATATTGGAGTTTAGAAGGGGACACCTTATGATTCAACTCACAGAGATGTTGCAGCAGCGACACCGTAGCAATTTTGCAAATGTCCTGAGTATCAGCAGCCACCAATAAGTCGTCGACGTATTGGATTAAGGCCGCACCGACCGGCAACCTAAACGCATCCAGTTGACCCTTCAAGGCTTGGCTGTAAATCGATGGACTTTCACAGTAGCCCTGAGGAGCGCGTTTGAACCGGAAGCTGCGTCCACCGAGAGAGAAACCGAAAAGGTCCCTGCTCTCCTCTGCAATCGGGATGCTGAAGAACGCATTCTTCAAGTCGATCACCGAAAACCACGATGCAGAAGCTGGAATCAGAGTCAGTAGCGCCGTGATGTCAGGCACAACGGGGAATTGAGGAACCACAATTTTATTCACCTCCCGTAAATCGATAACAAAGCGATAAACAGGCGGTTTTGAAGGATGAGTACGTTTAAGAATGGGCAGTACAGGGCTGTTGCACACGTTTCCCCGAGTCTCCTCAATAACATCTTTCTCGATCAAATCATAGATGATCGCTAACAGTGCTCGTTCACCATCAAGGGAGATACGATATTGGGGAATACGTGGCAATCGCACATTAGATTTCAACTGAACAACATATGGGGAGATATCAAGTAGGCCCACATCGTTGGGACCTGTCGCCCACAAAGACGCAGGAAGAGAACTCAATTCCGGTGGAAGCTTATCGAGAGACAAGTACATGGGAGAGACAACCCTCTCTCCCAACGTAAGCTGTACACCCGCAGGAGAACAATACAAAGTTGCATACAAACATTTGAGCAAATCCAGGCCCAAAAGATTTTCACCACAACCCGTAGTCAAAATCAACGGAGCTCGGAGCTCACGTGGCCCAATTTTAAGGGGCAAAGGGCACGAAACTGGATTGCTAACAGGGGCGCCAGAGAATCCAACGGAAACATTTTTTAAGCCAGACAAAGGTGCGCCAGGGAGTTTCGAATGCTTAATGGAACTTTTCGCTGCACCAGTGTCCAACAGAAAAGGCTCAACGACGCCCGATGTAGCAACTGCGACGTAAGGCCCTCTCTGATCAACCGGAACTGATACCACTCCCTCTCCTTGTCTTTGGCTGTCCTAGTAATTACTGTCGTCAGTTCCCTGATCGACGTAATAATCGTCTACATTGTACTGTGCAGAGCGTCCTTGCGACGATCCACGTTGATCAAAACAATTATCGGAATTCGATGAGTTATCCGAACGATCGTTCTGAGTACCGCGACCTCTACCACGTGGTGCCTGCTGCGAACCACCACGACTTCCTCTAGATGAGTTACCACTATTACGTTCGTTTAGAACAGGACAATTGAATTTAATGTGACCCTCTTGTCTACAATAAGCACATTGATTGTATCCTAACGAGGATCTTTGGGAAGAGGAGTCATTTCGAGTTTGGGATCGGTTCGATTGCGGCTGTGATCTATTCTGTTGCGAATTATTCTGATTCGAACGTGGAGGATACGCTTGCTGAAGCAGCACTTTAGTTTTTAGCTCTTTCGTCTTTTTATCAGCGCGGTCATTCTCTTCTTTCTCTCTGTTCTCATAATATTGTGCCGTAGCCAATATCTGAGCTGAGGTAGAAACAGCCCATGCACTTTCTGAATTTTTCAATTTATTGCTCAATTCGGGCAATAAGTTCGAAACAAATTTATCCACGAACATCCTTTGACCACCCTCAGTGCTCATATCCTGACCACTATGGTCAATGAATGCCTCCTCGAACCTCGTAAAAAAGTCGGAAACACTCTCGTCTTTCTTTTGCTTACAAGCTGACAATTTGTCCCAATTTACCCTCATAGCTGGCATAAGAGTTTTCATTAATGTTATAATTCTTTGAGGAAGAGCAGTAATCATCTGCTCGGGTTTAGCTCCACCAGTTTGTAAAGCATCCGACGCTACAATGGCAGCCCAATCACCACCTAGTTCATTCGGATGATTTTCCTGACGAATCTTAGCCCATACTGGTTGTGGTATGACATTGCCGAACAACATATCGATATCAGCAAGATTCATTATCGTAGCGTCTACGAACTGCGATAATTCCTTGTAATACCCTGCAGGATTTTTGCGAGGGTCAGGCAAAGATTGCTTCACCTGTAACACTTCTGAGCGTTTCCATGGGAGATGTATCCATACCCTCTGGAAATGCGGCGGAACAATAGGAATAGCAGTAGCATCACCTGGCATCCACACTGGTGGAACTTCGCGCATAGGAAATTGGCCAGATTCATCTGGCTGTCTTTCAATATCCTCGACAAACAAGGCTTGCGGTATTGGAGTGGGACGAAAAGATAGCAACCGTTCAACGGCTCGTCGAACGTTAGTATCCACTATCAGTCCAGCCGAAAACTGAAGCTGTAAATCAGACAACGCGGTCAGCACCTCGTCAGGTGCGTCGGCCGATATCTGATCACGAAGGACCTTGCACATTTCCTCGAACACAAATCTCTGGGTTGGTATATTGAACTGACAAAATGTGTCGAGTACAACACGGGGTGGATTTCTAAGGGGGTGCGTCATCCAACCCATCGCCATATTATATAGCGAAGCACGTTCCCTATTACCTGGAAGCTGACTACGTCTCTGAGGACCATCTGAACCAGCGGACCCAAGAACGGGTCCGAGCGAATGAAAGAAGCTAGCCGCAAGAGGAGAATTACGACTACGAGTAGAGGGAGACGTATAGGACACAGGACTAACAAGTGAAGGAGTAGGAACAGAAACAACAGCAGGAGTTAACAGAGCAGGAGCAGTAGCGTGAGCAGGAGTATGTGGAAGCGGAGGAGCAGTAGGAATAGCAACAGACGAAGGAGCAGGAACAGTCGGAAGAACGGGTGCAGGTTGAGGAACAGGCGGAGGAAGAATAGGTGCAGGAACAGGTACAGGGGGAATCACAGGAGCTGCGGTACCCTGTACGTACGGAGGTGGCGATTTCATAAGATAAGACATTAAAGGATCCTCAACTGCCTCATACTTCTTTTCCGGCTGGTAGGCAAAGCAGGATAGCATTTATCTGTAGTCATACGCTGTAATCTGTCAAACACTTCCTTTTCCCTAACCTCCTTATCATGCTGAAACTGCTCTGCTTTCTTTACAATGGTACCAGCGCTATCTCTCTGATTTCGCTTAGTCTGTCTGATTTCTTTCTGTCGGGCTTCTTTACGCCACAACCGAAAGGCATCAAACATGGCCGGCCTTGACTTTTTCGCGAATAATTTAACCTCTAGATTATCTAAGATCGGGGCCTCGAAGCTACCATGTGGTGGCCAGCGAAGGTCACCATCTTTCTTCGTATATTTGATCCAGTATTCATTAAAAGTAATCGGGCCTAGCCCATGTTTGCTGTACAGTTCATAAGTGGGAGTTCCAACCGGAGGTATCGGACACGAGTCCTCCAGTCGGGAATCCGTACCACAAGGTCTGAAACAACTAAACAAAGTACTGCGACCAGGCATCTTGCACACTAGCCGAGTTTCACAAACTTCAAGGGTTACGGGATTTACCAAGTCCCAGCAAAGAACAAAACCCTCGGTTTTTGGCGGCTGCAGTCGTCAAACAACACAACAAAGTACCAAGAACTACAAATGCAATGGAACCATGCAACCACTAAGTAACCACAACCAAGAACTCTGGGAGCGACCCACAAATACTTAACTCAAAGATCGATGGCGTCTCCAGGAAGGCCCGTCAATCGTCTCGCTATACCAAGGTCTACGCCAGGCGCCAAAACAGGTCTACAGTCAGGGCAGCAGTCCGTCGCAGCCGTCAGGAGGCGGGAATCTTCGCGGGAAAAGTCTTCGAGCCACTTATTTCGACAACAGGATCGATGAAGCGGAGTGCACCTTCCCTCGGAGATTTCACACGAAGTTCCTCACGATCGTCGGGCTTGGACCGGTACCACTGATGCAGCCCCACGTTGGGCGCCAACTGAAGGACTGGGTTCTTTAAGACCCAGCGGTGCCAGGGCACAACACCTGAAACCTTCGTGGGTAACCTGCTCCGGCGTACGAATGACAGAGACACGGGACACTTCCTTCGGCGTCAAAGATTCAAGGTTTATTTGCTGCAGGGAACACAGATATCACGACAAGTACAACTCGTGCAACTTGGGGAGACTGCTTCAAATTGGTTCTGTGGATCGCTCCTTTTATACAGTTTTTACCCATAGGACAACATGGTACACAAAAGTTTACAACCCGGTTCCCACCATTATCCCCCAGAGGGGTCGCTTTGGTCACTTTGATACACATAAGGTCCGGAACATAAGTGCGGAAACATTTGGCGGTTCCCAACTGTAAAAACCCATCTTCCCAACATTAGTGCATTCCAATCGGCAGTAAAACAGATCGAAATAGGAACAAGGACAGGTGCAGAGGAAGACGGAGACAGTGTGGAGATCGGAAAGGGTGTAAAAGGGGAGGTATCGGGAAACACGAGATACAGGCATCAAAGGGACGTGCCTAATGAGATGCACGGCTGAGACAATAAACCGGCACGGCGAGATGAGCCTCGAGCGGGGCCATCTGCCTTACAGTATCATCCCCCTCGTCATAAAGACACTTACAAAGGACATGTGTCTTCCGCAAATATCTTGGGAGTCCCAGGGTCGCGAAGCGGACAGCGTCCGTTCGCTGGCTACTTGAGGGCAAGAGACAAAATGGATGCCGTATCTAAGATGGAACCCGTGGGTACAGATGAAAAACCCACATAACAAATGAACGGTTTAAGTAAGCACAGCGAAACTGCGCACACTTACTAAACTCGTCATTTGCGGTTCATAGATACCAGACTCGACCATATTCGTGCGAGTCGAAAACACCACTTACAATTGTCACGGAACCTCAACCCTGGGGCTGCAGTTCTGGACGATTCCCTCTATGAGCTTCCCCGAGGCATCTGCACCCTGCTTTTTATACAGTAAAAGTTGGCTTACACAACATAATGTTCATTTCCCGAACCTGTTGCTCTTGTGGTGTTATCAGAGTGTTCACTCACCCTGAATCTTCCTGACTCATACCAGCTGCATCTTGCACCTTCCCTCGCCTGGTACCAATCAGTCATCCTGCCAGGGACTTCAGCTACACCCAGATGCCTCCGAAGTCAGTTCAACCTCAACAAGGTTATAAATCACTAGCATAGGATAGCATAATGGTATGTCTCCCACAGCCCATACGCCTCAGGCTGGTACCATAAACGCATCACCTTGGCAGATAGTTGCATCTAATGAAAATGGCAAAATCAAGCATCATGAGATTCTCTGCTATCTCAGCGTGGTACAGGGGGTTTCTGTATGTGTTTCACTCATCAGCACTACATAAGCTAACTAACCCCTTATCTTCACAATGTCTTCTATACGCTAGGCCTGCATACTCTACAGTGCACACATAATCTATGGTAGACCAAGACTCTTTGTTAGTCATGAGAAGATGTGATATAGGACCAAGTTCCCCTCCCTTGTCTTCTGGAATCTACAATTCCTAATAATCTGAATAGAAGGAATGCCTTCTGTTTATTTTACATGTCGTATTGGTTCATCTGTCCATCGTGTGTGGGTTGGCTATTTCTGTATAATTGAGGGTTGTTATGGACAATGCAGCTGCCCCACCATATCAGAGAAGAAAGAAAAGAAGGGGAGGGGTTAAGTGCATGCCACCTTTTCAGAGTGACATAAGCAATGTGTGGTATATGTGACAGCACCTCTCAATAATAAAAGGAATGGCTTCTCTCAATGATTGAACAGAACGTATCTCAGACCACCGGGCAGCCCTAGAGGATCGGTAGGTGATCTCCTAAGCAAGCACCAGATGGCATGGAGTGTCTCAGAGAAGACCACCAGTTCATCCATTCCTTCATTGTAAGAAGAGATGACGTGACATGGTGGAAATACATATGCTAGTCCTGTGTAATCACATGTTACTGTATTGTCATAAACTGGCAGTGGATGGTGTGATTTATCACCAATACTTCCATTTCCTTGCACTAATTTAAGAATTCTTCCTCATCATCTTCCATGGCCTTTGCAACCTGTACAATTTCCACAGCTTCTTTTTTGTAAGCGCCCCTCTTCAGAGAAAATCCGTTCACCATAGGAAAGGCACCCTAGCTCGTTGTAAAGAATCAAAGCAGGGCTCTGACCAATGTGCAGTGCTTCGCTGCTCTCTAGCTAGGTTTTGCCATTTAGAAAAATCCTTACATACATCCATACATATGTAAAAGCTCATCGCTGCTGGTTTCCTTGACACCTCGAGTACTTGGTGCACTCTGCTGCCCTAGCTCCCACTTCTGTTTGTGAACTTTCCCTGTCACCCACTCTAACCCTATGCCAGCCCTGTCTAGACCACTTGTCCAGCTGCTCCTGCTTGCTGCAAACTCTCCCTCGCCGCTTGGTTCTGATCCAGCTTGTCTCTCTGTCCCCTTCCTTCCTCAGTCCAGTGCATGCGCAGCACCAAGGACTACTTCGCCAAAAGGCTCTACAAGTCAATGAAGGTGAGTTTGGTGGGTGAGCATGAAATTCTTTGTCACAATATGGCTGGGATCAGTCCATTTCTATGAGGCCGCCTCTGGCGGATATGCATGTCTCACTTCCTTGTCATATCAGTGTCACTCGTGTCAGTGAAAGTGCCTTGGGGGTATCTGTTTCAAAATGACTAGGCCCGAGTAACATTGAGCCACGAGCCAAGAAAATATCTTGTTTTGCCCTTTAATAAGTCAACTGCCAGTAATGAGCATGCAGGAGGGCAACTTCACAAATATCAAAAAGGGTTGGGGGATTAGAGATTACTTTTACACGGTCATTCCGCTTCCCATTGCTATCATATACCTAATTTTAAAAAAAGAACCAGTGATCCTTCAAACGTCTGTCTCTCTGATGCTATTTTATTCCTGGTGGTGGGGGAAAGTGTATTTTTAGAAGGACCCTCGCCCAACAAAGATACTGGTGGCATGCTTCGTCCTTGGGTCCTGGTCCATGGTGCCATATGATGGGCTTCAGCGCTTCTAATCAGTGGAGCTGTTTGATTGTGTTTTTCGAGGGATCTACATTAAAATTGCCTGCAGGTGGCCCGAGTTCTTTACCTCTTTTTATTCCTTACGCCAAGATTAAAAACACAGTTAGATACGAGTGGAGTATGTAACGGACTCATTGGAGTGCCACTCTTACGTGTGTCTGAGACATTCTTGATGCTCTCCATAATCTGCTTTTTTTCTCAATAGGAAAGAGTAGGGGAAACTATGGAGCCTGTAAAAGCACAAATAATTCCTGCACATAGAAACTTCCTGCACCCCCTTTAGAATGCTGGGCTTTGCAAATGACCTGAGCTCTGTTCTCGTAGAACTGATTCTTCATGAGTCCGCTAGGACCTAACCTAATTTCTGGAGCAGGTTGGAGGTAGATACAAGGCACATATTTCTCTTTGATGGGATGGTCCTCTGCTTTACACGTTGGCGGTTAAATGTGGTGGTCCAGCTGTACTAGCCATAGGAGATGCTCAACATGCAAGGGAGCGGTATTATATTGCTCTTATATTGGCTGAATGGAATGTCTGTTCAATTTCCCTCTCCAACATTTGTTTCTCTTTCCCGGAACTTACCCCCCCCCCCCCCCGCCCCCCCCAAAATGCTTTCCACATATCATTCCTCTCTGGCCTGCACTATGGCTGCTGATGCATGCTTAAATGTCTTGTGTCAACTCCAATACCCTGCAACCAGCCTGGCGACATCTCAGCCGCAGGAGCGTGCCTCTATCGTGTTGCAGAGTTCCTGGTCCCTGTCCTTAGCCAGCCTGTGCGATGGCTACTGATGTGGGCTTAAATCTCTTGCGTGGTCCCCTGCCCCCTACTAGGTGACAGGATCTGAAAAGAGCTAAAGGGCCCCTTTGAGTCCTCTAATTATCTTCCAGGGAATGGGGACGGCTGATAACACCCTGATCCGGATCATGGTCTCCCGCAGTGAGCTGGACATGATGGACATCCGAGAAGCCTTCAGGACCAAGTATGAGAAGTCGCTCTATTCCATGATAAAGGTGAGGCTCAATGGGTGTGAGACAGGTGAGACCAACCAAAGATTCCTGTTTTATGTCACAAGAGATCTATTAAGAACACCAGTATATAAGTGTCTGTCCCCATGTCTGCCAGTCACTAAAGGTAGGCTTGGAAGGAACCTAAATATGCCTAAAGGTTTAATATTGTAGTCAAAAGATTTGGCTTAGCAGAGCCAAATAAGTTATCAGGATTGGGCCAGGAGGGTTTATTGCAGGTTATGATTGAGGTGCGTTGTTGGAGCCTTGATTGCTTTTTGCACTAAATAACTGATGGTGCCAGATTGAGTTCCCAGATTACCTACTGTGTTTCGAGCTAGGTTACAAATATTTGACGAGTTTCCCAAAGAGTTAGCATGGCTTTTTGGCCAAACCATAAATTATATGATCAAGTTTCATTCATTTATGGCCTAGCTTAAGTCTGGAGTGATGTATATCCTCCGAATTGTGGAAGTGCTATGACTAGTAAACATTCCATCAGCAGCATTACTTCCAAAATATTAACCATAGGCTGAATGGAATTCTGCTATTAGATTCTCCATCAGATATAGCATTCTCGCACAAATTGAAGAATTTGCCATTGCGACCCAAATCTACATTAAGCATTAAGACGTTCACTGTCATATATATTAACATTCCAACTTGTAGCACCTACCACCACTTCCCCAGCTTCCTGAAATTGAGCCCATTTCTTTGTGTCATGCAAAGATGCTACAGGTAAGGCTCTCTGCTCGAGTCTACTCAGCATCACATCGGTAAGTCTGTGCCTGGGCTTGTAGTCCTAGACTTCTCCACCGTACATAGGCTGTGTTATATGCCGCGTTATAGGCTCATGGATTGGCATCGGTGCTGCACAGCATTGTGATAATCTGTATTTCCCTCTTTCTCATTAGAACGACACATCTGGGGAGTACAAGAAGGCTCTATTGAAGCTGTGCGGAGGCGATGATGAGTATGTCTCTGTTCTCACCACACTTTTTCAGCGACTTTTCATATTGGATTGTTATTTGGTCATATTTAGAGATACACCTGATTCATGCACAGTACTGCTAAAGCCTGCACAGGCCCGGGGTGTTGAGGGAACCTCGGACTATGTTTCCGTGATGGCCTAGGGTGGGGTGTCCCATACTGGGTCACCCTAAAGTGTGCACAGGAGTCTCCAAGGGGCAATTAATGTCTGTCACATTCTGTAAACAGTAACAATATGGCTTTCAATGACACCACACAGGAAGTTCGTACAGTCTTGAATAAAGCCGTCTGCTGCTAGGGAGAAGAGCACAGACCTTATTATAAGACCGTTAGAGTTACATGTACACCTCTCTTGCATTGAGGTATGTTTGAAAGTCGGTGTGTTAAGGGAATGCACAGTGGTAAAACAGTGTTTTACATGAAGTTGCAAATGCTGTAAATCAAAAATATCAACAAACAAGAAAATCAGCTGCAACGATTCGATTTACACTTTATTGTCAAGATTTGCATTTGTAGGTAAGTGTAGATATAGCATTATTAACTCCAAATCTACTTAATTGACATGATACTTAGAGCTGAGGGAGAGGAGGCCAGGCTGCACGGTGTTGTAATGATCTACATTTCTCTCTTTCTAATTAGAACAACACGTCAATGTAAGTATATGTCAAGTTAAGAGTAGTAAATCTATGCTTACCTACACATGTTCATCTTGACATATGGTGGTAGTCGCTATGCTACAGTTGACATTGCTCCTAGGTCAATATTTAAAACTTGATATTCTGGAACAACACCATTCGCACATAGCCTGCTTTGTCATAAAACTCTAGCTGGCCAATATGTTGCATGTTCTTGGTTGTTAGAGGCTCAAATAATACATGGGAGTCTGCAATCCCTGAATACAAGTATGTCTCTAATTTCCTTATTACAGGTTACTTGTGACGTCTCTAATGATCTGTAATAATGAAATGGCGTAGCTGCTTAAATGTAATAATTTATTACAGTTAAGATCTGATGAAAAAACAATGCCTGTTGCTAAAGCCTGCAGCCAAAGGGAGAGGCAGGTCATAGAACATAAATGAAGCTGCAGTTTTAACAAGGTAACAAAAATTGGCTTCTCATTCTGCTGATCTGTTATTTGAAAACAAACAGGGGCGGCTCCTCCAAGTGGGCAGAGGAGCATTGCCTCACTGTTTTCTCACAGTGTGAGAAGAAGAAACATAAAACGGTATTATGAATGCCATTTTATGTTTCTGCTTCTCGCACTGTGAGAAAGCCGAAGGTTTTGGTTGGGGTGGTTTGGTGGGCAGTCCTGCCACAGGCAGGGGAAGAGTGGCTTGCCCACTGTTGTGGGTACTGACTGTTTGGTTGGCCCCAGGGCCGACCAAACCAGTCATAGGCACTCTCCCGTTTTCTCCATGTAAGCTGCATGCAGCCTGCCTGGAGAAAACGGCCTCCCCACTGACACCTGTGCGGTCGGCGTCCCAGCCAATCACAACGCTGCCATTGCAAAATGTTAGTAAATCTTCCCCATAGACTCTGGGTGAATTAAGGATTGTGTGGATGTCCACAATAACTTCAATGTCTTGGAAATGCAAGGTACATCCTTTCAAATAAATAACTTCTGAGCTGGTGCACACAAGTGTCCTGTATATGGGAACAAAAGACAAAGTTAACGCTGGCTTTATGAACAGAACATTATGCCCTATACAAGTCCTCCAAATAGAACACATTACCTAAACAGCAGACTGCAGCTCTTTCAACTGAAACACGTCCCTAGGAGGGCTTAAAAATTAAGGTGTAAGATGAAAACTCTAAATCTGTTTTCTTCTTTCCTCTTACTGGCTGGTGGCCAAGTACAGGGTTTGAGATCGCATCTTGATAGATGAGTGTGGGTAGTAGTGCTGAAAAATCCAGAAAGTGCCAGCCTTCACCTATGAAGCCAAGAGAGGAATTAAATCTCAGTTTGAGACTCTGATGCTAGTGACTATAGAGGGATTGGTGTGGCTCACTGGTTAGAGGCGGCAGACCCGAGAGCAAAGGATGGCCCGGGACCAGGGTTCAATTCCCGACACGGCAGGGTCATGGACCAGGGTCAGCGGACTCGATAATTCTCATCTCGGTGCCTACTCTAACCAGGGATCACACTCGGCAACTCTGGGCATTAGCTTGCCTCATCTACACAATGGCCCCCCACATACGCCTGGGATGCCTGGTATCACCTTGGAGATACCCAGTAGGGACCATCTCACAGGGAAAGCCAGGACGGGTTCCCCAGCGGTCTACTGCGCAGAGATACTCATTCGGGAGTCGATTCTAGCGCATTACAAACCCACAATTAATTAATTAATTGCGTGAAGGATGGCCATATGAGCGGGGCAATGGGAATGTGGAAATTATTGAAGGTGCATCTAAGCCTATACTAGCAAGGTGATGAAAAAAGAGAGGGCTCTGTCAAAAATAAGAACAGCAGAAGCAAGACATTGAGGGAGCTAGCAGGCTGCTCTGGTGAGTGACTTTAGCAGTGGTGTGTTCAATGCATGGAGCAGAGAGATATGGGAGGCCTTGTGGTGGGTGCCCAGGTGGGTAGCTGTGTGAATAATCTAGTCAGAGTGAAGAATTGACCATAAAAATGTAAGCTTTCACAATTCGCAATCTAGTGTGCTGTATGGGATGAAGGCGCACTAGATGACTGCCTTTTATGGCAGAGGGCATGGAGTAACCCAAATCTAAACTCGCCATGCTGATAATCTCTGATTGACTAGCATTGGATCGCACACTAGATATTCCATGGCTGGCATACATCAAGAGAACCTTCAGTGAACTAGGAATTCAAGGTTTGTATTCACAGTATCTCTGCACAATCAATAGCCATGGTGAAAGGACTTTTTTTACAATGCACTCCAGAAGGCACAATATGAGATGGGACAAGCATCACAATTTGGTGCCCCCCCCCCTCCCAGCCATTAAATGCCCCACCAGCACCAGTGGCTTATTTGACTCTTATGGCTGGTGCTTGGCCTACATTTTTTCTCACTAGGTTGCGCTTCAACTTGGCCCATTTTTTTGTAGCCTTTCCTTTTTTGGTAGCCTTCCACATCCTCCACTGTGCCTCTGTGATGATTCCTCCAGGTAAAGTACTATGCGTTTTATGTTATTCTGTACTCTCTGTCTCTCCTGGTCAGAAGCGTTTTAGCCCCACTATTTCGTGATGTTAATATTAGACATTATAAACATGCCGTTTTACTTGTACAGCAATTGTGAAGACGGTAAGTTTGTTATGCAGTAATTAGTTTAATAAAATAGTTGTTGGCCGCCAGGAAGAGATACTGAGATGGATTTATAGTATGCCTTATAGGACGCCCTTTTTATGACTGTATGAAGTTTTTATTGTTTTTTTATTTGCAAAAAAAGACCTTTTTAGGATGAAATATTGCATAAGTCAGTTTTTAAAATGTAACATGATATTAACTGAATATTCTTTTGATTTTTTAAACTTGTATATGTGTGCTTTTATGGCTAATCATAGCTTAAACAAGTTAAATTGACTCTGACTGACTGCTTTAAGCGGAAGCAAACACTAAGTTGCCTCTGTAGTTGAAATAAATACCCCCAACATTTCACACAGGTACACCATCAGCACACCTCCTTGTCTCCTGCATGGTTACTTTAAGTTTATTTTCAGTTAAGTGTCCAGTGGGAGTTGCCGATGTGCCCTGACTTCACTGTAATTGCTGTTCTTGGAGAGAGATCTGACTATCCATGTGTCCTATCAACTCCCATTTCAGTGCGGCGGGAGAGTTCTTCCCCGAAGCTGCCCAGGTGGCCTATCAGAGATGGGAGCTCAGTGCGGCGGCTCGTGTAGAGGTTGGAACAGCCCCCTTGCTCTGCCTTTCTACTGCTGTGCCTGCTGCCTTGTCCCTCCCTATCCTGCTTTGCTGCTGAGTGTGACCGTCCTCCTGCGCCATTGGACTCCTGGTAGTCCTCATCGGGAGCCTCCTCCTCCGTGGCTGCTGGGGCAACTGCAGACGCCTGAGGAGGGCCCAGCTCAGAGTCCAAAGCTGGGCCGCTTTGGGGCAGTCGGTGCAGGGAATAGGTAGCCTGGTTGGGGGTCGGGAGGGGGTTACTGAAGATGTCACTCCGGCAACAGGTCATTTTGACCTTTCAGGTTCAGTTTTGACCATGTATTTATACAAGGGCCACTGTATCAGGTAACAACCTGCAGGGAAGTTGTACGTCCAATAGGGAAGAAAGCAGAGCCTTTGAGGAGAAAGGTGCTTGGTTGAACCCAGAGTGCCCATACTAACACTTGCTGGTTTTGAATGAAGTTTCCTTTATGAATACACTCTTTTTATAGAAAGCCTAACCCCATAGTGTGCTTACAGATCCTGCTAACACCTGGCATGATAAGAGAAGGCACTGGATTGGCGCTGGGAGAAATGTTTTCTGTTTTCTTTGGTGTTCAGCACATCCTTTCTGTTCCTTCTCTTCTACTAACTCTTCCCCAGTGTTTCCTGAATTAACCCCGACTCGAGTTATCAAGCAAGCGTTTTGGTGCAGAGTTGAGATGACTATTGCCGGAAGCAGGTCGAAGCGCGGTGGGTTAGGGTACAATTTCTGCCCACAATCCCAGTCTCCAAGCCTCTTTGAATATAAGAAGTTAGGTAGAAGCACCAGCAGGCTTAAGGATAAAAAGGCACCGGAAAGGAAAAAGAAACAGCAGGCATGTAGGGGTAAAGTAAGAAGGAATCAAGAGACGACTCAGAAGCAGGAAAGAGCACAGAATGAAGGGACATAGTGAAGGCGAGGAAGGAAGAGAGAAATGAAAATCAGTGAGATCGGGATGTAATTAGTTAACTCATTCTGTTTCAGGGATGGGGCCAGGGACATAACATGGGCCCTCGCACCCTCTGCTGCACCCAGTCGTTCTGGATTCCCCAAATTCTTCAAAGGGCCCAACTCAGCCATAGGTCAATGAATATATGTGAGATCTGGGCCCCCTCATCACATTCTGTAGGAGTGGGCACCGTTCTACGTACGCCACAGGAAAGAGCACACCCTGAAAACATAGCAAATACTCCTAATAATTAAAATAATTTTGCATGCCACAACAATGCTGTTTTTTTTTTTACTTGGGACCGCTATGAAACCTGGAATGCTGAAAACGTTTTTAGTTCACTTAAGAAACTCAACAGCAAATTACTTCTAGAACCTTTAATTTCTAAAGAGCATATTTACAAACCCCTATCACCACCACAGCGTCACTTTCAGTCAAAATCAAAGGGTGTTGCGGTGGAACGGTCAAACAACACCCATTGCCCTCGGCTTTCACGCTAAGTACAGCGTGAAAGGGTACCTTTCACACTTAACGATGCATTGTGAATAAGACTTTGTGGTGGCGATAGGGGCTTTGCCTTATTTACAAGTCAGCGTTAAGCCACTTAACCTGGCTCAACGCTGCCTTGTAAATAAGGTACCCTTTCACGATGTACTTAGAGTGAAAACGGAGGGCAATGAGTGTTGCTTGAGCGTTCCACCCCAACACCCTTTGATTTTGACGCTGCCCCCTCTTTAGAAGAGTGTGGTAAATAGGAATCAGAGCCAAAATTAAGACCTGGTCTTAAACAGGCGAAACAAGGAGAAATGCTTTATTTCTCCTCGTTTTTGCTGTTTCTTTGTGTGCTGCATTGCAGCACACGTAGAAACAGCGAATTGCCATTGATTGTTTATGTGCACATAAACAATTCCTGCACATAAACAATTTTTAAAATGACGTTTGGCAACTTCTATGTGTACTGTATTAAGCAGCACACATAAAAGTTACAATACGTCATTTAAAGATTGTGTATGTGCAGAAAGGGAGACCTTCCTGCACATGAACATCTTCCCCTCAACGCAGACACCCTTGCACTATGGTGCATGGGTGTCAGCGTTGGATCTAGGTTGCTATATTTAGCGCCAGCAGAGGGGGAAACCCAGGGCTGCACCCATTGTTGTAAAAATGGTGCAGGCCTGCATTTCTGCAGTGGTGGAGTGCGGCGTTAAACCAGGAAGGCTAACAGAGTACCTCCGTCACTTCATTGTAAATATGCGCCTCAGTGTAAAGTGCACTAACCCCTTTGAGGTAAAGCAGAACTATAGAAAATGAAAATAAATAGGTCAAACTTGCTGCGTCCTTTTACCAACAGAAATCTCCCCAAGCAAGTGCAGAGAGACACTTTCTACCGCTTTCAACCCAATGGTATCTACAAATTGAAACAGATGTTAATTGTCGAGTATTCTGCCAATGGGACTCACCCTCTCTCCTCCTACCACCCAATCTTTAATCTTTATTAACCCAAGCCAAGCAGCATCAACCCTGTTAACAGAGCACTGCTCCGGCTATCTGAACCCTGCTACATTTCAGGGGAACTCTGTGTGCCAATGAAAAGAGTGCATCAGTGTACACAAATCGCAAGCAGCTTTTTGTCTAAGCACGCCACAATATGTTTCAAGTGCAAATGCGATGTGTTATCGACCATGCTATGTTCCTCCCTCCTTTTGTTCCCGTAAATGCTACAACCAAGAGCAGGGATGCTACAGCCCCACCTCCAAACCACCCCTGCTCTGGTTTAATGATGAGCACATCCTAATTTATGGTAGGAAGTGCAATGAAAGGACATGGGGGGAGGTATTTGGGTGATGTGTGTAACGGAATGTTTCTGGAGGTGGGTTGCCCGAAGGGGGAACTAAAGGGCAACGAAAAGGGCAAAAGAAAGAAAGACATTCAGGGGGGGGTGGGGAGGAACTGGTGAGTATTGGAAAGGGGTATAATGACATAATTATTGATTGCAGGAAAGATACTGGGGGGTTGCTGTGTAAATACTTGGAGCAGGTACTGGGATTGTGCATGTAGTTGAACAGTTTTGTTTGCAAGGCTCTGGGTTCCTGAGGGATGATTGTTATAGGGCACAGAGAGTGCAGGGAGCATGAGCCTGGGGCTCAGGAGGTACTCTGGGAGGGGTTGTTTGTTCGCACTATAGTGAAGAATAGTCCCGAGGATCAGACCCAGAAGGGGCACTAGTTCTTGATCTGCAGTGACCTACTGAGGTACAGAGCCACTAGGCTGAGCACCACCATGCAGCAGCCAAGGATGAGCTGCAGCAAGCCCTGTGGAAGCGTGGTGCTGGACGATGGGAGGGGTAGCGCTCAACCCCCTCCATGGTGCGAAACAGACAAGGGGGTCGGGGGGGGGGGGGTGCTGGAGGCTGCAGAACCCCGGCACAGGAGGAAGAAGCGGTGGATGCAGTCACTGTGGGCACAGCCATGGGGTAACAGTAGCCAGGTAGCAGCACAGTCAAGAGATAAGAAAAATAACTGCGCTCGGAGAGGGGTTTGCTGGAGGCTGCAGGTCCCCAGCACAGGAGGAGGACGCGATGACTGAAGCCACTGGGGTCGCAGCCATGGGGCAACAGGAGCCAGGCACCAGCATGGGCACGGGAACACAAAAAAGGCATTTTGAGTGTAAAAAAACACCAGCACTCTTGAGGGGGGTGCATAAACCAAGAAAAAAAAATCCTATATTGGTCTTATATGAGGGATAGCGGAGGGATAGTGTACTTGGTCCCTGCTTTCAGGGAGGGGAAAACACAGTAAGAGACATGACAAATACATGCCATGGACAAATGGCGAGAACGAATGGGAGTGTGAGGATGGATCCTGCAAATGAGAAGCATATGGGAGAGCTGATGCCCACAGATTAAATACAATATGTCTCTTTGACACAACGCATGTACTGTCTACAGCCAAGACCTAAAAATGCCCTGTCAGATGGTCTGACTTGATAATAGTTACCCTGCCTCAATGCCCCCTTTTTGACCTGGAAACAGAAAGTCCTAACTTGAATTCACGGGAGCCCTTAGTGCATTCGCTATCCATGTATTGAGGTAAACACCAATTATATGGAGTCTCCGGTGGCAGCTGTTTACAGTTTCTGAATTCCAATGTACCAACTCATGTTGACCTCTCTCAATAGTACCTATTTCAAGATAATGAAAAAAGGCAAGTTTTTAACTTTTAATTATCCAACCCTGTTGCTGTTTTTTACCCAAAGCCAAAGCCGTCTGGTAAATTTGGCATGAATCTAACCATCTGATAAACTGCTATATGAAAAGTGGAACAAACGTCCCCCCATGAATTTGGTGTAATGAAATTGAGAACGCTCACACTAGAGAACCCTAAAGCAGTCATGACTGCAAGGGAAAAACCCAGGCTCTGGTCATCAAGCATGTACACTTGAGACCAAAGCCCAGTCATGGATCACTGAGCAAAGGTCAGACACAGGTAACATGAGCCATGTGAACTAGTGAGCAAAGGTCAGGCTTTTGACTCACCTGAACCATGTGACCTAATGAGCAAAGGTCAACACGGGTCACTTGAACCCAGTAAACTAATGAGTGATTGTCATAAACGGTCCCCCGAAGCCCACATCCACCTCAGTAAATTGATAGTATGGAATCTTGTGTGGTAAGCACATACTCCTTTTTCAGTAGCGGCTTGTGGTGGGAGTGCTGTGGGGCGGTGAGGAGGGGCGGAGGAGGAGCAGGGTGGAGGGTAGTAGACTACGGCATATGGCCGAACGGAGGTAAGTAAACAAATAAATAAATAAAACAAATTTCATTACGCGGGCTGCATTGCCAAATACGATGCAGCCTGCACAACGAAATTTGTTTTATTTAATTATTTGTTTACTTACCTCCATTGGGCCGTATTCCATAATTTCCTACCCCCCCACCCTGCTCCTCCCCAGTCCCAACGAACCGCCCTCAGCACTCCCACCACGAGCCACTACTGTCCATTTTGTACCTTAAATCATCTCCTTTCTATTCCATAGATAGGAATTGCTTTTCTTTCCGAAAAGTGGGTTGGTGGAGGAATGAAGGCACATTTTTGGACGTCTTGAAACGGAGCATTGCTATCATGCCTGTTGGCACTGGTTTCTCATAAAAAGTCTTTGTAGCAATAAAACACATTTGGGTATTAGAAACAATGACCAGATAGCAGATAAAATGGTAAACCAGAATATTTAGGGTGATCCAAGATTTCATATTTAAAAATGATCTATTTTCCCCTTCACGGTTTGGCATTTAATAAAAAGCCCCAAAGGTCAATTTGGATAGATTTAAATAGGGAGGGGCATATTAATAGAAAACTTACACAGCGCAGCAAACCACCTTACTGTGCTGCATTATAGTGAATGGACTGGAATGTGTGTTATTTAACATTATGCTGCGCATTCCTGTCTTTTTCCTGTACTGGCGCACAATGTGCTGCCTAGCGCCAACACAGGCACCCTTGCACCATGGCCTGTGTTGTAAGCAGGATTGTTTTTGTACAGCAAGGCACACCTTCCTGCACAAAAACAGACCCCTGAGGCATTTTATCTTTCGGTTTGCACCTGTAGAAAGAGGTAAAATGTAGGCGAAATAAATATATTTCTCCTCGTCACACCTCCCCTGTGGATGCAAACCATTTTAACGCATTCCAGGTCTACCAGTAATGGTAAATCTTGGAATGCGTCAAAATACACGGGTGGATGCGTGGGAGCACTCACGCTCCACCTACGCTCCACCCATTAAACGCCTCCATGGGGCAGAGTAATGCAATGGAGTGATTTTCGCTGCGCTGCATTACTCTAGATTTATCAAGCCCCATACCTTTGGCTCAGATTATGTGGCATACCTCCCACAAGCATCACAGGGATGGCGCTGTACAGCAGCACACCTGAACCCATTTGAGAATGCAAGGAAAGGAGCTGCTGTAGGACAGGTAGGGTTGGGTTTTAATGGGTGAATGACTTTAAGTGAGCTGGTTACCCTCAATTTTTATAAAAGCATCTTTTTCTTCCCTATGCGCTTGTGCACCTCTGTACCCTCAAACCCCTTACCAAGCAGGACAGGCCGATATTAAAGAGAGCAGACAGACATAGACATGCGCGCCGTAAGCAATGCCGGTGGATGCCGCGGAGTTCGGCAGCAATGGGCGGAAGGGCCTCCTTCTGCTGCACATGCTCTTTAGGTTTGGGCACCAGCAGGGAGCACATACCTTTTGACCTTTTCACATTTTCGGAACATTTCCTCATTGCGTTTCTAAAGCCTTGGGATGATGAATGAAGGAAACAGACAAGAACATAATTGGAAGTGAGGGGTTTGTTCCTTGCAACCCACTGCAGCCAGGTAGGTAATGGGGTAGGGTCTTCTATAAGGACCTACTGGTGCCTTGTCAATCAGAATAATACTCTCAGAAAGAGAAGTGACTCAATGTGAAACGACTTTGCATCAGAAATAGAATCCCCTGTGCCCTGGCCTTCTCGTCTGCCTCATGCATCCTTCGGCTTCCTCCTAGCAGCTTCCCGCACCCCCCTTTAGCATCACACAGCCTCCCACTTCCGCCCGGTACAAGGCCTGGCATAGTGGCTTCTCCCCTCTGCACCAATCCGAGTTGGACTTTTGTAACACTAACACCGAGTGCTTTACAGCCTCTTGCTGCTTTGCCTTTTGCTTGCCGACGAACACCTCTCCTCTCCTCTTCCTCTCTCTTCAGGCAGCCTAAGGCCGGTCCTTCATCATAACTCTAACCCTTGTGTCTTCTCCACTAGCTGAAAGGGACTGTGAACCCAGCATCAGACTTCGTTGCAGACGATGATGCCAAAGTCCTCAGAAAAGCAATGAAAGGATTTGGTAAGTTGGGGTTTTGGGAGATGGTTGAGACGGTGACAGTTCAAGGAACTAAGGGGCAGATTTACAAGGAAAGTGACTCAGTGAGTGCTGCAAGCCATTTGGCTGTGCCGCACTGAGCCACTTTCAAAGCTCAGGGATGCAACATATTTACAACAATATGTCGCATCTCTGTGTTTCCCCCTGCACAGGTGCACAAACTGCTGCCATGCGCTGGCACAGGCTACCTTGCACCATTGTGCAAAGATGCGTGCGGCATGAAGAGATTGTTTATGTGCAGGAAGGGTTCCCCCTTCCTGCACATAAGCAATCAGAAATAGAGTTTTTCAACTTCTATGTGTGCTGCATTAGCACACATAGAACTTGGAAAACGTCATTGTTTTACTGATTGTTTACGTGCAGGAAGGGACACCTTCCTGTATATAAACAATCACCAGAGGTGATTCCCTCTATAAAGAGGAAGAAAACGAGGAGAAATTAATATATTTCTCCTTGTTGCACCTCCCTACGCCTCCCCTGAGAAGGCGTAGCATTCAGGCGCATATCCAGATTTAGAATATCTCATAAATCTGGAAATGTGTCAGGTTCCATGGAACTCCCCTTTCACACAAAGTGCTGCGTGCAAAGGGGACATATTTACAAGAACAGGAAAAGACAGGCTTTTCCTGCACTTGTAAATATGAGACACTAAAATGTGCCGCCGGTGCATCACACAAAATGACACACCGGTGGCACAAGGGGCTTGTAAATCTGCCCCAAATGTTCTCTGTAATTATGGAAGTGAATCAGACCAGGTACTCCATTCTTTAACAAGACAAACCTCTGAAAGAACAACAAATGAAGTGTATACACGTCTTGGGGAATCACAGACCCCTTCCGTGATACTGGATGAACAGTGCTCCTGCCTGTGGGAATCGCAGACAACACCCATCCTACCAGATGAAGTGTATTCCAGTCCAGGGGAGTACGAACTACACCCAGTATGCAGGATGGAGTGTACTCTGGTCCAGATGGACCTCAGACCAGTTCTTCTGCACCTGATGATGAAAAACCGAGTCAGGAAAGACCACAGACATTCTTCAGTGGCACTGAATGCAGTGGCCCAAGAAGCGCCTGAAGGTTGGGGTAGATAGATGTTGTAAAAGGTGGGATAAAGTATGTTAGGATGTCATATTGACTTGAATGCCAGACTGAGGCAATCTGGATACATCTGGTCAGGCTGCACCTCACTGGTTACTTACGAAATCTCAGGAATCTTTTTAAAATATCCATAGAATTTTCTGAAAGGAATCCCCCACACTATAACTTACCTACAGCATCGCCGTCATTCCATCTTGCAGAGAACATGGGGGCATATTAACAAGATGTGCGTTAAAAAACACACATCGCATATTTCACTATCGCCGGATTCCTTTCGCCGTGTTAGCACGTTATTATCAACGCACAACACGTAGGCGATAGTAAATCCTGCGATAGTGAACATTAGCGCATGAAAACAAGAGTTGTTTTCACACGCTAATGTGTGCCTTGATAATATGGGGTGCTGGATTCAGCTTTATGATCCACACCCCCATGTTATCAATGCCTAACGCCTGGTCAGAGCAGGCATTGGGAGACCTGTGATAAACGAGTTTATCGCAGGTCTTTTCCTCCCAACGCCTGCCTTGGTGATAGGGTGCTCCCACCTCCAACCACATTTTACATGTGGTTGGACGTGGGAACGCCCACTTTGCATGTCATTAGCAATGTTTCTCGCTGACATGCAAAGTGGGCTTCAGGCAGGCGTTGCAATGCTCTTGTTAATAGGGCGCTGGAAGTATCGCCGCTTTCTCGGCGAATTGTGCTGAGAAAGCGGCGATACTTCAGCTTGTTAATATGCCCCATGGTGTCTAATCACATTGTCTCATGGGGAAAATGTTCTTTTAAGCAATTTCTCCCCTCCCCGCATATTGCATGGTTTAATATTCACATATTTACACGTTTTGTAAACTATTCATAAATCTTCTGCACTCTCACATGCTCGGATAAATCAGAGCATGGGTGACCCTATCAGCTGTTTGGCCTTCAGTATTGTTAGACCTGACACCCGTGGCGTGGTTATTCCCCCATCTTTTTGCCTCTGACTCATGTATTTTTGATGCTGTGCTGGATTTCGTTTTTGCTGGTTTAGATGCTTTGGACCTTCTGCCACTGCTGATCAGTGCCAGAGTGTAAGTGCTCCCTCTGTAAATTGTCATATTGATTGGGTATACCTGATTGGCATATTGGTATCACCATGAAGTCCCTAGTAAAGTGCACTGTGTGTGCCAAGGCTGGTGATGACAGATGCTACTAGTGGGCCTGCAGCGCAGATTGCGCCACCCACATAAGTAGCCCTAAAATGGAGTCTCAGGCCTGCCAGCGCAGAGCCTGTGTGCAGTCAGTGGACTGCCATGTCCGCCTGGCCAGTGTCCCCACTGGCTGGGCCTAACCCTTCCCTGTCTGTGCACATCAGTCACCCCTATGGAAGGCTCAAGGTACCCCCCTGGGCAGGGTGCAGTGTATGGATAAGGTAGAGCATGTACTAGTGCAGGTAACATGCTCTGGTAGTGAGCAGCAGCCATTTTGTGTGCTCACTGCTGTAAGGCTGTCTTGCTCCATAGAGTAACATGGGGGAGGCTGGTCCCATTGGATCCCCGCCTATCTTCCCATAGGAACAAGATGGAACATAAGTGATTGATATCCCTGAACTCAGAATTTAATAACACATCTTTTAGGAAAGGTTGTTTTTGAATTCTGTGTTTGAGAATAGTACTTTTAGAAAGTGGCTGTTCTCTTGTCTAACCTTTCTGTGTGCCTGGGACTGGTTGTGGATTGACTGTCTGGGTTGAGGATGACGGGGGCTGCAGAGCCTCCAAGGGGTTATCTGAAGCCAGCCCGTGGATGAAAGGCAGCATCTGCTGCCAGGGAAGTGGGAGGAAATCAATCAATCAATCGCATCTGATAGTGCAGGGCTGTGCCTGCCTGACCACCCTGCCGGCTCCCCCTCCTGCTGGCCAACTGTCACCTCTGACCCTGATACTGACAGGCTGAAGGAAACCAGAAACACCCCAGTGCTCCAGCAACCCCAGAACTGGTTTAGACCGGGCTCAGGGCCCCCTTGCACAAAGACTTCAAAGGACTTAAAAGACTTTTTGGGGTATAAGAGAAGGACCCCTGACTACAGATTTTTAGATTCTACAATCAAGAGGAACCTCTGCCAGAAGAAGAACCACTGAAGGAACTTAAGCCTTGCTGTGTGCTTTAAGGGCTGACCTATCCTGCTATCCAACTGAAGGAGAGGAGAAGAAAGGGACTTTGCTGTGAGCTGTGACCCTGCCTGCTTGAAACTGCTAAGACGTTGCTGTGTGCAGTGTCTGCAACCTGAATCTCCAAGGGCCTGAGAAGAGCTGGCTCCCTGTCTGCAACCCAGGAACATAAAGGTTGCCCAAGGACTACAAGAATCTGCTGTGCCCCTGAAGCTGCAGTGTGGTGAAGAGATCGTGAAACCCTGTAGTTTGCCTGCTTAGCGCACTGGCTGCTCTTTAATCTGCTTAAGGGCGCCGCGCTGACCCAGCCTGCTGCGTGGCCAAGATCGACGAGTTCATCGACACGTGTGTGGTGCAGACCGGAGACTTGTGAGCCTCTCCAGTGCAAGGAGCGCTGAAAAATAATTGCTGGCCGTGTCACCGTAGCCGCCCGGGGTCAGTAACCCCCGTGGAAGTGCCCCGTATCTTTCCGGTGTTTGCGTTCTGAAGATCGAGCCCGCCGCGCTCTGATTGGGTGAGAGCCGAGCCCCCTCACCAGAGCCGCGACGGGATTGGTTGGTGGAGCGGAGCGTCATCAGTGAGGCCGCGCTGCCATTGGTTGGCGGCCTCGCGTTCAGAGGGTCTCGTCAGGAGAGCCGCGACGGGATTGGCTGCCTCGACCGAAGCTGCCGAGGAATCGCCGTGATCACCGCCGGGACCGGGGAAGACTGACCTGACCTCGCCGAAGGATTCTAAAGATTGCTCCAGCCCCCGGCCTGCCGTCTCTGCTCCCCGCTACTCCCTGAAGAGCTGAGAGCGGGCGGAGAGCGTCCTGAGACCGGCCGGGCTGGAGCGCGAGTGCGCATTGATCAGCGAGGCGCGCCTGGGGGCCTGAAGCGATACCAAGCAAGGGGAAGGGAGTCCCCCTCCCCCCAGCATTCCGGTGAGGCGCGCTTGAAGCACTTAGGGTCCCTGACGCCAGGGGCTGACTGTCGTGGCAATTTAAGACGCTGGCATTGTTTTCCTTGCTCGTTTTGAGAGCTACTTAACTATAAATCAGTGGCATTATTTATACTTGCTGATTGAAGAGACTTGAGACATTTTTGATTAAGAACTTCCTATTTACAAGGGCAACCATTAAGATTAAGTGCAACATTTTTATAATGAAGTAATTATCGTGCAACTGCTTGATTTACCTTGCTGAAACTAGATAAAGCTATATATTTTTATAAAATATACTTACCTGTGTGGTCTCAGTTTGTGGTGGATTGGGGATTATTGTTGTGTTGAGTGCAATTATTATACACATTGCCTGGGGGATAAGCCTGCCTGCTCGCGCCAAGCTACCTAGAGGGAGAGCGGAGGTTATCTACTGTGTGCATTCCTTCACCCTGACTAGAAGCAAGGGTCCCTACTTGGTCTAAGGTACTTACCTCTGCCAACTAGAGACCCCCAGATCTAACAAGTATTATTTGACTCCTGTTGTGAATCCCCGTGCCCCCTAAAATGTTGGTGTTCACTGCTACTCTGACACATATCAAAGACTGCTTGAGCGCCTCTGTCCTTTGACCATATTAATGCCCTAGCATTAATGAGCTTGTGTTCACCTACCCTAGTCTTTTGCCTTTATTCATGCCCTGGCATTTACCCAGCCGGACTCCCTTAGACCACCCCCCCCCACTCTTAGTTTTCCTGATATTAGAACCTGTGTGATTTCTTCAGACCTGGTTCCTCTCTGGTACCGCGCTCCAGATGTTGCTGTCCTGGCACACTAAGCCAGTGAAAGCGCCTCAGTCCTCTTCCTTCATCCATACATTGGCACATATCCAGACCCACACCAGGTCCTAAAACCCGAACCTTGACTCAGACCATGGCATTCTGTAGCACCTTTGGGAGTCCCTCAGACCTCTACCCTTATTGTTAACCCTTAACATATTGATCCCTTGTAAAGGCACACAGCCCCGTGCCCTCGCTCCAGTCCTGGCTTGACTGCATAGAGTGTGTTCCCTTTCTAGTGCCCTGTCGCTGACAGATGTTTGCTTTGTTTCCTTTCCTTCACCTTGCTTCCCTTGCTCATTAACGGAGGGCGTATTAGCAGGTAAAAGTGTCTCTCAACGCTCCCTTTATTTCTCTTGTGTGAATTACGATGGGTTTTCCTCAGCAGAGGTGCAGGACATTGCATGTTGTCTCAGCCAATCATCCTAGACCTAGAGTATAGGGCCCTTCTGTTAGAAAATAAAGTTGGAAGAAACAAGAGGCCAAAACGTTCAAGAGGGACCACACAGAATGAGGAGCACCTGCAGCTAAGCATGAAAGACTGACAAAAGATGACCAGGACGTGGCTTGGGTTCCTTAGATGAGAGTACGAAGACTGACCTGGGACAGTGGGGCATTTGGAGGAGTGGCACTGAGGGTACAGCTACAATATTACTTAAAGAATGTAGGATTTTACTAGTGAGCAAACAGCTCTTTAATATCCCTGAGATCCTTCACACCTGGCCTCTTGAAATCTAATGGAATTGAAAGATTCCTTCTGAGAGTTAAAATATCCTGATTTTTTACCTTTAACTTTCATGTTTGTCTGTTCCAGGCACTGATGAAGATGCGATTATCAACATTGTGTGCTTCCGCAGTAACGCCCAGAGGCAGGAGATACGTAAAGACTTCAAAAAGCACTTTGGTCGGGTATGTTTTTTTTAACCTGTATATCTCCTCTTTCCATCCCGCCTATATTCATATGTGCTCTAGCCTTTTGGGAAATCGCCCCCTCTCGCAGGCACCAGCTCAAATTCTCAAATCCGATGGACCACCTCTACTCTTTGCTCATCCTTTCTAACAGTAATTCTTTCCCTGCCCATCTTTTATTCCACTGTCCTTCCCTGTCATCCCCATCTCCATGCCTGTACCCATTTCCTTCACCACTTGTTTAGTTTGGTCTAAACAGGGGTCTCTGCTCTGTCCATTGTGCTTGTTTCCAGTGTGCGTTTTCATCCTTCCTTCCTCGTCTATCCTTCCCACTTTTCTTTCTCTTTGCTATTGATTGTAAATCCCTCACCTCTGTCCCTGTTGGAGAGAGACGGTGCATATTCAGCCTCTTCTTGTCATTCTGCCCTGTATAAGGAGTCTCTGAGATTTTGATGATTTCAGGAAGTATGAAAGCAAATTCAGAATGTTATTCACTCAACAGATAAGAAAAACTGAGCAATAAGCTTTACATTCCGAAGAAAACATCTGCAGTTGTGTTGTTGCCCCCTCACAGAAGAAGGTGTGCATAGTAAATATCAAAGTCAGAATAACAAAGCTACTGAATATCAATGACAAAATATTGAAACAAATATTTGCAGGTAGGAATGTCTAGATTTTCTATACCTAGCTCCACATATATGTACCTATTCGGTACATATATCCTCAGGGTACGTAGATGTGCAGTTAGGAATAGTAAATCTATAATTCCTTATATGTACTTACCTTTTGATATTTTGTCCCTCAATACTCTGCCCTCAATATTTCGTATGTCATATTCTTCATATTGATATTCAGTAGTATAAATGGACAAGAAGAAAAACAAGGCATTTGAAAATTAGCGCATTTATTCAGACACAGAGTTACCTAAGTATAATGTACCTGGACGATTGGAGAGAACACACAAATTGTTACACATTTCCATCCCTAAACAATTTTTCTCAGATTGGAGTTGAGACACTCTACAAGGATTTTCATTTTAATGTTTACTGTCCTGGGACAGAAATATGTTTGCAACATGTATGAATCATAGACTGGGTGTGAGACATCCTTAGCTTCCCGACAATGAATCCTAAAAAAAGGGTCCATGATAGGGCATTAACTGCCTGCTCTCATGATGGGTTTGATACTCAGGCAGAAATGACATAGACACCTGGCTGTCTGGTGTGGCACCTTTTGAAGACACCACAATGGTCAGAGAGGGGCAACATCCCTCACAGAGCAGGTGAATTGATCTTGAATGAACTTCCCTCGAAGGAGAAAATCAGATTGCAAGCCACACATTTCACTGGGTGAAACTAGCCAAAGGTCCTTATTATTTATTACCAGATACAAGACCCCCAACTCTTTTGAAGCTACAGTAACTAATATGTTTACCAAAGGTACTCCATGATGTGATCAGATTTTAAGAGATCTACCTAAAAAATAAGGGCTAATTATTATTTTCAGTTAGAAATCCAGTTTTCACTCTTTTCACATGAAGGGTTCGCTTTAGTTTGGGACTTTGCAGGCTACAGACCAAGACGAAGGTCACAAAGAGGATACTGGATTAAACCACCCCCCTTCATGGCTAGTCGCAGTGACATGTGACGAGTTGGATAGCATCATACATATATATATATATATATATATATATATATATATATATATATATATATATATATATATCCTGAACTCCGTATCGCTCAAGCTCGCGCTGCATCCTCAGCCAGCAAGTAGGACACCGGACACGGACCTCGAGGTGCTTACAACTTTTATTCAGCAGAAAGTGTCACAGACGTTTCGGCTCAGCGGAGCCTTGATCACATGACAACGATTGAACTTCAAGGTACACCTTTTAAAGTGCTAGTACGTGGTAAAGTAAAATCACCTGTGCAAATACGCGTGTAAACATAGAAGACATACTAGGCATAGCACCCAATAAAATCAATTCAATTTTTAAAATGAATGTAAAATACATTTTAAAATTACATGTAAAGTACGCTAAAATAATGTGTTCATTATGAATCAAAATCCATTGCTCGTTCTTTTGGAGATCATTGTAAAATACACAATTTGCAAAATTCCTATGTTTTAAGTGAAGAGTCCTAGTGCATAATTGGTCAGGATACAATAAAAACGGCCACTGTTTAAGTAATAAGTACGATTCCCAAAACAGTTAAAAATATCGAACCAGTTTTAAAAAAAAAACCTCGTTATCAAAATCATGGCCTTCCTACCAGCTTACTCTGTTTACTCGCGAGTTGAGACTCAGTCCTAGGGAAAACGAATAAGTAACTGTAAAGTGCTACGTGCTGACATTGTAAAGTGCATACCGTGCTTAAAGTGCATCATCAAAAATATGTGCAAATCTAGCATTGCTGTGCAAATATTCATACTTATCAGTTCCTAGGTCCATATTTGAATTTCACCAATAATAATATTTCTCAACCTAGATGATTTGGGATAGGAGGTCCAGAGAGGTTCTCAACAGTATTGTATCCCTATTCGACCGTGAATACTGTTCTTTCCCCTTATTAGGACGGACTCCGTGCTCACATTAAAATGCAAACAATTCACATACATTTTATAGCGTTGCAAACAATTGGGTGCCATAATTGCCATGTCTTAATATCTAGTGCAAAAAATAAATAAAT